>NW_005841910.1:2095955-2128172 GCF_000455745.1 Alligator sinensis | reverse complement strand
AGAGTTGTATTTTTTTTTTTTTTTTGGTTTTGTTTCCAGTTTGTGAGTGGGTTTGATTTTGAAGTCAGTAAGTGAAACTGCCTTCTCTTGTGAGGCTTGATCCTGACTCAATTGCAATCAAAGACCAAGCTCCCCTGAAGGGTCAGACCTGTAGAGCTGCCCTGTACAGCTAGGCAAAGGAGGCTGAAAAAAGAAACTGTACAATGAATCAGAACAAGAACAAAGAAGCAGGTGTGTCTGTGCACAGCCAGGAGCCACAAAGACGTGTAGATTTATTATGCGATGGTTGTCTTTGGCCTTGTGTCTTTGGCACGTTTTTTGTTAGCAAGGCCAAGAGACATTTAAGTTGGTCTGTCATGTTAATCCTCAATATGTATTTTGTTTCCAGGGCTAGTTATTTGAAGGGAACAATATTTAAAACATGGGTTCAATGAAAACTAGCTGAGATGAGGATATTTGGAGGAAAGAACTAGTGTTTTGTTTTGTGCATCTGCCAGAGATGTAATTATGAAGAAGATGACAGGTGGATAGCACGCTGGCACTGTGCTAAATGGGCTTGTTTTAATTAATGTCCCTCTTATCTACCCACTAGGTCTTGCCTGAAATCTGGATTATGAATTCTTGGGGTAATGACTGTCTTGTTTGTACAGTACTTTAGCAATCTCTGACTTCAGGTCCTGGACGCCACTGGACTACAAATACACATAGAGGGCTGCCTCCAGCAACGTTAAGGGACGAAAGAGGGACAAACCTTCGTTCTGTTGAAAAAGACTGGAGCCAGGAGAGAGATTAGATGTTGAATCTGAAAAGGACTGGTCTGTCCCGAACAAGGGCACTATCATGATGATTTTGGAAACAGCATGTTGGGAGGAAATGGCCCCAATTTCTGCCAGGCAAGCATTTCAGCCCTGGTTTCCATGCCTCATGTAGGGCTTGTGGGAGTTTCACATGCAGTACAGCAGAAAAGCTTTTTCTGGACCTGATCTGCAGAGCTGGCTTTGCTTCTGTTACATTTGGCATCCAGGCATGCTGGACCCTTCTGGCATAACTGAGCCTTTTATTTATTTATTTATTTATTATTTTATTTAATTTTTAATTTTTTTATTTATTTTTTGGTGGAAATTATTTGGATATGACACTGCTGCTTTGACTTTTGGATTGCTAATCTCAAATTATAGGGATGGTATGTGTTTGATACTTGAGTTCAGCTGGAGCTATACAGAGACTTGACAAACCTAGATTGCCTGTAATTTGTAGCCTTTTGATTTCCTTTTATTAAACAATTATAGTTGGGTTCGTCTTTTGTGGAGTCTTTGTTTATGGCCTTCTAAAGTAACAAAGACCTACTAAGCTGAAGGGCGGATTATCAAAAATCAAAGCTAGCTCTTCTAAAAGGGACAATGGCATCCTATCCAACTCAAGCCTTGCCTTGACACCTGGGAGGCCCAAGTTCCAATATGATAAAGCATTTTCTTTGAGCAAAGGTTACCAAGAGTTCACTTTTACAGAGGGCCCCTTCTTCTCTGGTAATGGGGCTCCCTGGTGCTTGGTCCCGCGGTTGCTTAGCATAAAAAGGCCGAATTGTCAAAGAAATTATTTGTAAAATTCCTCCATAGCAAATTATCTAAAATGACAGTCAGAACGTTCTGCCTGAGCCAAACCGCATTGCATGTGAGACTATTTTGACCTTTTGCAGTGCTATGGTTAAGGGCTTGTCAGTATTTAAGTTTTTCAACAGCTATTTCCAGGGATGCATGTACTTTTAGGGGTCACTGTTTGCTGCTCTGTTTTCTAACCAATTTTCAGATCAAGCCACTTTACCTTCTATTGCTATAGAAACAAGCAATTCTGGCACTTTGTGGATTCTCTGGTCCACAAAAGCAGGTTTACAATTTTAAAAGAAATGTTATTTGCAGTCAGACGTGTGTTTAGTATGGACTGGGTACCCCTTTTGGGCCTTAAGAGCTACATGTAAAATGTACTCAGTGTACGAGCAGAGCCGTTTATGGCATTGGCGCATGTGTGTGTGGGCTTCCACAAATACAAGTGGCCCAGACGCACCTGCTTTGCCCAGGACCATTCAAAGGTCTTTTCAGCTACTCTGTGTGGGCTCTAACTCATTATATCCATGAGGTGAAGGGGAGCTAAGGGAGGGGACAACTTCTGGCCTGGGGCCAGCATCCTTTGCAGTGAGAAATGACTCCCAGCGGTTTGGGCTGTCTTCAATTTGATTTGATTTATCCTTTGTAAACACAGGTGTCAGGGGAACTAATTTTCAGTATCTCAGATCTGATTCTTCATCTGTGTTCTGCTTTTACAAATGTATATGCGAAATAAGTCACTGCCACCATGCCCTTGCTTTCATTTTTGATTGACATGGGTCCTGTCTTCAGTCTTGTGGTGGAATTGCATTTCAGTTTTCGACATGGACCCATGCACCTTCCTTTTGGACTATGCTTTGTGTCTTTTATAGTTTTAAAAACCAGACCGGATGTCTTAGAAATGTATAATATTCAGAGGTGATGTACCAAGTGAAAAAGCCTCACTAATATTACAGCCCTGTATGTTTTGCTTTTATAACCAACAGAGAGAAGGAGTCTGCTGTATTGGGCATGGATGAGCTGCTTTCTTTCCAATGTTTAGTCATTCTTATGTTAGCATGTACAGGTGAGAACGTGACCAGAAGTGTCTCTGGCTGGTTATCATGTGGAGGGGCAGAAGCAGTAGAACTACGGCTCTGAAAGAGCCCTGCAACCTTATAGGCGATACTAATTTCACCAGCTGTACCAGAGGTGAATATTGTGCTCGAGTTTGCAAAGCTACTGTTCGATATGCTTGACATCTACAAGTTTATACCATGTGTAAGGGGTCATTGGGACAGAAGCAGACCTCAAAGGCAACTATTGTGTTATTTCCCAGCTCTGTCAAATGTTGTCCTTGGTACACGGCTGACCAGAGGCAAGAGAATGCACATGCTGTTCCCCCAGAGCAACTATTTACACAAGTAAGGACCTATGCCATCTTTTGAAGATTGCACATCAGAATCCATTTTTTGTACGTGTGAATCCGCAGATACACTGTACCATGAAAACACTACCTCATCATCAACCTGCCATGAAAATCATGGAATCGGAGAAAATTAGGGTTGGAAGGGACCGCAGGAGGTCACATCTAGTCCGACCTCCTGCTCAAAGCAGGACCAGCCCCAACTACATCATCTTAGCCAGGGCTTTGTCAAGCCAGGCCTTAAAAACCTCCAAGGATGGAGCTTCCACCACCTCTCTAGGTAACCCGTTCCAGTGCTTCACCACCTTCCTCGTGAGAGTTTTTCCTAAAATCTAACCTAAACTTCCCTTGCTGCAACTTGAGACCATTGGTCCTTGTTCTGTCATCTGCCTCCACTGAGAACAGTCCAGCTCCATCCTCTTTGGAGCCCCCCTTCAGGTAGGTGAAGGCCGCTATCAAATTCTTCCTCAGTCTTCTCTTCTGCAGACTAAATAAACCCAATTTCCTCAGCTTCTCCTCACAAGTCATGTGCCCCAACCGCTGAACCATTTTCAGTGCCCTCTGCTGGACCCTCTCCAGCTTGTCCACATCCGTTTTATAGTGGGGGGCCCAAAACTGGACACAGTAATGATCATACTGTCTGGCTTATCTACACACAACCTCAGGTCTGCCAAATGGAAATGCAATATCTGGAGGGAATGCAATGCAGTGCTCTGGAGGGAAACTCTGAGAAGGAAACTTGCTGCTTAGGAGGGATTGTAGTATACGGCCAAGATGATAAGGTATCAAATATTTCTTGAAGTACTGGTAGGTAAAAATATGAACAAGCTATATTACTTCTGCAGGAAAAGAAGACACTCCTTAAAATTGAAATAGCCCTGATGTCCCATTATCCCCACTCCCTGCTTAGGAAATGTGGTTTAGAATCAAATTTCATTCACTTAAAAATAGAAAAGAGGTTGGCATTACAGAAGTGCAATGCGCCTTCAACTAGAGCTTGTTTGGGTGCAGCTGTGGATTAGAAGTTAGCTAGGCCAGTGCCTGCCTACAAAGTTGGTGCCTATGGGGCCACCTGTATGGCCTATGTTTGGTGGGGACGAGGCTAAGAACAACAGTATAGGAAATACTTTAGGTCAGATGAGGGCATTTTGGGATCATGCCCATGTGTTAGAGAGAGACCTCTTGCCTGAGCCCATGGTCATCCAGTTGTCCTCCCTATGCAGCTTGTGGAAGTTTCTATATTAACGTACCAGTAGGTCAGTCATCCAGCATCCATACCCATCCATCTCATACTGTAGAAAATAACATAAAACAGGCTCAAGAGGCAGGGACTAGTTTTTCCCCATGTAGAGTTACCTGATCCTGGTGCTATTTTGCATCATGATTGACCACTTTTATTTAGCATGCCATTAGTTCTGCAGGGTTACTTAAAAAAGATGAATATTCTAGCAAAAGTTTAAACTGTGTGTCACTAGGAATTTTATATTTAGAACATAAACCCATCTCTCTTCAGGAGTGTCTCTGACTGGAAAACCAATGAAAACATCTGCTTCAGAAATTAGAAGACCCATAAATACCCAGCAATAAAAACCCCAAGTAACCTTTTTTTGTTTTGTTGCAGTGAGGAATTTAAACCTAATCAAATGCAGGGGCCTCCGTGTTGAGTTACAGCATCCACTTGTGTCTTACCTTTGTTTTGTGACTTCTTTCTAATTAGTTTATGCTCCACATAAATCCTTAATACAAGGACTGTGTTGAAAACAATTGAAAACAAAATAAAAAGAGGAGTTTAAATTGCTTATGGCTTGCTTTGTATGGCTTCCAGGCATTTGAGCAATTTTGCTAACAAGTATCCTGTAACCTATTTCCAAAGGCCACTAGCAGATAATTATATTTGGTTAATTTACATACTTTCAGTTTATAAACCTAATTAGTTCTCCAACCAGTAGTCCCTAGGCAATATGTAGTCCTACCTCATTTTATTTGTGATCCCTAATGTGCAAGATCTCTTGTTTTAATTTGAAAAAAAAAACCCCAAAACCAACACAACAACAACACAATGCTGTTAGATTCGGTTCAGGGCTTTCCCATTTCAGTGCACATCTAAACTGGCTGATTCCATGCTGATTTAAATCGCAAATAAATATCTCACATTTTTCTAAACCCTCCTTTCTATTATGGCTAGAATAACTTCTGCAAGAGAATTGACTTGTTTGTTTGACAGCAAGGTTATCTGTGCTGTATTCGCAATGTATCTGATCAGATTCTGCACCAACTCCGATGTTGTAGAGCCACGTTGGACTTATTAGGGTTGCTCAAGGGGTGACACATACTTGTATGGCCCTTTTTTATTGGGTATGTGACAGAATGTCAAACAGTTGGGAAAGGTGCATTTAGCAGGGTAAATCGGCTCATCCTAGTGAAATAGGATGTGAGGGCATCTGGGTGGGAGGGAACAAATTTCAAGGTCCTCAACGGTTTCATGGGTTGTTCTGTCTGAGCAGTGAGATGCTTTGTGGGTAAAGGATTTGGATCTCAACTTTATTCAGGACCTGCTCCTTAAATGCAGCTGCTGGGTCCCAAAGAAGGAGAAATACACCACTCTTAGTATATCATTAGGTATACTGCTGGGGTAAGTGCTACGTGGACCTCTTGCTTCCTACTCATTTGAGTCCATTTGAGAAAGTCATTTAAATTTACAATGTAAACTTTTTATTCTTCCATTGTCTCTTTACTAGTATCTGAATATATGAGGGTGTTTTGGTCTTTATTAAGTTACAGAAAATCTCTGAAGCATGGTAATCTTTCTTTCTTAAGGGGGACAAGAGAGTGCTACCAGGACTCTGCTGATACATGCTTTCTATTTTACTAATTTGTGGGTGTATCTCCACATGATGCTATGTCACTGTAGCAATGTCCTAGGGTGACGTACCATCCGCACACAAAAAACGTGACCCTAAGAGAAATGGGCAACATGAAAACTGCTGCAACTACGTCACTGTGGCACTGCAGTCCCTCAATATACTGCATTGCTACAGCGATGTAGCAGCTAAAAACAACCATGTGTTGCGTGCACGGCGCAGTATGGGCTGTTACTGTGCTATCAATTAGTACTTCCAAAAGGAAGTACTAAACGATGGTGCAGTAACAACGGTGCCATTGGGACATGTGTAGATGCACCCTTTTCCCCATAAATAATAGCATTCTTCTTATTTGGGAATTTGGATGAAGTGGGCCATGGTTTGGATATACTCCATGGACATGAAAGAGAAATGGGCCAAATGAAAACTGCTAAAATTCTGTAAATTTTCTCCAGAAAGAAGGCTACTATTTACTTAGCCTGCCTTGAGTATGATGTCTTTCTCAGTAACTGAAACAACATAGCAGCTCTACATGTATTGACCCCATCCAAGAATTGCACTTCCAGGAATGTGAATAACCTGTGTTAAAGTGAAGGGGTGCTGGTTGTTGGACAGGGTCATATGCACACGAACACATGAATCACTCCCCAGGCCCACTTAAATGTTAGAATGATACCCCATAGTTCATGGACACTTTGTCAAGACGGCTTCCCTTCGGGTTTTAGGAACAACCTGAACTTAGCAAGAAACAGTATTTCCTGATGTTCTATTACACATGGGTTTTCTTGCAAGGATCAGTGTCTCAGGCAACCATAATAGAAATGTAGGTTATTTTCGAATGTCTTGAACAACTGCATATTATTTTCAGAAAGTCTTTGCTGGGAACAACCCTTCTAGGCACAGTGGATTGAATTTTGGTCTCATTTACCCCTGTGTAATGAGTTCAAAATTAAATGAATCATACGGTAGTGTTGAGGTTACCATATAAATAGTATCGAAATCCAGTATTCCTTCTGTGAGCAACAAGAAGAGCTGAAACTATCCTCTCCATCAGAACGTTAAGTACTTTTGTACAGCTAGGACAAAGACTAGAGATGATAACAAGAAAACTAGATGAGAAGGAAAGTTGCCCGACCTGCCATGGACACTTCTTCCTATCGGGTTTAAGGTTAGGGTGGAGAGGAGGAAGTTACTTTGTTAAGCACGGCCAAGCCAGCAGTGACTGCACACCTTAAGCTATTTTGAATCGAGAGAACTCAGCTTGCAAAAGTTTCCATTGCAATTGGTGGGAATCCTCAGACTAAGGGCATTGAAGCAGGGACTGTGGCCTGCTGTGCTCCTTTCAACTCCAGGGAGATGAGGACCCTGCAACTCCAAGCAAAAGCTGGGGTTGAGGAACTAAACCTGCTCACAGGAGGGAGACCTGAATGCAGAGATGAGCCAAAAGTTGTCACCTGCTCTCGATCCATTTATACAAGGCAATTTGCTGAGAAATCATAGGGGCAAAGAGCAGGTAACTCCAAGATACAAGACAGCTTTGTGTCATCTAACCATAAAGATGGGGGAACAGGTGGCAGCACTGTTGCTGCTTTTGACCTTCCTGGGGACAAAGGTTATAATGGGCATGGATGCGACAGAGAGATACTCTTTGGAAAAGGACTAGCCTGAACCTGCAAGTAGTTTCCAAGTTCTCTTTACAGAGCCAAATAATCTGTCTTTTAAAACAATATTACCAGGGCCGGCTGGCGCACAGCCTGGTGGAACGGCAACCTGTGAAAATGAATCTGTTCAGCAGTGCTTGGGACTGGAGAAAAGAAATTCATTTGTGCATGTGTGCCTTTGGTTGGAGGTGGGGGGGGTGTCGGTGTGAAGAGGGGCGACTGGTCATGTTTTGAAACTTGATTTTGTAGAAAGCCAAAGCTGAAATGAAATGAGTCTGGAGGGACTGGATTTAATAGGGCTTTGAAGTCTTTGTCTTCATTTAGGACGCCAGAATTGCATTTATTGTACTCCTTTCCAAGTCTTCCCTTTACATTTATTTTGGATTTATTCACTTATGAAGCTTTGCAACATGTTGAAATAAGTAAATGGACTTGCTTCTGCCACCTCCCCCCCCATACCTCCTCTTCCTGAGCTACATTAATTTCCAAACACAATTTATTCCATCTAGTTTCTCTCCTGTTACAGATGAGCCAATCTGGCTAAGGAATTGGTTGCCAGAGCATTCGCTCTGCTCCTCTGGTTTATTACTGGAAACAATGGGGAAAATGGTCCTTAGGGATGGAATGGTAGACACTTTCAAAGCTAGGAGTGCTAAGTCTTTCAATAAATTCCTATCATCAAAGTTTTAACACAGGAAAGAAGACAGACATCCAGGGACTACAAAACTGTCCCACAAGCCACACTAGCGGCTCATGATAAGTCGCCTACGAATTCCATCAGATCTGCATCTGTTCAGTTAAAACTTCGGTAAATGTCCGAGGGGGTCTGCGATAAATTCTGAGGTTTGACAGTGGCCCATTGGTCTAAAGAGTTTGGGAGCCATTTATCTAGGTGGGGGTTGAAGAATCCAGAGTTTGAATAACTTTGGCAGAGATTTGCATGATGGCCCAAGATTCTGAGCTGAAAGGTTGATGTTTTGCTGTTTTTGTGGATTGATCTTAATTATCTACTAATGGGTAAATGTGATAAAAATGATAAAATTCACACCACCAATATTTAGCAGTAAAAAGGCTCCGGAAAGGGATTAGAAATAGAGGAAGCCTGTAGCCAAGAATCTGATTTAAAAACCTTGGCACAAGTAACCTTGTATTGTTTGTGGTTTGCTATACTTTATTTCTACATGTCAACCTTTTGTACCAAACACAGAATAACTTTTCCTGCTGTTCTGTCCTTATCCCATAATTATGGTATTTGGCACTTGTGTTACCGAGGACAAAAGAACCAAGATCTGAAAATATTATTCCAGAGGAACATTTTATTTACAGTAATGGCTCAATGTAATTTTTTTTTCTCATGGGAGCATTTCAAGAACTGCTCAGGAGTTTCTAGTTAGGGGGGAAAAAAACTGGTATAAATATATTTTCATGCGTGATTTATGACATGCGATTCCATCTTGATTATCTGTCTGTCCATTTTCAATGCTAAACTTTATAAGAAGCAATGTTACTATGCTTGGGCTTAATATGGTAAGAAGCCAGAATAGAAGAGCTTCGAGTCAGAGAAGGAAAGTAGGCTGCTTCTGTTGAAGGCCATGTTGTAAAAGTCACGTTATCTTTTCTGCTATGTCATGACCATGGTGTTAATATTCTGAAACATGTTAGTGAAATCCTGGCTCTGAAGAAGTCTATAGAAAAACTCCCGTTGGCTTCAAGGGCAGAGTCCCATCTGTGCTAAATGTACAGAACTTTATACATTTCATGTCAGCAGTTGAACCGAGTGGAGCCGGGACACTTTCCACAAGGAAGTGGTGCCTAGTGTGCAGAGCAGAGTGCTGTGGGGGATAGCAGATACACACTTAATACTTCACTTACGTGACCAGCAAAAGATTTAAAAAATAACTTATACATTTTGCTTTTTTATAATGAACAGAATCCTTTGAAAAGTTTGATTTTCTTTCTTTCTTTCTCTGTTTCTCTTTCTGTCTTTCTTTGTCTTTGTCTGTATGTCCGTCACAAACTTAAGAATATAAAGTGTGTTCTCTCTGTTTTGGTGGAGCCTAGAGAGAGGCGCAAGGGCTGTTCAAAATGAACCGTTGCCGATCATCTGAGGACACTGAATGGCTTAATTCATCCAAAAATTAATCAATCGTTGGAATTAAATGTTTAACACAATTTTTGAACAGCTTTTCAATCTTTTCCCCTCTTATTTTCCCAACCTTCTCTCTGAGTATTTCGTATTTGTCAAGTATTTCAGCCTTGACCACATCTGGATTTCTAACAAGAATGAGAGAGAAGAAAAGTGGAGTGGGGAAGGGAATGCTTTTTGTTTCTACTCGTTCTGGGGCAGAAGAGGAATTGACACCAAATATTCAGGCTACTTTTGTTTATCATAAATAAAACCAAAAAATAGCAGGGATAGGACAAAAGTCCCTTTTTCCTTTTCCTCCAGAGGTCACCTGTAATAAATGTTCTGCCAGCTGATAGGAGAATTATCATCTAATTCTAGTCTTACTATTTATCTGTAATAATTCTCGGTGGTTGATGTCTACAAAGATTTAAAAAAACCCCAAAAAACCAAAAAAAGTGGAGTGCATTTTTGTCATACTGATTCAGAATCTAGCAAGCGGTCCAAGCAGTCCTCTAGCAAACGAGCAACCTGCTTTTCTGCTGCACTCCGGATCTATCAGTGCAACTTGAACAAGACTCTGGGCTAAAGAATAAATTCAGAGCATATGAAATATAAAACAATAATTTATTTTACTTCAATTTACTTGTTAATGTTTGTAACTAATCATGATTTTGTGTAACTAATCATGATTTTATAATTCAGTACATTCAAATCTACAAAGCAAACAGGTACTACCATGGGCTTTTCAAATTACACAAACTGTCTTATATAAACAAATCGGCTGTACATGCACATTCTTTCAACAGGTTGCAACATTTGCAAACATGCTTTAAAATCCTTTAAAGCTGCGGTATACTGTACTTTGCTTCAGGCCTTTCAGATGAAACCAATATACTTCCTTTAGAAACCTCACAAAGAAAAATGTTTAAATGCTGATCCTAACTCTAAAAGACTGCTGTTTTGATAAATGTTAAATATTACAGGAGACTGACTCTATCAGGAATTCAATAGTTTTGAGCTTAAACCTTGAGCTAAATATTGATAAACAGCACTGTGCGCCAAAGGACACAACAGCAAAGTCATATCACAACATATGGTTTCACAAAAAAAAAAAAAAATTACATATTTGCAGTTGCTTTTGTGTTTAGGCAAAGAAAAGCATGTGTAACTTTTTAATATGAATATAGGTTAAAAGCAAATTACCTGTGTAAGTATGGGTAATACATTTGCTGATATTAAAACACTTCATGTAAATGGTAACAAGAAAAAATAAAATAAAAAGTACAATCAGTATTCCAAAAGGGTCTGTTAATATTGCCTTTGAAGAAGACGGGTGAGCTTTCTCTCCGCTCTCCAACAGAGTGTCAGCGCCCAGAGTTGTAGAGTTCAGTACTTGAACTATAAAGTGGATGACTGTATCTTATATACAAAAAACTTGCCACATTGAACGAGGCAGTGAATTCTACCCCAATGGTAGTGTTTTATGTACATAATTCAGCAATGGAGATTATACAGTAGTCACTGACAGGAAGGAATTGTACACTCTTGTGCCGTCGGGTGACTTTGTGCCATGGGTTAACAGTTCTTGGATTGTCATCCAGTTGTCAAATATCTTTTTATTTCTTTTCTTCATCATTTTTTTGTGGCTCAGTTCAATGATATTCATTTCCTTCTTCTCTTCTGCACCTTGCTGTTCCTTTAAACAATCCAACCTGCTCTGCATCATGAACTCTCGCCTTCGCCTCTGCTCCTTCGCTTTCACCAAATGCTGCTTCCGTTCCTCCTTGCTCCAGTAACGGCCCATCTTCATTTCACTTATCGCATCGTCATCCGTAGTCATACCGCTGCGCTCTTCCTTAATCTTGATGGCACGCTCTCTCAGCAGTCTGTCCCTGACCGGCCTCTTCGTAATGTAGCGGGTCCCATCGCTCCTGACCTTGACTTTCCATTCCATCCTGGGCTCGCTCTGGCTTGACGAATTCAAGTCTTTGCACATGCTGACCAGGCTCATTTGGCTCTGTGCATATTCCACAGCTGATTTCTGTTGAATCAGCTGCATGTAGCTCTGATAGTGCTGTGCATGGGCAGGGATATGAGCATGCTTGTACGGAGAGTGATGATACGGGGAGATGTAGGAGCCACCTGGTTTTTGAGAGTGAGTTGGGCTTTTGCTTCCATCGCTGTTTTTTCTGTCCTTGCTTTCCAGCTGCTTGTCAAGGTCAGGATCTTTAGGAGACGAGTGATACTTAGCAGCGCTGGATTCGTGACTTTCTGAGCTAGGTAGCAAATTCTTCTGGGCGGCATTGTATGCAGTTGCCCCCTCGCTGCTTTGGCAATTGGTTCCTTCTGCAATTCTGCGCAGTGAATTGTCAGGAGAAATCTCTAGCGTGAGCGGTGTACTTCGGCAGCTTTCCCCTGTGTTATACGCACTTGAGCTATCCTTGTCGGATTTCTCCGGGAGCTCTGTAATGTCGGAGAGCTCGTGTCTGCGCAGGTCGATGCTCGTGTTGTAGTTGCGGAACCCGCTGTTATGGAGCATCCAGGGCTCTCGGTATTGCTCTTTCAGCTGTTGCATTTTATGAGCTCTCACGATGTTCAGACACTCCAACTCGATGTTCCGCAGCTCCTCGTTCAGCATCTCCAGCTCTCTGTCGACGCTCTCTTGGTCGCTTTTGCTCATATCCAGAGCACTGTTGTGATAATAGAGGCTGTAGGGGTTGCCAGACTTGACTTGACACTTGAGTTCCAGTAGTTCCCGGAACCTCTCGCACTCGTCTACCGGGATGCCAAGGAAATCGGCATCTGTGCAATCAGCCGAGATAAACGATTCGTTGCTGAATGGCATATCGCCACTTCCAAGTGTGTCGTGACTGTACGGCAGCTTCTTCTGGCTCCCTAAAGTGTTAGAGGAAGTCATGTGATCGTCGGCGTTGTTCTCTTGCTCTGAGCTCTCATCATTGCGAGTGCTGTCATCCGTACGTCCCACACCGCTGTCCTTCTCGTGCTGGTTGGATAAAATTGTTGCGGTGTCCGTGGTACCTCCATCTTCGTCGTGCTTCTTCTGGAAACAAAAGCCGAAATGTAAAACAGTAAGAATTACAGGTGAGCAGTCTGCAAGTTTTAAAGAAGAGCAATAATAAAAAAAAGCTTTAGAGCAATTTTAAAGATTTCTCACTCTGCCATGGATGGCGTGTTTAGTTTCTTTGCATCTTCTAGTCAGCACAGATAGAAAATTTTACATTTGAAAGAACTCAAAGGCAGGGTAATTGTAGAAAATCATATTCTGGTTTTCTACAAAGCTCAGGGCCAGATTTTCAACTGTATAATTATCGCACCAGATTTCCAGGTTTTCTGCTTCCCATGGAGAAAAACACAGATTTCCCCCTTTCCCCAAGAAAAAGGCCGATTTTTCATTTTGGCAGAGGACCATGTGGATTTTGCACTTTTGCAAAGAGCTCTCTGCAGGCTGGCAGAGTTCCAGAAATATCAAAATCAAAAACCAAAATGTATAGGTATTTAGAATTTATTCTATTATAGTGATATGGGCACTGATAGGCTTCCAAACTGCTTTAAATTTGTAAGTATATCAATAAAACACTGTGTTCAATTGAGATAGATAGATAGATAAATCTCTCTCTCTCTCTCACTCTCTCTCTCTCAATTGAACAGTGTTCTATTGATATATTTACAATTTTATATATATATATGTGTTTCATTTTAATTGCGGATTTTGGGGTTTTTATCAGAGAATTTGCAATTTGTGATTTAAAAAAAAAAAAATTATTTATCCGAGAAAACCAGGATCCCTGCTCACGTATAAACTTTTCCCCCCTGTTATCCCATTGGCTGCCTGCCTCATCTGTTAAGGCTGCAAGGCCTTTGAGGCAGACACCGCGTATTTATGCTGAATGCCACGCCGGGTTTCCACTTCTGTAAGTGCTGCTGTAATAGTCGTCACCATAATCGCGGTCATGGAATCGCAGGTTTGGAAGTGACTTGCAGGGAAGTTCTTTTGCTTTTTCCCTGAGACTGAGGCTAAATCTGCTTTGCTGAGGTTTAAGCCAACTGCTCTGCATCGTACATTGTGCAGCAAGGGAGAATGACTGTTCTCCCTCTTATTTATGGCATCCTTTCAAATATTTGAAACCTGCTGTCATGTTCAGTCTTAATCTCCTTTTCACCAAACCGATCATACCTAGCGCTCTCAATCTTTCTTCCTCCAGCTTGTATTCTGACCCCTTTGTCACTCAGCTCTGGATTCCTTCTAGTTTCTCTAAATCCTTCCGAAAATATAGAGCCCAGGACTGCGCCCCATAGCCCGCTGTCTGTAATGTGGAGGAAACCTCTCACTACCAAGAATGTTATGCTTGATTTAGGATTAAATATTTCCACATAGAGAATTCTTTATCTTTCACCTGATTTGTATACTGACATTTGTTCATTTTCAGTATTCTCCAGTCCATCCTCTTAACACCCACATACCTAATTTTGACTTCTCTCAAAGAGCAGAGCCAGAACAATGGAGAATATGAGAAAGGGCATTAAAGCCTTGAATTGCATTTGTGTTAAAGGGTAGGAGAGAGGATTTGAAAATGGCTTTGCTTATTGATATGACGTTTTCCATGTGGTTTACATGATTCTCAATTTGAGTCATGGAATATCATGATTTAGCACAAAACAAAAATTCACATTAAAAGTCCCGGTAAATACATTCAGCCAAGTTCAGTATCAGACCCCCTAAGTGTGATGTGAGGTTTTGACAGCATCACACAACATTACCTGCTGAAGTATGCTGGCAGTAAATTGCATTGCTTGGTGGTGCTGTTCCTCTAGCATGTCCATGTGCAAGTCATCCAGAAAATCATTTCTGTCATCATCCATCCAGCCTTCATCCAGCTGCAGGATAGGGAACAGCAACAACACTCCAAATATGAATGTAACGTGACAGACACAGGCATCTTCTTTGCAGCAAATTAACAGGAGATTGAGGGAGGCACAGTACAGTGATCTCAACTGTGCATGTCTCCTGCATGAGCTATTCCTAAGTGCAAACACTAATCTTCCCAATCTTTTCCTTGCATTTGGGTGCTTGGCTCTCCAATAGTAAAATCTGTCCCACAGTAATTGATTTAGCTGTTCTGTCAATCAGAATAGAAATCCATTCTCGACAACAATCTCTCCTCCACCCCAATGTCATGTCCACTTACCTCAAGGGGAAAAAAAAGGGGGGGAGTGGGTATCACTGCACTCACCAGCCCAAGCCTGAACTATGCCCAGAATGGCAGGCACTGTTAGAAAGACGGACATATATCCCCACTAATAATTGCAGTAAATGCTGCTGAATGAGCATGACCCCTCTTATCTCAGACCTAGAAGAAAAGTCAAGGATCTTGTGTCAAACCCAAACCCGGCAGCTGAGAACTGCTTGGACCTAACCAAAATGTGAGTTGCGCTTTACTTTAAGGCTCCACTTTAGCGAGGGTTTATATAAGGCTACTAAATGATTAATGATGTTTTAATAAATGATTGAACAATTGCTGGGGGTTTACTGTAGAGTTCAATAGGTTGTTTATAACTGCAGCTTGTAATCATTTGTAACACCTTCTAGTGATGTGATTATAACCATCTGTAACATGTACTATCTGTGTCTTTAACCAGACTGAAACACACATTAATAATTCATGAAACTTGAATTACAAAATGTCATGTAAAGATCATGAACTCTCAAACTTCCCCTATTTCAGATGCTGCGTGCGTCCAATCTAACTGCAGAACACATTTTTAAATAGAAATCTTAACCCTCTTTAAAAAAACAAGTTACTACTTTTCTAGGAAGCAGATTCTCTGTGTTAAATCTATGGTAAATATAAGGTAGCTTTGTGTACTGGATGCAGTGGTACCTGAATTTCTGGCCTTGCTACAAGTAAGGAGACATTCTTGCTTTCTTCACTGGTGAGGAGTGCCACAGCTTCCTCTCGGTTCTGTACTTCTATGCCATTAATCTAAAAATATTGAATAAAGAAGAATCAGTACAAGGGTAAAATCCTTTAGTTTGGATGCACATTTTCTTTCAGGCTGCCTGGCTGGATAGATTCTGGGATGAAACATGGTACGTAGTGTCCCTGCATGAATCTGCAACTGTGGAGAACGTATGTAAATGTTATGGCAGTGTCAGAGCGATGTTGTAGCCATGATGGCCAAGGAATTACCTGGGAGGCAAGGATTTTTTTTTTGGAGGGTGATATCTTCTATTGGACCAGCTGCATGGTTGGAATAAAATTAGACAAGCTTTAAATGCAAGATGTTCTTCATCAGGTCACTGATGAAGTTGTGGCAGAAGTTGTAGGTGTTGTGGCAGATTTGCTGAAGGAGGCTGTATGTGGCTATGGAGACTTTGCTTGGCGTTTCGACATGAATTGGGACCCCTTGGCAGCAGAGTACTAAAGTGCTACCAAATTGGTTGCTCCAAAGACTCAAGTGCACCGTGGGACTGCAGTAGGGGGATCCTGTATAGCAGTCCAGAGTGGGACTCTTTGTCTGCAAAGAAAATGCTTGTGTTGCACTGAAAATGGGTGTAGCCATGTGCAAAGATAGAGGGAGACAGAATTCAGTGTTAATGTGTGCCAAGCAACTCTGAAAAAAGGCAAGGTGTACTGGTAAAACGATCCAGTGCAGACCGGGATTAGGGAGGGAGGAAAGGATCCATCATTGTTAGGAATGAGGCAGGTAGCTTGGTGGAGGGTTAACATCTCACTTCAGTGCAAAAAGGGCTTATTAACCTTTACTCAGCCATTCCTGTTCAGGCTAGTATAGGACTTACTCCATGTGACCAAGGCTACCAAAATCTAGCCATTAGGGGTTTGACTAAACCAGCGAAACAGGAGCTCAAAAGAAAATCTTTTGAAAAAGCTACATGTATCAGACAATCATGGAATGACTCCCATGGTAGTGATCCTAAAATAAAGTTAATGAAGCAATGTGATGTATACAGTTGAATGGCTGTGGTTTATTGGGCTATGCAATCAACCTCTCAATCATTTGCACAACATACTTGAATAATGCGATCTCCCTCTCGTAGACGACCATCTTTTGCAGCAATGCTGTTGGGATCGATCTACAAAACAGAAGAGTTGTAAATGTGTTGGAGGTTTAAAAGCTCAGTCCTTCATTTCCCATTTTAAACCATGCTTATGATGTGAGTAACGTATTAAATGGAGATGCTGGGTCCATGGTTGGGTCTTCTCACCTAATGATTACAAGAGTTTTCACTTGCTTTCATGAGAAGGGGTGAAACGCAGGTGAAAGCATCCGAGTAAAATACAAAATGTTTTCTTCATGCCACCAGTCACCAAAGACGACACCAGGTTTGTATTAAACATTGCATGAGTTAATTGGGTTTTGTTATTTAACATTTTGATGTTTACATGCAGGGCTGTAATCTGAGCCTGCATGTCTTTTACCTGCAATGCAGAATTAGGAATAAACACGTTTGGAGCTGTTTTCTCTTTATATCGCTTAGGAAAAAATTAACGCAGAAATCAAATGCAATGAACATTAATATATTATTGGCAGTTTTAAATGTAGAACTGACAGGTACATAAAGTAAATTTTTGAATTATAGGTTGGTAAGTACAAGGACATTAGGATTAAACCCCAGTTAAAGCATTTACCCTGGCATTGTCCATGGATTGGAATAGGCTAGTGCAGGGGTTACCAAACCTTGAGGAACAGCTTGTGCTGGCTAGGAAAATTACATGTCATGTCATAGAGGTTTATCTGAAAAGTTTTTGGGTTTCAGACAAAAACTTGTATTTTGTCCCAAGTGGAAACATGGAAAAAGTCACTTTTTGTGCCAAATAAAAAAAGTGAATTTAAAATTTTGACTGGTTGTACCTGTGACTCCATCAGGAGTTGTACACAGATTTCTGTGGAGTCACAACTGGTTTCCTTCCTATGTTGCTTTTTGCAATTTTTAATTTTTTCCAGCCTCTAAAAGAAGCTCAACGATCAGTGCAATGAGCCTCAAATGATTCTGCAGACAGCCTCGAACAACCGCTGTCATGTGGATTGAAGAAGGTCCTTGGACTTTGCACAGTTATAGCCAGACACGAAACAAATCTTTGCCTTTGCAATTAAATATGAAGGACAAAAAGACGCTGTTTGAAACAGTTAAGCAGACCCTAAAACGGGTGACTGAAGAGCTCCCAGGGTTGCTTAATATAGTCATTATTACTCCTATTGAAGTAAAACCTAGGGAACTTATGCAAGGAGTCATACCATAAAAGGATCCCTGTCGTTAGGATGGTAATGATGGGGTGTTCCTGTGAGCGTGCTGGGTATCACTGCCTTTTTCTCGCTCTGAAGTGAGCTAACTTCTTACTCACAGGATCAGGCCCATGAAGGGAAATCTGTTTATCTCACCCTGGCTGCCTTTTTCACTGCCATCCATTCCACCTCCGTAAATCCAGACTAATTGCCATGAAATCAAGGACGTGCTTTCTGATTTATACCCGTGAGAAGGCCACCACCAAACCTGGTGTATCTTTGTAGTTTCTAAGCCATTCCACGAGACAACTTGTGGGGCTCGACAATGGGAAGTGTTACTTCGAGCTGTGCTATTCCAAGAGAGGATGAAAGGCTGGTTGGAGAAGCTTGGGGCAAGACGTTTCATCCTAGGACTTCATTATCTCTCTGCACAAATGCAGCCCTCGAGGTTGTGTAATGTGACATACTCGTTGATGCTGCCTTGCTACAAAATCTATGGAAGCCATGAGGTCTTCAGACCTTTCTTGCTGAAGCCTTTTGAGTGCATGGCAGAGTGGGCACGTGTGTGTGCAAGTGCGTCAGAGGTGACAGAGGGACCAGAGAGCTGTAGAAGCTGCTTCAGCAAAATAGGGAGTTGGAGTGAATGGTCTGCTTGTGTCTCTAAAAACCTGACTTCAAACTGATTGTCATTTATGGAAATTTGGAGGATGGGCCTTAGTCTGTAGGATTACAGGGAAGAATCCTTGCCAGGTGTAAAGTAAATCATCGTACCATTAATCTGTGTATAGACCACACGGTGTGGTTCACAGCTGTGACTAGAGAAGTACAGGCCTCCTCTCGTTCACATACGTCGGTTTTCTACAGGAGGTTGAAATCCCTTTCAAAGATTATCTCAAGATGGACTTGCAAGGACTGTTAATCAAGTGTGTTCACTGAAGAGATCATCATCATAGTAAGCAGCACTGCCATTTCCATCCCCACCGGTTGCTACCCGAGGACGTGGGCACAGCTGAAAAGCAGGCATTTCTGCCAGACGCAGTTAATAAGTGGGACTATGCAAAAAGCTGTTGATTTTGCTGTTGCGCTATCTGCGTGAACATGGATCAGGTACTAATTTCTGTTTGTTATTTATGGAGAAGCAAGGAGAACCTCCATTTTCTTTGTGAATTATACACAGGTGCTGAGAGAGATTTTTTTTTTTTTTTCCTAAACGCTCCTGGAAAAGAAGCACCAAGGGAAAAATCACACTGACGTGCATCACAATAAGCTGCTTAAACACTTCACTCTGTATTTTATGTACATAAATATATGTCAGTACTGAAGAGGAAAGCACAGAAGAAAAGAAACATGAGAAATGCTGGAGGAAAATTGTTTGCTATAGTAGAGTACAGTCTTGTCTTTTGAAGTACACTCCACTGAAATAGAGAGTGGAAATCTGGCTCCGCTGAAGTCAATGGGAGCTTTGCCACCGACTTTAACGGGCCCAGGATTTCACTCGCAGTTTGGAGAAAAGGAAAAATAATCAGCTCGCTTCACATTATTCCACTTCCAGCTGTTCTTGGAAGGGCTCCAGATACAGTATGAATGGGAGCAAGGATGGCATTTGTCTTAAATCCAACACTGCCATTTAAAAGACAAATTGGATCTTGTGTCAAGCTGCTCAATCTTACCTCGCTTACATAAATACCAATGTCATCTTCGTCATCGGTCCTATAACAGACAGTAAGGCCGAGCTTGTCCTGGCTGTTCACTCGATGCAAGTCCACCTCCTAGGCAAAGAAATGACACATCTGTGAGTGATGAAAGCAGTTTTTCAAATGCAATGAAAATATTTTGCTTAAATGATATACTGGATCTCTTTTCATTTTACCGTGTAGACCAAGTTAACGTACTGAGCAAAAAGTGATTATGTACAGGCAATCAATACTTGGGGCATTTTTAACCCCTCAATCAATATAAAGTCATTTTGAAAATGGACCTTCTATTGATTTTAAAGAAGAAAAATTACCTATATTTCACGTAGTGGCAAGACTTCAAATGCTAAAATACTTCAGAACATATTATTTCAATATTTGCCATAGCTAGTATATATTTTTCTGTAAGCAGTGAAGAATTTTGACACACTATTTTCTGACTGATTTGAAAGAGGACAGCACTCTGTTACCTTAATCCTCGTATTTTGTAACTGTCGGAAAAGAATGACTAATAAGTGGCTCAGAGGAAAGAGAAACATTGGTGGGAGCAAGATCTATAGATTTCCGAAATGCATCTGACACTGGTTGTAGAAATATGCCTTGGCCTTCGGTATTTTGGTAGGGCTTGGGTGAAGCAATGCTATACCCTTTTAGTATTCTCTGGTCACCCTGCTGGTTCTGGAGACATCTAAGCCTTCTTTAAAAAAAAAAAATCCAGACTTTATTGCTGCAAAGAAATCTCCTGGGTTAGACTCTCCCTGTGCTCATGGTTGCTTTTCAGTCTTCTGCCAGGGGAAAGGTATTGTAGAGCTAGAGGAGACGTGGGACCAAGGATTCCCGTAGAGGGGAGAGCTCCCAGCTATCACAGCTGTCTCTTCATCCCACGAATGGCGTCCGTGGAAGTCCTGAGGTCCTTAGAGAGTTGAAAGGACTTGCGCTTCACAGACGACAGGACTTTTCGGGGCAGAACCATGTTGTGGCCAGTCATGTCACCGTGCTAGTCTGGAGTGGTTTCTCCTGTGAGAAATGGAAGCTCCATTTTCCACCAGTGGTTGCATGTAGACACAAGTACTAAAATGTTTTAAGAGTCCCTGACAGCTGACTATTGGGGTGTGCTACGGCAGGAGGTCTGCAAAGGTTTTCTGTAGCCTAATTGAGGCTGAATGTAATAAAATTGCTGGGATAGAGACCTGCTGTTGGGAATCAATGAAGAAAACTGAAAATTTGGGCAAAAGGGCATGTAGGAATCCTTGAATCTTCCCAAACAATAAGGTGGTGGTGGTGGAGGGGGGTGTGCAGAGAAGACCCCTTCTGTATGTAGCATGAATGAGTCTCTTTGGCTTCTTACTGTGTATTCAGATGTAAAAAGACTTGATAACATAATTTGTTATTGCAGAACATTTTCCTTTTCAACCTCTGGTGCCATTCATAAGGGGGAAAGACAATAAAATGAGCTGATATGAATAATTTATTGGCACGTCTAGATGGCAGCTGCCAAGATCAGCAATCTCTTGCTATTTACTTGTCAACAGGTGTAATTTGTTGGGGTTTTTTTTATTTTGTTTTAATTTTTATTATTATTTGCAAAATAGCGGTAATGTCAGTGACATTTCAGATGGTATTTAAATGCTTTCAGTCAATAGTATTCATGGTGAACTGCTGCTCTTTCTCTTCTCTTTTGTTACATAAAGGTTGAGCACGTTGGTTTAATGGCAGAATTTTTTTTCCATATTTCTAAAGCGTTTTCACTTTCAGAGAAGAGCTTCAGAAGGAAAGCTCAGCAGGAAAGCTTAGATCAAGTGGGCCTGATCTCAGTTATGCCAGTGACTGCAGTCGGTGTGTTTGCTCTAGATTTTATTCCAGTGTTAGCTGAGGCCAGAATCTAGTATACTGCATTTTTCTATGTACCTTAAAGAGACTTAGTGGAGGTACCTCTAAAAACAAAAAAAAAGGTCTTATGATCTTTACAGGTCGGAGACTGTGACCATAAAGCAAAGCGTACAGGACAGTAAAATGTAGCAGAGACGCACTATTTTGTTTTGCAGTAACAAAATACACCAAAGAATGGGGACATTTAGTTGTTATTAGGTATGTCCTACTTGGTAACTCCTTTATTCATTTCATTTCTGGAAGAGGAGATGATGTTATTTACCAATTCTTTTTATATCCTGTTTTTAATTTACTATTTGTTTAATAATGCATATTGACAATTGAAATGGGCATTGTTACACTTCAGATGTAGGCAGGTGTTTGCATTTTAAAATGCAGCATCAAAGATAGTCTGAAGTTAATAATCACCTGGTGTATTATGTAGTATGCATGTTAAGGGAAACTAGTGTTTAGATAAGTAATCTTTAAAAAATTGTTTTTTCCTTGAAAAAAAAATAAAAGACTCGGAGCAGGTGTTTAGAACCTGATTTTTATGGATATTTAGTTGGTAGACTTACCCTTGGGTACAATCCCTCCCGCCCTGGGTGGAAGCAGAAAAACTGGGATTTTATGCAACTCTAAATATGATAATTTTGTGTGCTTAAAAATCAGAGCAGCTGTTTTCTGTGTGCCTTCGCCTCA
This sequence comes from Alligator sinensis, assembly GCF_000455745.1. Taxonomy (NCBI): domain Eukaryota; kingdom Metazoa; phylum Chordata; order Crocodylia; family Alligatoridae; genus Alligator; species Alligator sinensis. The sequence goes on along the minus strand of NW_005841910.1, from coordinate 2,105,986 downwards.
ATAAAGTTTTAATATAATCATAAAGCTTTGAAAGATTTTATAGATACAATTGCATAAATCTAAATTTTTAAAAACACAGATTATTTTCAGGGGTGCGAGTTGATTCTACAAAACAAGAGTTATTATCTACAGAGCCCTCTGAGAGTTTGCCCCTACGTACGGAGAATTCAAAGGTCTAAAAATCACTATTGGCGCACAGATGATGAGACTCCCTATCACTCTGGAGTGTCTATACTGCCAGCCAGGCAGTGAACTGTCCTGGGCGCCCTCAGTTTTATTGTGTTATTAGCACTCAGCCAGGTGTTGCAATTCTGCAGTGATAAGCGCTGCATAAAATCCTGAAAAATTTATGCTTCCTAAGCAGAGGAAAGTACAGTAGCCTTGGGCCTGCACCGGAGCCACAGAACCGTGGTTGTGGGCAGTGCTGGGCTCGAGTCAGGGCTGCTGTGTTAACGTGATACTCATCTGAGTGAGAAACTCCAGTAAGCAGTAACATAACATTTACACACATAATTTACTTAGCATCTGGATCCTTTGCCCACATAGGTCAGGTGAAAGTTAGGTCTGTGCTCTTTCTCCCTATGAACTCTGCACAGAAAAAAAGATGCCTAAAAGAACCCTGGTCCCTTGCCAAGTTGGGAGAGAAAGGGAGAGCGAGATCAAGGATCTGGCTGCTGAAATCCATATGGCAGTTATAGCACGGCAAGAAGAAAGAATATGCACCATGATATTATGCCTCCGACCACTCTTCATAACGGATCTGGAGTAAGTGTTAATAGTAAATTAACCTCCATACGCCCAGAAGGACCTTCATTCACAATGGATTATTGAATTATTTTACTGATGATCCGAAATTACGGCCAGTTTGCACCTGCATGCAAGACCTTTGCTTCAATAGGCAGAAATGAGCATTATTATTTCTTTGAAATGAATGTTTTGTGATGGGCAAAATACTCAGATTTGATTCAGATGCTTAGTGAAATTAAATCAATCATTTTTTTTAAAACCATCTTTTAATATGCTGTGCCTTCAAGTATTAACCCCGCTTCCCCCGGCCACCTGTTTTCCTGCCATTCCCTTTGGTTTTGGGCTTGACCAAGGAGGTGAAAAATAGCCTTGGTAACCCTGATCTCACTTCACAGCGCAATTGGCTTACTGACCGCAGCACTGCGGTCATTCCTTTTGAACTTTTCTGCTCATTTTTTCTCGGACCAAACCCAAAGAACTAGTCTTTATATTTATCTTTCTAGGTGAGTGAGGTGTTTAGGATCCTCCACGAGAGGATGGCTGCTCTGAATCCATGCCTCTTCATACCGAGGAACTGCCTGAAAGGGATCCCACTCCCCTAATGTGAATTTGCCCAAAACAACTTCAGATGCCAGGGTGTTGGGGGTAGATAATATGTTCAAACAGGCAGTAAGAAGTATGTTGTTAAACATGCCACAAACATAGGCACAGGTAGCTCTGTAGAGCACAGTCATCAGCCCTATTAGGAAAATTATTTTTGGTAGGGGTGGGTGGGGTGGGATTTGGAATTTGAGGCACCCTTATTTGAACCAAGGTTGTATTAGCCCATCTTGCAAGAGTCCTGGCTGTGCAGATTTTAGTGGTTTCTTGCACAGACGTGCTGCTGTCCCTAAGATCTTTTAAGGGTCATTTCTTCCAGTATTTGGGGGCTGCTACCTCCTTGCTTGGGAGATGAGCAGACCACTGCAACATCTGCAAATGTCATACTGGAAGCCTCAAGAATCACATCAGACTGCACATTTGAGAGGACGTAAAAGTACCTATAAAGTCTTGTTCAAAAGTTGTTTCTTAGCAGGAAGAGCCCACTCTGTAGGCAAGATGTTTTGGGAGACGGGGTGGACAGCGGGGGATGCCACTAGCTTTAGATAAAAGACCTTCTGTTTTCTATTTCCCTCCCTTCCTTTGGCCTCTTCAAACTGTACTGCAGTGGAGCTCAGAAATTCATCCCCATCCCTATACCTGAGAAGTATAACAGAGACATATAATCTCTGCCCTCTGCTTGGGCATGCAGGAAATCTAGAAAGGTAGCAGGAGCAGAGTCAAACTGGAGAGAGCAAACCGTCATCCTCAATTCAGCATTTTCTGCTTTGTAATCTAAGGGAATTAACATAGCGAGGGACCCTTCTCCGTGCACGTCTGACAGCTGGGGCAGTCTTGTTTGAATAAACATATTAACCCATGACATTGCAGGGAAATCCTAGAGTGCAGTTTTCTTCTCTCTGAACTTGAAATTTAATTGTGACGGGATCTTTTTGCAAAGAAAACGTGTTGTCTAATTTTAAATGAAACACTTGTTCCATATTTGGTCAGTGTCATTGTTTATGAGGACTTCAAGATAGCACTTTGTTTAATTATTTCTACCAAAATGAACACACAGTAATTTAATTTTTTGGCAACAATTGTGGGTACATAATTCTGGTGGCTTTTACTTGACTCCAGAATGCACTAAACCCATATTGGTATTCTACAGAAAGCTTTTTAATAACTAGTGGATTTCACTAGTTTGCTCTTGTTTTACTTGTTACAAATAAGTAACTGGTCCCTTTTAGGCCATAAAAGTTTAGATGAGCCGCTTCTTATTGAAATTCAGAACACAATTTATGGACATACAAGGCCAGAAGCTGGACTTGATTGTTTTCTTGCGTTAGACTTTCTCACTACAGTCTATGAAACAAATGCCTTTGTGGTCTTTTAAAACACATCTATCAACAGGCAAACAAAAATGCAACTAGCCAGTTGAGCCTTTGTTAGCACTTTGACCCTTCCATTGATCATAGTCTCCAAGACTTGAACAAGAATCTTTAGTGGTTCTTAAGAAATACTATTAGGCCACAGAGACTTTTGTAATGTTCAGCTGCTTGTGTTACTGAGATGATCACCTTTTGCCACCAAGTACTATATCAATGTCAAAATTATTAATGTTGTGGTTTAAGCCACATTAACGACTGGCTACCGAAGTGCACATGTTTAAACAGTTTTGAGCTCAAACATTTGACCTTCTAATGGCAGCAAAATAATTTATCCACAGTATTACCGTGGGTTTCTTAAGACACTCTTTTCGAAAGACAGTTGCAGAAAGGGGTACTATATTCCACATTTTCATTAAGATCAAAATCTATATTGCAAAAGAGGGCACTGCATAAAGAGATTTGTTTGGGGGGAAAATGCTGGTGACAAAATTTATTTCGCTGATATTTTATTTCTCGGTTTCTGTTTGAGTTTGAATTAAGACCAATTGCCACTAGACGTGTAAAGTCTGAAGCTATCTTGCAAACTTCGCGTGCATTAAGACTTTGATCCTGCAAAAACTTACACAGGTGGGCAAATTCATGCTTCTGATGTGAGCTAACTCTGCTCCCCATTAAGTCAATATTAATATTCCCACTGATTGAAATGGGAGCACAGCTAAACAGCGATGACCACTTCGGAAAATGAAGTGATACCATGTATCGGTGATGGAGGCAAACTAAGACAAACCCCTCAGTTATATTGTCAGACCCATGTGGATTAAACATATTGGATTTCATAGAATTATAGATTGGATTTCAGTGTTAAAGACTGATGCATTAGCCAGTATCTACAAAATCTATTAAATTGACTGGCTGGATACACAACATGTTAACACTGGGATAAACTGCATCACTTTTATACACTGCTGTGAATGACACCAGCAGATAGATGACCAGCTCTCCCAGGGTAACTGCTGCGCAGTAGCTGTTATTGCAGCACTTTGCCACTAAGTGGGTGGGGAGCCAGTAACAGCCTGTTGGTACTGAACAAATTATTAATCTGGGATAGAAGTGGCTAAGAGGTTGTCATATTAATCTGGGATAGAAGTGGCTAAGAGGTTTTTTTTTACACCGGTGTATTTTTGCCCAGGGTATCTCTAAAGTGGCTTCTAGAAAGTTACCCTGATGTAGGGCTATGCAGCGTGAGCATACCATGTGTCTGAGCACATATACTACTGTATTCAAACAATGATGGATGATTTTGATGCGATTAATGAGTAACCCTGATGCTAAGTACATGCATAACTACTCTGCCGAACTACTTTGCATAGCCATGCTGTGTTTTGAATGGAAGGAGGGTTGAAGAAGAAATGTGAGAAAATTCAGAAAGGGAAAACTGAGGATCTGCTTCCCTCTGGGACATAAGTTTCCAACCAGAAGTGCTGGGAGATCCATCGTGACTGGGCATTTGAACATAAGGTGGACAAAATGGAAGATGGCCTTAGATATCTTCAGAGGCCTCCCTGTGATTCTGTACATACACAGCTGCCATTTTTAAGTTATGAAGATGGGAGAAACACCGTAGGGGTTTTATATCTTTTCTTTGATTTTACAATTTCGCAATAGCTTCAAATGATAAGATTTAAAGTGTTTGTTTTCAAACCAGAGAGTAGTTGGGGGGCGGGAAGAGTTAAACCATTTGAAGTACTGAAATTCTTAAATTGTCTACTACAAACTTGTGGCACTTGTCCCACCGCCCACAAAGTAATATGATTTTTCACGTTCTGTAATTAAATCTGTAATTGCAGGAAGCCGGAATCCCAGCTGGCGTAAAACAGCATAGTTCCACTTCAATCAATGGAGCTATGCCAGTCTCTATCAGCTGAGGATCTGGCTCGTAATTACATGACATACAATTACATACACTGTTAATTATATTAGCATTAATTATTGCTGTCTGCAAAATAACCAGAGAGCAACGTTGTCGTGCATAATTATTTAAAAACGTCTTGATATACACGTACAATTGTAATTTGATACCAAATGTTATGTCTACGACGCATTAAAATATATTAAACCAGGTGTATTTTAAACCATGATTTATACTTATTAAGTACCTCTAATTCCAACTCCTCTCTGTCCATTTCTTGATGAATACCTCCCATGTAGTCATTCGGGTCGTAGAATTCATGCACTGATGAATGGCTGGAAAAACAAAGTATACTTTAGGATCTCAATCCCTGTTCTGATTAGCATACTAATCCATCCTAGTTGTGTGGCAGGTCATCATTAATATGACAGACTTGCAACAGGACCAGACCAACTAGTTTGTGTGTAATCCATGGTGCGCGGTTTATGAAAATAAACACACTACACCGGCACAATAAAATTATAGAAACTGTCTTGCGCCCTTAAGCGTGGAAAACATAAGACAGAAGTAAAAGCCTCTTTAACATGTTTTATTACTGCATTTAACATTTGCAATTTTTTCTGGTGTGAAACCAACCTCCTAAACAAACAGGAATTTGTGAGGAGGGTAAAGGGCCCAGCACAGCCTGGGAGAAGCTGTCTAACTACTGAAACCCTTGCTCCGCTTGGAGATAGACAGCATGTAGGCCTAAATGGTTCTTTTGAATTCCTCAATAAAAACTTAGGGTTATAAAGCGTTGTCTGAATTTTACTGAGCACCTCTTAGAGTGCCCATAGCACATCACGTTGAAGTTGCACCTTTCTGTGGATTACCAGAAATGCTCCAAGTGTATTCACAGATTTAGCCACTCAATAATTGCAAGAGGTGGATAGTTACACTCCCACTTTGGAAAGGGGCTAACTAGTACACAGGGAGGTTAAGCGCCAGATTGAAAAAGCTGTTTAGAGATACAAGTAATTTTTGGAAACTGCCCTTAAGTAGCTTGCTTGGGGTATCACAGCGAGTCTCTCTTGGTGCGTCTATAAGTGTAATTGTCATGTGGCAATAAACTCCGGCACAGTTCATGCTGGAGTTTATTGCTCCCAGGCGCAGCATTTACACATGCACCCGGGACTGCAGCACATTGGGCCAGGTCAGAGCACCCCGTGTGGCAGGGCGCCCGGGGGGTCAAAGCTGCTCTGTCCTGGCTCAGCATGCTGCGGTGGAGCTGGCTGGGGCACAAGGGTGCTACAGTGCAGGGCTAGGTAGCAGGCATCCACCACACGACAGCAACCTTGTGCCCCAGCCAGCCCCAGTCACTGTCTACACCTGCGTTTCTGCCCATGTAACTAGTCCGCTTGTCCCGGACAGTACTATCCGACAGCAGAGTAAACTAATTTACTGCTCCTTAATACGGGTGCATGTGAAGATGGTGGCATTTGACTGTGAGGCTAATTAGTTAGCACCGCAGTAAAGCACGCGTGCAGATGCACCCACCAAGAAGGAATTAGATATCCGCAGTGGGAGGGGAAGATGCAATGCGTTGTGCTTGAGATTATGGAGATCAGGATTTTGACAATTTTGCATCAGAACAGCGGGAGAGGGGGACAAAGGAAGGTAACACAAGCGAAGAGACAAAATGGCTACAGCCAAGAATCCCAGAGGTGCTTGCAACACCTCTAATGGTTTCAGCTAAACACAGACCTCCCACTGCTCTCAGTTGTGAGGTACCACGGGTTTGTGACATGGAGAGACATTCACAAGGGAGTAGGGGCAGAACACCAGACTTGGTTTCATTTGTGCAGCCCAGGTGTGCACAATTAAATTTCCTTTACTGCCTCGTTGATATTCATAATTGTTTCTGAACATATAAAATATGATTCAGTTGCTAAGCATTGTATTTTGTATTTGGTTCCCAATAATTTAAGTTTAAAAACCATAAACTATTACTGATTGGCAATTTAAACACAATGGGGTGTATTTAACGATTAGCAATTTAAACACACTCCACTCTATTTAAATTTCCAATCATTACTGGCATTTTGTTTTTAAATTCCACCTCTTATCAGACTGCTTAACTGCTTGCATTTTTGGGACTTTCAGCATTATACTTCTTTGGTGATCATATGTAGCATATGCAGCAACCTTATTTACTTTTAAGATCGAAGTGACACTCCATTTGCTTCCTTCTTAACTAGATGCACGTGTCCGTGTGAATGAGAGGCTCCTTAAGTAAAAACATCTAATTTTCCTTTAGGTCTGAGTTGTCCTTTAAAGGTCATATTGACTTCAGTAAACTTTGGAACTGGGCATAAGAGAAGATAAACATGAGAGGTTTGTTTTTACATTGATTGTGCCATGGAAAAAAACACGTGTGCTCACCATCAGCAAGTACAGTGATTTTTTTATTTGCACGCATAGGCCTGGAGATGGAGGTATCTACATATCCTGCCCTTTTATGCCTGAATATTACTTTTACAGGCACAGTGAAGGAAACATAAGGTAGCGCAAACACAAGATAGTGATGATGTCCACAGTTATGTTTAATACCTAATATTTAAGGGGTACTGTTAGGTCATACTGTAAAGCTAGACTGTATGTACACTTGTAATTACTTTTCTCATGAGTTCCTCTTGGTAAGTTCATAGCCCTGTTGTATCATGGTATTTGATCTTGCATCTGGGAAAGCAAATAGGTGTCTCTTCAGAGGCTGTAATGACATTTAACATCATCTCCCTGGAGATATTTCTAAGGAATATAATCTTGCTCAGTTAAAATTAATGAGCATCAAGTCACAGTGTTCTGAGCCTAGCTGCTTGTTTGCTGTCAGAGAGCTCAAACCTAGCCCTCGCTGCAGTACTAAAATGCATTCTTGACCTGTCAAGGGACTGGGAACAATACTTATTGTTAGGAGGTGATGCAGTGACATCCTAATTGAACCCTCTTTTCAAACATTTAATAGTAAAAGTTCTTCTGTCATGCAAAGAGTGAAACATTTGCAGTTGTAGAATAGGACCAATTTCTGGTTCAATTTTCGCATATTCACATGCTATAAAACCCACAAGGAGTTGCACGGTATTGATGGCCATTTCTGTCCTGGCTGTCTACTCTACTGGGTCTCTATGAAAAGAGTCTGGGAAGGGCACAGTGGGAGGTGTCTGCTGTTTATGCTCAAAGCCACCTTAGTCTTGCTAGGTCCACTATTCAGAGCGCTCAAAAGAATTCTGATTCATCGCCAGCCAGAATGTGGGTGTTTATTAACACTGTTTTTCTCCATATATCTATATCTAACTATATAGAGCTATAGATATTTAAGAGCACATAACTGTTAAATGAGGTGATATATATGAATCTGTGCTCTAAATTTTCATGTTATAAAAGCTAAGGAATCAGACTCAAAACCTTGTAACACCGGTGTAATACTGATGCGTGTGTGTATGTATGTCTGTGTATGTATGTCTGTGTATATATATACATATATATGTATGTGTGTGTGTGTGCATATTGCCTCATTTAACAGCTATGTGCTGTGGACACACTAGAACCTAGTTGGCAATGTAGTTAACAAGCTTTTCCATCATTTTCTGTGCTTCATGGAAGCTGATACGGTGAGAGGATAGAGGCAATTTGCATGGATTTTATGAGGGCCTATTTTTCCCCAGCATATTCAGGGTGGGAACCGTGTGTGCAAGAAGATAACTGTCATTCTTACTTGTAAGTACAAAAGCATCAACCGACCATTAACAATAATTAACATTTGATTCTAAAAATGTCTTTGACAGCACTGCTAAGTCATTTCAGTCCAAGAAAATAATTTATTTAAGTAACTTTGCTGTGGGGTTATAATAAAGTAATTAATACGCTGGAACAGAATGTAGCGGCTCTTAGCAGTATGCAATTTATGGCAGCCATAAAAAATATAGTTCAAACATAAGCAACCCAAAGAGGTAGTGAAGGAACTTTACAAGAAACATTAGCTTTACATTTAGAACGACAACGGAAAAGGAGTTGCATAGGGCCGGGGGGCCCTCAGTGGGATTAGTCATGTGATTCACTAATGTACTGGAATAGTACGATTTGCTCGTATGAATTATGGTGAGCTCAGTGAGGACTCCTGATGGAGGAAGGGTTGCTGGTTTGTGCGAGGGGGTCTCCATCCTATCTTTCACGTGTTAAGCCAGGTGAAACAGGGCTTTGCGCATGTTGTATGAAAATTGCTACTTACTCTTCTGGTAAGAGGTATGGATCTAACACCGAGACTGGTGGAGTAGGGGATCCCATCTTGGTGAGAGCCATGATGTGTTCAAAGGTGATATCAGTCTGAGTGCCCATGTTGACCAGCTGAGACTCATGAGAAGAGCTGAAGATCTTGGTGCGTGGCGTTCTCCTCAGGACCTGTACCACGATGGGCTCCTTCGCCGTTTTGAAGGCTTCCACTGCCTGCTCGTGCGTTGCTTTGGATAAATCCTTTCCGTTCACCTGTAGAAAGAAGGAGAGGTAAAGAATCGGATCAAAACTACTGGAAATCAGAAGGCAAAAATTCCATGTGGCTTGTTGCCCATTTATTTAGCATGCCGACGGCCTAAGTGAAAAGGCCACTTTCCATCCTCATGTCTATTTAATGTAAATAATTCAGCCAATATAGATCACAAAAGCATAGAAACGGTGGCAGCAGGTCTTGTGCAAAACCCTGACACCCAGAAGCACCCTTCATTCTGCAACTTCCTTTACAGCTGCCTTCTCTCTCTGGTCCTGCTTCTCTAACAGTGACCATCTTTCCTTTCTTGCCTATGCTTTATCACTTAATTTCCCTCACCTTGTTGACACCTCTATTTATTTAGTTTCATAAATGATAGCTAAAAGTCTGGGTACAGGGCAAATGCAAAATGTTATGCCAGCTACTTGTTTACACCATTGGCGTTTGAACCCCCTCACTTAGCAATCTCTATTTTCTTTTAATTTCAGTGGTAAGCTTTTACTACGTTTCTCATTTGAATCGGTGCCTCATTTGCTGCTAGAAATCTCTCACCACTTCTCCAAGCAGAAAAAGATATCGATTCTCTTGTTATTTTTCCTAGTTCCTTTCAAAATCATTTAACCTTATTACTGAACTACGAGACTTTTGGGACAAGCCCTCTGAATAAGTAATTTGTCATTAGCACCTTGTAAATAACTTTACTGCTGAAACATTGTCATCATGTCCTAACGCTGCAATGAATGCTCAGCCACCACCGTGGCAATGAAAAAGGAGACTGCGCTGGGTCTTTTGTGCTTCTTCCTCTCCCTCATCCTAACCATCTCATAGATTCATAGATGTTAGGGTCGGAAGGGACCTCAATAGATCATCGAGTCCGACCCCCTGCATA
>NW_005841910.1:2090705-2095942 GCF_000455745.1 Alligator sinensis | reverse complement strand
TCTAAATCTGCTGTCTGCTAGCTTGTGGCCATTATTTCTTGTAACCCCCGGGGGGCGCCTTGGTGAATAAATACTCACCAATTCCCTTCTGTGCCCCCGTGATGAACTTATAGGCAGCCACAAGGTCGCCTCTCAACCTTCTCTTGCGGAGGCTGAATAGATCCAGTTTCTCTAGTCTCTCCTCGTAAGGCTTGGTCTGTAGGCCCTTAACCATACGAGTGGCCCTTCTCTGGACTCTCTCCAGGTTATCCGCATCCCTCTTGAAGTGCGGCGCCCAGAATTGCACGCAGTACTCCAACTGCGGTCTGACCAGCGCCCGATAGAGGGGAAGTATCACCTCCTTGGACCTATTTGTCATGCATCTGTTGATGCACGATAAAGTGCCACTGGCTTTTTTGATGGCTTCGTCACACTGCTGACTCATGTTCATCTTGGAGTCCACTAGGACTCCAAGATCCCTTTCCACTTCCGTGCCACCCAGCAGGTCATTCCCTAGGCGGTAGGTGTGCTGGACATTTTTCCTCCCTAGGTGCAGTACTTTGCATTTCTCCTTGTTGAACTGCATTCTGTTGTTTTGTGCCCACTTGTCCAACCTGTCCAGATCTGCTTGCAGCTGTTCCCTGCCCTCCGGCATGTCCACTTCTCCCCAGAGCTTTGTGTCATCTGCAAACTTGGACAGAGTACATTTCACTCCCTCGTCCAAGTCACTGATGAAGACATTAAAGAGTATCGGTCCAAGGACCGAACCCTGTGGGACCCCACTTCCCACACCCTTCCAGACCACACTCCTGGAATAAATGTTGACCTTGTAGCCTTTTCTCACCTCCCATCCCAGTAACCTCCCCCTTTGTCTAAATAAATATAAATATACAAGTATTTGCAGATACAAGATAGATGTATACATGCTACTTATAAACTGAGTATAGATTACTGAAACAGAGATTTAAACTCGAAGTGTTAGGCTACAAAGTCTCTCTTTAGTCTAATGAACATGTAATAACTTCATCTAAAGTGGACCACTTGCAGTAGGAGGTGTACTGAGAGAGAGGGTCAGCCGAGAATAGCTGATAACATGGTGGTTGAGGCACTTTCTCTTGGGATGTCGGAGACAGATGTTCAGTCAGATAGAAGAGGAATGATTTGAACCCAGGACTCCCACGTCCAAGAGGAGGTCTACAAACCACTGGGGGATTTGGCTGTTCTAGGATGGGAGTTCTCTTGGGTGTGAATCTTAAACATTTAAACTGGCTGAAAAGATGCAGTTCTATAGCATTTTCAACCAAATCCCAACATTTTTTCCCCAACCCTAGCAGAGGTTCCACCTGAAATTAACCCCTGTATGATGGGCTTTTGCAGCTGGGAAAGAGCGTATGGCTTTACAGTGCAATCTGCAGTAGGTTACTGCCAGGATCTACCAGTAGATCTGAAGGGTTTGTCCTTTACCTTTCACCCCAGTAGACAGTTACCATTGTAATGCCAATGAACAGGGGAAATATAAGAAGCTCTCCCAGGGAGAGTTGTGAATGTTAAGAGTGTCGCAAAATAGCCATGCTTGAGCAAATGATGATTAATAGACCTACTCGGACCAACAAACAACTATTCTGTGGACCCTCTGCAGGGTTACAGTGGCTTCTGCAGGGCCAGCTGGACCAAATACGAGTCAAAATGTGAAAGGAATTGTAGCCATTTGGTGACGGAATTAGCAAGAATGAAAACTGCAGCTCTACCAGTCCAGGACATATATTTTTTTTCAGTGGATGATGTTTTAAATTCCTGTACTTTCTCCAGCAGGAAATCTATACATTTGACAATGTTAGGAAATCTGCAAAAGTGATGTATTGGTTAAGTGAGGGAGCAATCATCTTCTGCAATAAAGTATATACAATCTTTCTCCAGGCACCCACTGAAAGAGTGAATTTCTTTTAATGTACATCCACAAATTAATATTACAGACCTGCATACCCTAGCATTATCTGCTGCTGTTTCCACAGCATTCAGGTAATTTTTGTTAATAGGTAGAAAGTGATACTAGCCTATGCAGCAGAGGTTAAGCTCCTGGAGAACACAATTTCAAACTCTATGTATATACAGCTAGGTTTTGATGTTCCTATTCAGGCTGAATAATACTCCATTGCACAAACAACCCCACTGGGACAAGTGGAGATTACTGGGAGAGTAAGGTGTTTTTCAATGTGATGATAATACCTGAATTTTGCCTATAGCTGACAGACTGTCTATAGTAAGAAGCAATAAAGAGTACCTAAAAAAAAAAGGGTTAAATCCTGTGCCTAATCAATTTAAAAGGCTAAATTTCTTTTGAATTACCATGTGCACATAACACTCATTACACTGTCATCTTAAGCTCATCACAGGGAAGCTGGGAGAGGAGATGACACAAGTGTTTTGATCAGTCAGCTGAGAACGGGAGCTTTTCTGTGATGTGTTTTGCATTACATTTACATTACACAAACAGTTGCACTAACTGCAAATGCTCAGAGTGATGCTACGCATGTAAAGTTTGGCCCGGTCAAATTAAATATCATTAACTCGCCCAATTGAGCAGATTACTTTAAAACAATTTGTACAGCTGTAAAATTAAGTCCAACATAATGTTTTCTGTGGAAACAGGAAATGCTGATTATGTGCCTGGTTTTAGTATTTGCTGTAAATTTAAATGCTGCAAATTTTACTGTGTAAGGTCTAAAATTGTGGGTGTGTTAAATCTGTGTACAATGAAGGCGAATAAGCAATCAAAATTTAAGAAAAAGTTATCTTGTGGCTGACGTGGTTATAGAGCTGTGCTGAAATCCCCATAGGCACACTTTCAGATGATCCGTTTTCCACAAGTTAATTCCATAAATTTAGTAAAACGTTATGACTAATGCCAGTAAGATTAGTCATCCTGTGACCAATGTCTTTCCCAGTAACATAGCTAATTCTTTTTTGTTAAACATCTAGGGCGCTGACAGTCATGAACGCCCCCCTCCAGCACCCCCCCCCCCCCCCTGTCCCCCCCCCCCCCCCCCCCCCCCCCCCCAGTGCTTTACTGGAAGAGGAAGCGCATTAGTTCGACTTGGATCCCCGGCATTTGTATAGATCGGGCACTTCAGCAGGGCTTTTTTTGTGCTTCGATCTAATGATTCAATTGGCTATTAGATAAAAGTGCCAATAACCCCGCTGATGCACCCGATCTATATAGGTATTGGGTAAGCTGGGTCAAACTAACGCAGTGCCTCTTATGGGCGTGGGCTGTGCTTGGTGCGGGGGCACGCCAAACTGAAAGTAAAGCACCGGGTTTTTTTTCCATGTCTGTAAGCAGTCATATTCAAGTGGCCTGCATATTCATGACCAAGTGCATCAGAACGTTTCAACAAAGCATGGGATTGCTCTTCTTGCCTGAATCCTAACTTGTTGTGCTCTCACAATGACTTCCTATGGCACTAACTTCAAAATTGCAAAGTTTAATAACATCAGGTGAGGAACAGTAGATGACAACCTTAAAAAAGACAACTTTTTTTTACTCTAGTAGTACAGCAGAACACTAAAGTGAACATCTTGCTAAGATTTCTATAGGCTGACAAGATGCAGAAGTAAGCTGTAAGAGAGGTTGCATCATAGACCAATCAGGCTAAGTACAGACAGTCAAAAAGCCCGAGGCTGAATCGATTCAGTCTTCGCAGGTTAGTCTAAACTGCGTAGATTGAATTACTAAGCAAGTGAAATGCAAGTGAACCTTTGATTCCAGAAATGCAGCCGCATGCCTGCAGTGGCCCAGGCCAGAAGCTGCCTTTCTGCTCAGCTGGAGCAGACAGCTTGGGCCAAAGCTAGTCTTCCCATCCTGCAGGGATGGGGAGAGGGGGTTGTGAGGGAGGTGCAAAGCATCCTGGGATGCTGGGGGCTGTGAGTTTAACTTGAATCTAGAGGGGATCTGGGACAAAAGTTCAAGAAACCAATTTAACCTAAATCAGTTAAGTCTGATGCTACATCAATCCAGGTTTATCTTCAATCGGTTTCAGCCATTTTGAAAGCAATTTAAGTGCATTGAACTTCTGTTGTGTTACAGATTTGAACCAGTTTCTGATCACTTATATCAGTGTATGTGTAATTTCTGTCCCTAGCCTAAGAGATCAGACCCAATGCAGACATATTTAGAAGAAGAGCCAGCAAACACAGAGAAGACTTGTTGATGTAAAGCTTAAGCTTATTGCTAGAGGGAATTATTCCATATTCTGGCATCTGTAACCTCCAGCTGCCAAGTTTCTCTACACAGCTGACTCCCAAGCCAGAATTAGACAAAAGAAAAAAGACTGACGTCAAAGCTTTCAGTGCTGACAGAGGAATTAAACACAGATCTTCCATTGAAGTTATGAGTACTGAATACCTAAATCACAGATCAGAGTGATTTTAAAATCTCACCCCAAATATTTCAGTGTAAGAACTGCCCAGTGCACAGTGGTTGGTTAGTTAATGAAGTACAATGGTTGTGTATCTTATGTATATATATATTTATGGTAGTGGTTTGCTACGTGACTAATGAATACAGTAGTAAAGGAAGAATTACATTTATTATGAGATTTTTATACACTGAATTAGTTTGCTGTAGAAATTTTCTTGGGAGTTTGGTTGTTGAGAACTGATAGATGCAGGAAAGATGACACTTAATGGCAACATATGGGTAATTTAAATGAGGCAGGTAGTAATTCTACCTGGTAACCACTCCACTGGTTCATGTGTCCATACTAATAAATACCCAATGGATATCTAATAGATTGGACAGCCAATAGGAGAAGGCCTCATTCTGAAACCTTGCTAAAGATTAAATGAGTATTTTTTGTGGTTATTGTGTGCATGTATTGTTCTCATTGTGCACATAGTACACACATTTGTTAAATATGCTTCTTGCTAATTAGGAAAAAGAGTATGTTTTCAAAATAGCTTTCTTGATGAGCTCACTCTTTTTGGAACTGTGGACAATATTCGGTTCTTAGCTGCTCTGGATTTACCTTGGTTAACTTCCTAAAAGTCCCTGGACTTAATTTCAGTATTATACTGGTGTTGCAGGGTTTTGAGTCCACCTTTTGTAATGTGAATATTTAGAACGTGGATTCGTAGGGACAAAGTACAGAAATGGGCAACGCGCATTAGCTAGCTTTGAGCATCAAGGACAATAAGAAGTCCTTTTTCAGATATGTGGGGAGCCGGAGGAAAAGCAGGGGCAACATTGGACCCCTGCTGAA
>NW_005841910.1:2041746-2089356 GCF_000455745.1 Alligator sinensis | reverse complement strand
GAGGTTGAATGGTCACAAACTACTTCAAGATCGTTTCAGGCTGGACATAAGGAAGAACTTCTTTACTGTCTGAGCCCCCAAGGTCTGGAACAGCCTGCCACCAGAGGTGGTTCCAGCGCCTTCATTGAACACCTTCAAGATGAAACTGGATGCTTATCTTGCTGGGATCCTATGACCCCAGCTGACTTCCTGCCCTTTGGGCGGGGGGCTGGACTCGATGATCTTCCGAGGTCCCTTCCAGCCCTTATGTCTATGAAATCTATGAAATCTATGAAATCAAATTCCTAGAGTAGATATCCTTCCTTTAGGATATGTAGATAAAATCAATGAGTGTGTGTAACCCATTCATCAGTGTGTGTTATTTATCTCCCTCTATGCCCAACCTGAGCAGTAGGCGAGCTTTACTCTTAGGTTCAGAGGCTGGTTCTTTGCTTCAGTTATGGAAAATCAGAAGTTGCGAAGAGCTCAATTTCAATCCTTGGTGTTGGTCAAAATGGTAGCTAGGATGATCAGCTCCATACACTTCTTTTTGAAGAGCTGCATGAGTAGGAAAATGACTGATGATGCAGTACGTAGAGCTACTGCTGGTACCGGTTCTGGCAGGATGGGAGAGTGTTTGAAATGACTTGTAGTACTCAGCCTATGGAGACACTCATCCCTGTGTGTATATACAATTAATGCCTTCAAGGCATCTTCTTTCTTTCTTGCGTGTTATGTTAACCTGAAAGCTCTCTGTGTATTTACCCAGAGGATTACAGACAAATATGAAATAGATGGCCTGAGAATGCCTATATGATTTTCCTATTCTGTGAAACATGATTATGTCGGTGACTGAGTAAATGTTCTGCACATATTGTGGCACACTATAACATGGCCTAATCCTTTTTATTGTGGAATAAAGCTAAAGTCAAGGAAAATACAACTTAATATAGTTTAACTATATGAAACTAACTAGGAGCCACAGTTATGAGAGATTTTAAGCAGAATTCTTTGTTGATTTTGATGGAGTGGCCTTATAAATTGAAGTGATAATACTGGCTGTTTTAGAACATGCATTTGGAAAAAGTAGATGAAGTAGTCCTATTTTTAAATGCTCTTAAGCGGCTGCCCAAGCATTGCAGTTGAACAGGCAGACTGGCATGCAGGTGACTAAATTTGCTTCTGTACCTGAGTGCTGACTTACGAACTCAAGTGCAAGATTTCACAGTCTGGGCCAAATCCTTGGTCCAGCGTCAGCACTACACCACTGATGTGCAGGACTTCTACAAACCAGCGCAACCAACCATGAGAGCATCGTCCAGGGGTAAGGTTTTGCTGCTGCTACTTCTCATGTCTCTATACTACATTTAACCATTTTGTTACACATTAATAACATTTTTTGTGCTCATTTATTGTACTTTGCAAGGTGTTTTCATTGTACACGTGCCTTCAAGCCATGAGGTGTTGCATAGCTTGAGGTTTTGTGCCGCAGTCACAGGTGGTTGAACCAATGCTATAGACCCACTTCTTCATTAGTTCCTTGGAGCATCCAACTCCAGTATGTAAGTGGTTGAGACCGCCACCTTTGCCATGGTTCATTTGTCCCTGGTAGTAAGGACTCGGCTGCTAGAATGCCCATTTTTCCACTGTCGGGTATTTTCTTCAGTCTCTCGTTCCACATCTGTTGTTGTGTCTCCTTGGGTGTGGCATTGAGAGGTTGTGCACTGGTGAGGATGCTCCTGTGTGACTCCAGATGCTTGTGAAGCAGAAAGACAGTCTCTTAAGCATTAATCAGAGAGGATGCTATTTGTGTTCCTATACGCTAGTAAGCACAGGGTAGATGCACACCTTCATAGATTAACTAAATAAACTATATAGAGAGAGCACAAGCTTTTGTAAACACAAATTCACTTCAACAGATGCTGTAGTCATTTCTGGCTGGCTATACGTACCAGCTTCAGAAAGTACAAGCATTTTTCTAAATGTTCTCAAAGTTATGGCTCAGAAATCTTTAGTCAGGGTTTTCCAGAGAAACAAAAGGGCCTTTTTTGATGAAAGTTTGTTTTGATCATCCTATCCTGCTGGCCACTGCTCTTCTGATGTCAGGCAGAGCAATGCCAGCCAGCAGGTACACTGTTTTAGTTTGGTAGGCTTCAGACATCCCGCTCTTAAGAGTGGAATAAGGCCTGTGCACTGCCGATCTCCATTTAATGGCTTCAAAACTGTCTGCAGAGTGCTACAACGTTGGTCCCAGAGTTGGGCTGTCAGCAAACCACCCCAGGCTTTGGATAGTTACCTTAAGCTCCTATTTCCCAGTCCACAATCAAAGACTGCATCTTATAAATTTGCTACAATTTCTTGATAGTTGTCGTTAGGCATGTCGCAGCTTCTGATTTTGTTTTTTAAACCTACTGAGGCCGTTTGGCGTTTATCAAAATACGGCAAACAAACGGAGCCCGAGACTCTAAATATTCATCTCTTGTCTTATCTACTTGGCCGATTCAGTTCTGTGCGAGAGTTGAGAACAGAGCGGTGTCTTTTTGCACATGTATTATTTCCATCCTATTTGTTTTTTCAGCTGGGGTAGGGTACTGAAAATCTTTATTTGCCAAGTTTTATTCAAAAACAAAGTTAGACACCCTTGAAGCAAAGGATTATAATGGAAGTGCTGATCCAGCCTCCACTATAGACGCTTATCTACATGGGAAAATCACACTGTGTTAGATCAGAGCTTATGGTAACTGGCACAATGCTAAACATAACTTACTGGAGAAAATTGTGTATACCGTTGTATTCGCTACTGGAGCTCCTCAAGATTTGCTTTCTAGTAGGCTAATGTTAAAGGACACAGTATAATATGGAGATCCAGAATTACTCTTCTATTTTCAAAATAGTCTTGAACTTTCTTTCTCATCTCATTATCAATGCAATGTCTCAAGATGGTACTTTTATTATTACTATTTATTGTTTGCCTCACCATCGGGCTTAACAAGCCCTAATCATGTACAAAGACCACATTGTGCTGGGTATTAAACCCAGAGGAAGAAATGGTATTTACTAAGTAACAAGTTTTCATTACATGAACTGAGTCCTTCACTGACTCCTTTAGAAAGAGCAGCAGGAACAGGATACTGTGAAATGATGACACCCGTACTCATAGTGTTCCAGTCTGAACCCTATGGTGTCCTGCTACCCAAAACCAAAGTCAGCATATCAAGAATAGTTTCAGAAAGCTCATCACTATTTTTATGAATTACATTTTAAAAAATGCTTGTTCTTCAAGTAATGAAAATTCCCAGACTCAAGCCTGCAGATGGCTTGCTCAGCCATTTGTTTTCTTCTCTAAGAGGGGAGCAGATGTTGGTATTTTATTTCTGCAGTTCCTAGCACTGCAAGCAAAGATCATATAATGCTGAAGAGTAATGCATTTGTGCTGATAGCAATAGTTTACTTTGTTGGTTTCCATGTAAAAGCAGCTAACCTTGCGTCCTTCCTAAACTTCAGCAGATAACCGTGTATTATTTGCAAATATCTAATCTACATGGAAAGCTTGAGTCACAGTAGATAAACATCACTATTTTGAATTATTGCAAAGCTGGTAAATATGCATTAGGCTACAGTTTAAGTAAAAAACATTTTTAAAACTCTCTTTACTTTCTGCTTTCTAGCCACACGCTTTATCTCTGCTGCTTGTAAACTCTATGAAACAAAATTCTTACTTGTAGGTGAGAAATAACATTGGAAATAACATAGAAAAATGACCACGTATGCAAATACTTCAATAGGCTGCCAAAATCTACAACTATGCATAATTTCTTAAGAACCTTACTTGCCATGTGACAGAGACAATAGGATCTTTCATGGAAAAATGGATAAATCAGCTGGACTGCAACATACAATTGCTTGCTTTTGGAAGTTTTCTTTCTTAATGGGTCCTGGAAATATACTGAATATGGAGGAAGCGGCAATTAAACTAAAGTGGGGGAAAATAGGCCTTAATGAAATCCATGGTGGAGCCAGGCAAGATAAATAAATACATGACAGAGAGAAGAGCCGTTACGTGAAGATTTCTGCTAGGCTGCACAATAAACAAAGTATGTTGTAGGTTGCTTTCCTTTTTTTAATAGGAACCTTTTCAATAGTGTGTAAAGCAATAAGAAAGTTACAGTGCATGCTTCCCTGAGTTGCGTGAAAGTATAATATAAAGGGAAAGATGTAAAGCTACATTATGAAAGCAGCATGACATTTGTAAGCATAAAGGTACATCTAGTTGGAGGAATTCAGTGACTACCTCAAGTATTTAAAGAACAGTTGGGGTGGAAAAACAGCAGTACTTTGAGCCTGATCCAATACCCACTGAAATCAGTGAGAGAGTTATCATTGACTACAATGGGTCTTGGTTCAAACCCTGACTGAGTCAAATGTGATCACTAGAATAGGTGAAAAACAGGCCAAGATGTTATGAAAAAAAGCAAGCCATCGACATGCAGTAGGCACAGGCAGTATCTGACAATGGGAAGCCAAGGGAGAGAGACAAAATGACATGATAGTCCATTAAGGTAAGACATGATGTATGTTCCTAATCAAGGAAAGGGAAGAGAGATGATACAATAAGATAAAAAAAAAAAAGAGAGGAGCTCAGAAAAAAGATCAAAAAGGAAAGCCCCTCCAAGCAAGTGGGCAGAAATGATGCGTTTAAATGTCATCTCAGTAACACAGCTTTCGTCCTCTTTCTTCCCGAGAAACAAAAAATGAAAAAAGGAAATAGAAACGAATAAAAAGATCAGGGATGACGGTACCGTATTATAAGCTGGGAACACGGACAAACATTTTTGAAGCTGTAGTGTAGCGTACTGAGCATCAGGGAAAATTCCTAGGTAGGGGACACAACTGAAGCTGATGTCATATGACAATATATGAAGATGCTGATGGTAATAGTTACCTGAATAGAGCTAGACAGAAATAAGGAGGTTACAGTGTGGGCCTGGGGGGCCCAGCTAGCTTCTGGAACCAGTTTTCAGCCCCTTTTACCTCTTGGCTTGGAGAACTGGATAGTTATTGGCTAGGATTTATGTGAGAGGCAAGGATTTTTTATGTTGTAGATTTGCCATTGTAAACAGTAGATTTTAATATTTTCCATGTTATGGTAGCGAGCGATGTAGCCGTGATGGTCCAGGAAGTATGTGAGAGGCAAGAATTCTTGAACGTGTGGATTCAGCATTTCAAAAATGGTGCATATATATTTCAGAGGGGATAATGGTTTCTTCAGGAATGTATGAACATTAGAAGATGAGAAAAAGAGTCTGAAAGAAAGACAGAAAATTGGGGAAGAAGCTGATAATTTTAATAACTGGTAAAGAGTTTGCAATGCACAGGATGGAATTTCCATTATCTTCTTGTGGCGTTGCAGGTATAGTGAAGACTTGGACCTGTAAAGGTTTCTCCACTTGATGGGTAGGTACACTGTTTGGCATCCTTTTGGTTGGAGCAAAAAGTTGGAATTTCCTTTTTACAAACTCTGCCGAAGTGAAATTTAGCTTGGAAGAACAGACTTCCGCACTTACAATTTCTCCCTGTACCCACACAATATTTCACCTTGATGATTTTTTTTTCTGCTGAGTGCTCGAGTCCTGCAATACTTCCAGAGCAAAATTAACTTAGTAAGATACCCATACAGATCTAGTGAAGACAGGTGTAATATTTTTAGCTCCAGCTTTCACCAGCTGAGGATCTGGACTCTAACTTTTCTGAAAGTCTATGTGTGTTGACATCTTCTCTCAGGTTAATATTCAAGTTCATACTTCTGGGAGATTTTTATTTTTAATTGTAACATACAATATTGAAATACAACTTAAACACTCAATTTATCAGTAATCTCTGCTTAATAAGGTACTGGGATAAATGTCATAGTTTAGACTTCCTGGCCAGGGAAAGAGGGGGATAAGTAGGTGCTATTTGGTTGGCAGCAGGTATTTGGATTACATACTAAAGGCATCTCTCCTTTACATAGATGGAAGTTATTCCTTAAAGCTTTACCACACTCAGCTTTACAGCTCTTGTAGTCTTTTCTCTGCCTTACCTCTTATCTGGCACCTGGGGAAAATCCAATGCCTTTCCTTCCTTCCTCCATGAAGGAGGAGAATTTGCACAAATGGAGTTTTAGCACAAGATGTTTTAAGTGACACCTGCTTATATGACTAGCAATGCGCCAGATACATATCCACATGGGTCATATCCACGTATCTGAGAGCTCATAGAGGAGAGAGTGTAAAGAGGTAAAATAATAAGCTGTGACAGGAAAACGTGGCAAGGCACTCTCATCAGGAAGTTCTAGAGTGTATAGACTATACGTGTAGACCGTCCAAATAATTGAAACTGGAGTACCATCGAGGAGGTGCTGCTGGACTTTAGTGAGTACTTAAAAGACCGAGGAACAAACCACATTTCTGAAAATAGTTTCTTGATTAGTATTTTAAACTCTTTTAAACTTTATTTTGCCTATAAAAATATGATGTACTTTACTTGGCTGCAATGTTCAATTTTGGCTATATGCACGAGAAAAAAAAAACCTCTAAAGGGCAAATGAAAACATTCTGTATAGCCTTGGCTACAGTAAAGTGTGTAATGTATTGAAAGAAAGTAGTAACTTTCCCAGCTGTCTGTCAGATTATGTTGGTTTACATTGGTTTAATGTCATGAATAGTAAACATTTGTATGCATTATATGGCTTGTTGGTTGTTCTATAGTTCAAAAATGTCACAGAGGAAAACTTTTTTTTTTTTTTGCTTAAGAATGAGTAAGAAGCTTTTCTTTGTAGAAAACCATGCAAAGCCTTGGGAAATGCTCTACAAAAATGCTACTTCTGTTAGACTACAGATGTCTGCGCCCCATTTGGAACCCTCTTTATGGTCTGATACACTTCTTTAGCAAGCTCTTAAGAAGTCTGCATTTTAAGAAAAAAGCAGCACAACTTTATAAAGTTTTTTTTTTAATAGAAACTGGAACAGCTAAAAAGCCCATTTTCTAACCCTCCTTTTCCTTAGGAATTGGAAAAAGAAGGTTCAAAATATAGGTTAATTCTTCTTGCAGCTCCATCTAATCCTCCTTTTATTTCATTAGTATGGACAGTCTTTCTCTCTCTCTCTCTCTCTCTCTCTTTCTTTAAAAAAACCCCAGAATTGTATTGTTTAGTAATAGACTGTTTCCATGTGTGTGCATTTCTCTTCTTCCTCACAAACCATTCATAATACCAAAGTTAAGATTGAAGGAAAATTCCTCCCTTAAGAAGACAGAAAACATTTTGTTCTCTAAAATATTTAAGTTCCAAAAGGAAAATCTAGGCAGAAAAAAAGCCTTGAAATAAAGCAAGTTTGTACTCTGTTAACACTCAGATGTGTTAATTAGGAACAGGGTAGCATAATTACTGTATAGAACATACTGGAAGTTATCCTTTTTCAGCAGGATCCTGGGGCCTGCCACCAGTGCAATGTAGCTCCAAGTGAAATCAAAGGGAGTTTTATCACTGACTTTGGCTTTCATACAAGCTGAGTTAGGTCACTGCTAAGTGCTTCTGAAAGTCCCACCTTTCTGGATACCGACAGTTGGCTCTCGGGTTTTTCCTTGAATGTTGTGTTTATTGGGTTTAGCAATTTTTTTTTTTTTTAAATGCCTGGGAACAAAAATATTTTAATACTTTCTAACAGAGTTAAAAGAGCAATCTTTTGAGTATCTGCTTCACTAAGCTATCTGGTCCATAGGTACAGGTACATTTCAGGCCCTTTTCTTTAACGAACCTTTCTGCCACTTTAATGAGCATAACATTGGAGGAAGCAATCCATGATCTTTGAGTGAAGTACAAATGGCAGCCAAACATGAATTTTTCACAAACAGAGTGTAGCCACCCTCCCTTATCCTACTTTCCCTAGTTCACCTGAGGGGCTGCCTCTATGCGCTGTGGACCTAAACTGCAGTAGAGTTATCTTTCTGGGGAAGCTTTACACTGACGTGGATGGCATTGTAATGCAAGGTGGCTTCTCAGCTATGCTTTAGCCAAGAGGCAAAAATTGTGTATGACACAGCGAGGTGTTTCTCTGACCTGAAGATTACAAACAACCTTCTTGGGTATCTAGTTAGAAGGATAAGCTTGAAAATGCAGAGCCCTTCGAACAAAGGGAGGTGTCAGAGTCAGAGACGTCTTTATCTCTTGGGCTGCCTCTTACCATTCTGCAACAACTTCATTGTGATCAATGCGGGCGGAGGAAATGGCAGCAGAAGTTTAATCAGATTAGCGGAGGGTTTGATACGACACTGATTTAACTAAGCCAACTAGCTGAGCCCGGGGGCAAGCTGCAGCAAAGCAAAAACATCCATACCAACGTTGTGCCATTCTGGCCGACGCTCGTTACAGAGCAGAGCAGCGCAACTTTGTGGGTAGACCGGGCCTAGTCAAAAATCATGGTAACACCTTCTTATGTTGGCAGCCTGTCAATAAGCCCATCTGGACCCCACTGTGCAAACAAAATAGGAGACGGACCCTGCCTTGAAGTGTCCCATCGAAACAGCCCAGACAGACATGCAGAATACAGGATTATGTCACTGTACCAGACCAAACAGACGAAGAATCCAGGGTCAGAGAGACTGAGTAACGTGACCAAGGTCACACACAGACTCTGCCATAGATGAAGGTTGAACCAAAATCACATGAGATAGATAGTCTAGTGCAGCAGTTCTGAACCGGGGGCACATGTACCCCCAGGGGGTATGTGAAGCCTCATCACGGGGTACGTGAGATATATTTCACACACTGTTTAACACAAGTTGAAGGGCCTAAAAAACCGTCTTGACAATTTGAAATTGCCGGGGTTTTACTGCCGTAAAACGTGCATGCATGTGGAAGCCAGATATCCTACTCCTGCTCCGTGCCTTAACCTCGCACTGGAAATGTCGCTCCTAGGGGATACGTGAAGTCTTACTCTGAGACCAAGGGGTACGTCGACTGAAAAAGGTTCAGAACCGCTGAGCTAGTGCTTCAACCATAAAACCACACTTCTCTTTACCCTTGGGAACAAATCCCCAGCACCAGTAGCCCTCCATCCTTTGATTAACACTTCAGCCTTTTGCTCTCTTGCTCCCCACTTCATCTTCCTACTCTCCCTTATTACCCTCCTGCTCCCTGGCCATGGGGGAGGGTGGGGTGGGGTGGTGTTCAGTGAACCAGGGGGGGGTGACAGCAGATGACTATGGAGAAAGCTACATCCAAAAGGAAAAAAAAAGTTATTACTAGTTGAAGAGGGGAAAATGCTCTTGTTTAGATGTAAAGTATAAATGCTGCTCAGCACAGACGGGTTTTTCATTGGCGGTACATTCAGAGACGCTCCTGAGAAATGCATTTGAGAACGGTGTCAGACTGCCTATGTCAGAGGAGAATTTGCTCCATTGCCTCATAAATGCTCCATACGGAGACCAGTGAGAAAACGCTGGCCTAATAAAAGTATGTTGTTTCTTTAGCTAAACTATGGGAAACTTTGTTTCTTGGCTAAAACGTGGCATCAATAAATAGCATGGTTTGTTTATAATGCACTACATTGGTCTTTAAAGCCCAAGCTTGTTTTACATCGTCCGGTTACCCGCTCCCTCCCGCCAGCTCCTAGACCGGCCAGTTCAGCAAGTCTGAACAGACGCCCACTATTTGCGTTTGCCTAACTAGCCTCAGATTGAGTTGATGCCAATATATACACACAGAGTGCTCTCTTGTGCTGGTGAGAGCCAAGCATGACCTTTCGTTTCATTATTAATGGGCACAACAACACGCATTTATTAAACCTGCACTTTTTCATTGTTCCATATGTTTCCTTTTGGCCTGCCCACGTCTGACATGTGACAGTAAAACACGGAGTGACTGGCTCTGCTGCCTTTTCCCCTGTGGACTCCTAGCCACCTGCTTCATAGCATTAAACAGATGCGGATGTGTAAAGCAACCCATCCTTTCAATCCGTTACCCGGAAAAGCAAAACAAACCGAAACAACTTTTTTCCAAACAAAGCTTGGCGGGTCCGGCAGTTGATTTTGTTCAAAATAAAGAAGAAAATATATTTTAAGCGGCTTATAAAAAGGAAAAGAAAATTTCAGCTCTGTGGTTGATCCATTTGCTTTGCAAGTGACCATTAGGCATGATGTTTATTTCATCTCACATCATGCTTTATGTTTCTTTAACAACCAGAATATTCCTCCAGCATGCTATAAAGCGTATTTTCCAGAGTCATTCGAACAGAGGCATTGCATTATTCATCGTCAAGTGAAGAGGAAAATTTCAATTGCCAGTTTCTGGTAAATGTCTAATTAAGAAAGGGGACTTCTGAGCCACAGACAGGCGCCACAATCATTAAAGGGCAGTTTTCTGAAGATTATGGGTCTCCAGTCTGTCAAGCACAGTTTTTTTTTTTTTTTTTCTTCCTTCAGCTGAACTAATTCAGCAGTAGCAAACCCTGCCTAGAACAAAGCCCTTGGAATTAACATCTTGTTTAAGCAAACACACGCCTACTTTGAAGTAAGTGTGATAGGTTCACTACTGTTATTGAGGTCAAGTTTATATTTTGTCACTTAACTATTATAGCTTCAACACTATTCTTAGTTTGGATCCTAGCTGAAGTTTGTACGCAAAGCATATGTTCGGGATTTTTTTTTTTTTTTTTTTACCGGAGAACATGCTTCAAGTAGGTCAGTTTAATATGGATAGCACAGC
This sequence comes from Alligator sinensis, assembly GCF_000455745.1. Classification (NCBI taxonomy): domain Eukaryota; kingdom Metazoa; phylum Chordata; order Crocodylia; family Alligatoridae; genus Alligator; species Alligator sinensis. Next base: position 2,078,636 of record NW_005841910.1, on the reverse strand, counting down.
CATGAAAGGATTAACTTTGAAAACCACTGAAATCTAGCCTAATTGCATTCTCTGCCTACCTAATTAAATATGAGGGAACTTTCATCGCACAATCTTCTAAATTTCCCCAAATCTACCTTTAGAGACTTTTTGTTTTTTACTTACTTAAATGTGTTTTGAGTTTGATATATTTATTTTATCAGTCCTTACTTTGGGCTTACGTTAGGATAGTGTCACTGCCAAGGAAAGTGCGAACGTGAGCTTACCTTTAAGCCTGAACTCCAATAGGCTTATGCACATTCTTAATAAAAAGTTACTTTAGCTGGCCTATCACAATGGTAAATGTGTGTGAGGATTTGGAAGCCTAATACAAAAAAAAATAGACGTTTGAATATTTGAAACCAGCTTTGCATAACGATGTTGCATTTGTAGACATGAAGAAGGCAGCGACTTCCCAGTTTCTATTTGTTGTAGGAAGTTGTCAGTTGAGTACAGTAGTGTTCAGTGCCTTATTCATATGATTTTTCTTGTTGTCATGGTGACTTTCAGGCTGACTTTTGTGTTTTTTATGGCACTGGCCACTTAGCCAATTCTAATTTTAAAAGCATAAATTCAACTGTTTTTGCTTCCCCCAGTGATGTGTGAGCTGAGAATCTGTGAATGGAGCTTTCCGTTTGATTTATTCAGACACAAAAAGGTCATGATGTCAATTATTTATTCATATGTGAACTTCAGTCCTTGTGAAAGGTGCCAGCGCCACGTCCATGGGAGCAGAAATCCCCTGATCCCAGATCATCGCCAGCAAGGGCAGCGGTAATGCAAGCTTGTGCCCTATCCGTGTATCTCAACCCTGCTCCAGAAGGGCAGGCTGCAGAGGGGAGTTTTGTCTCTTTACTCAGTCAACCACGCTCATTCAACTGGGCATGCCTATGGCAGCGAGCGGCTTGTGCGAGGTGGATGTCCGTCACCAGCTTTAAGACCTGGAGCATGCTCCACCAACTCAATATATCTAGGCAAACACCTTTCCACCGTTGCCTCCTTCAGCCAGATTGAGCAATTATACATCGCAGCAGAAAGTTGTACATGCCTGCTCTTGAAAGGTGCAGGCAAGCACTGAGGCACGTGCTTATAGCTGTGCAAAGATTCGGTTGCTTTACTGAACTGGGGTCTTTATTAACTTGGCGTCTTTGCTACATCAACTTGGAAACACAAAAAGTTTGACCGCAGAGAGTCCCCATGCTTTTATATCTGCTTCTTCAGTAGAGCGTGCTTAGGTTTTATCCCGCAGGCCAGGGGTTCACAAACTACAGTACATATATCCCATGGGGTACACAAGACATCTCTGGGGACTCCGTAGGAGAAACTGTGTACTGGTGGATTTAATTTAATTATAATAAGGGGTTAAAGATAAAATGTATGCTGGTAGGGGTATGCAGGTGAATCTGGAAGGGGGTACGCAATAAGAAAAAGTTTGGGAACCTCTGCTGTAGGGTACCAAGTGCTCTTTGTCTGTTAGTCTCAATGATAGCTGAAGTTGTTGAGTGATAAAATATAGTACTGGAAAAATGGTCTGATAAAAGCATTTTGGCTGCTTGGAGGTGTGGTGGGGGGGAGGGAGGGGGAACCCAAAATGGCGCTTTAAACTCAGTGCGCCCCCTCACCGAGCCCAGCGCATGCCCAGAAGAGGCATTGTGTTAGCTGCAACCGGCTTTCCCGAAGTCTTTATAGATTAGGTGCTGTAGTGGGACTTTTTTGTCCCTTTTACCTAATAGCTGATCAAATCAGTGTTAGCTAAAAGTGCCGAAAAGCCCTGCTGAAGCGCCCGATGTATACAGATGCTGCAGAGCTGGGTCGAAGTAACGTGCTGCTGCTTCCAGTAAAGCACGCCCCCCACCCAAGTTTCTGGCTATTATTCCTTTCCTGCCTTCAAACAGTATTGAAAACAACTAGATAAATTCATTATCTTCTATGGGCTTCTTAGTTATCTCAGATGTTGCGCATGAAGGCAGACTCACTAGGTGTGGAAACACCTTGGAAGTGTCAAGAAGTTCTGTGTATTCACAGCTTTGCCTAAGAATGACTTGTCACAGCTACTAGAGAACTAGAAAAGCTTGTATCCCAGTATATTAGCAATGCTTAGCTATATCCAGTGATAACTGTCATTCTTTGTCATGGAGATTTTAAGTTGCCATGGTCCCCCCCCCGCTTTTAATTCATAATACAAAGCACTGATATGCACAACATCCACAATGCACTTTAATGACTAGGTGTCTTAATTTGCTTTTTATTATGTGATTAAAGGTACAATAAGGTATGTGTTCAACAAGAGGGAAGACCATTGTTCTGCATCATTAAGCTCACAGCGGCCCAAAAAGAAATTGTAGGCAGTGTGCCAAAGCCCTTAATGAAGAGGATCTCTTTGAATTATCTATGGATGAGGAAGGGATAAAGCCTGAGCCCTGGTATATTTGATCCTCTTTGTGCTCCCTGTTACGAGGACTTATGGAGCCAGACGTACTGGACCTTCTGGAATTGTAATTTATTGAAGCATTAATTTCCCAGCCACATTAAAGCTCTTGGCCTAAAAGAGAAAGTGCAGTTATGCACTATTATTAATTCTTGCAAGTGTTTTCTGAATTCCTCCATTCCACAGTCATGAACTTTAAAAAATAAGGTTAAAGGGATTTATTTGTACTAATGCTTAGTATTTCAGAAAAGTGAATTATAAGCTGTATCAGACTTAATCTTGTTTAAAAAATGTTTCTTTTAGTCTTCATAGAGCTTTACTTTATAGCTTCATTATATTAGGCTGTCTTGAATGGAACAACATAAAGACCACATTTTATTACTAAAATGAAACTCTTTCAATATTTTTGGCATTTGTCCTATTATTTTGAATTAAAATTATTTTGCAGGTCTCGCGTTCTAGATAGACATCATCCTACGTAGTCTAATAATCTGCAAATTCCCTACATTCATGTAAAAAGTTTAGCTCACTGCACAGTGTTCTAAAACACATAGAAAGTGTGGTTTTGCTGAGATATGGCGGAAAAATGTACATAAATACTAAAAAAAACACCAACCAACCAAAAAAAAAAAACAAAGAAAAAAAGCAGCCCGATTGTTTAGCCTATAGACTAATTGTGCACAATATTATGTATGAAGCTTGTGATCCTGACTCCTTATGTCAAGAAAAAAGCTTTAGTATATTAAAATGCCTGACTTTTCAGTCTATTAAAACTGTAATCTATGACTTCTGGGGAAGTTGAAATACAGGCCTTGCTTCTCCATAGGACTTAAGAACAGGTTTAAAATTGAGCGCTTGCCCATGGCATGTACTGAAGTACATTGCTCAAAGCGGGATCTGAGCACTTTGACGGCTCATGCTCTAATTTAACACTGAGGCTCTGAACCTGCGCAGTCGGGCACAGGCTTAACATCAGACGTTATGAGGTTGCTCAGGTATCCTCGTGTGGCTAAATTGAAGGTAAATGATGTTAGAGAGTTAAAAAGCTTCTCTTCTGCCTTCTGACATGACACAAAACTTCCTGCAAGTCTTGCAAGTGGTTAAATATTCAGAATTTGCTGCTGTCTCAGTTTGTTCTGCTTGTTGTACTGCTGAATATGCGATTCATTGATAGTCCTCAAGCCCAGACTGCGTGAAGACTTGGCGACGCTGTGGGCTAACGATTACGACAGACATCACCTCATCTTAACAGAAGGATTCACACAAACAATATCGACTTCAACCCGACTGTTGCAGGCACTGTCAAAAGCTGGGTCTCGGTTAGGAACGTTGTCCAAGAAATCTTGTTATCTGGCTTTAGAGGTCTTCCTATCGTGACCTGCATTACAGCAGCTTCACATGGCTGAATGAGTTTCCGCAAGTCAAAATGAGTATAAACACGTCTTGCGATTTGATTTAACAACGTTTTCCTACACAAAGCAATCTTGTCCTTGGGGGTAGGAGTGGATGGGGGTAGGGAGAAAAAGAACAAGAGCAAAGCTCTGTGTTTTACATTGTAATCACTTCCTAATTAGCATAGTATACATGACACTGATTTTATTCACTATGTTGCTGATGACCTCAGTCTATCCTGTGATCGAATACAGGTAGTATCACAACAAAGACCACATGATTTTACTAGGCAACTCTTTTGTAACGATACGCAACACCCTCTACCGGTAAGTGTAGAAAACTACATCTCAGAGAGATGTCAACTGATTCAATACTTGCGTGTGGTGCTTTGAAATTGTTTCAGATTCTTAATATAAGTCGAGAACTGCCTAGTTACCATCGTTTCAAAATATTCAGGCATTTTCTGTTTGATGCAATGTTGGAGCAGCATAAAAAGCCCCATACTTTTCAGATATGAAAATATAATAGGCACTTTCCAATTTTCACTATACATTAAAGTTGAAATGAATAAAAAATGAGTAAGATGACTATGGGATCCTGCCAGCAGAAACAAATAGCACGCAGACAATACAGAGAGTTGGGAAATATGAAGTTCCACTTATGCAAAGATAGGAGTTAGTACATTGGTTATTTACCCTCAGAAAGAATTTAGTATGAAAAAATAATTGTGAAGAGGGATACAGCAGTAGTTGAAGATGCACATTAGCTAAGTGACGTGCTGAGAAGCAGAAACTGCGAGACTTAAAACTTGTCTAAAGAGTCACTTAAAGGCTGAAGTCATCAGCAAATACATGCATCCCACAGAAAGAAGTGTCTTATAATTACTTGTAAACAGAGACAAAACCCTCCTGAGCATCAATCATCGCACATGTCTTTCTAACTTGTTCAAAGAGTGCATGACCAAGCTATGACCCTTGTTGAGACATTTTACTTAATACATGCTGGAGAAAATGACTCTGGCACCCTGACTGTGACACGAAGGCTTGTAGCAAGTTTGATGCATATCAATATGAATTTAAATATCTCGCCTCCTGGGAGTTGGAAAGGCACATAATAATAGTAATAGTAGTAATAATAAAAGAATGTGCAGTGCACATGCATCGAGACAGACAGTAAACCCCTATGATATCAGTTTTGCAAGCACCCTCTTCCCCCCCCTACCCCCCATAAACAACAACAATTGCCAGCAGGCTACAAAACATTTGCTCTTAGAAATGAAATCTAATGGTTTTACCTGACAAACTTCATACAGTAATTTGTACTGCTCTTCTTGCTTCTGTAGAGTGCACAAACTGCATCCCATGTTTAAGGAAGTGTCAGAGAGAGTCTTCTTTATTCACCCGTACAGCCAGAGAAATAGCTGTTAACAAGCATGCATGCAGATATCCTTTCAAATACCTAGGTGAGCCAGCTAAACTGAAACAATTGACATTGGTATTGCACCGTTTGTTGCAGAGCAACTATACCCTTTTCTTTAGCGCTTTCCCTCGTTCACTCAGAGTACACAACACTCCCTCTACTGCTTTAGTCAAGCTGCTGTACTGTGGTCCAATGCACACACTATATACTGCTACTCATGCATATTAATCAGCCCTCATTGACTATTCATAACAGACAGTGATACAGAAGCTATAATTGCGGACAATGACAGCTGAAATTTCTCTAATTAACAAGCAAGTGCTTCAGTAGCAGGCATAATAAAAGACACTAGCAATTTTGTAAACCGTTTTGTAGCAATTACAAATAAACATGACTACATTTTACTATATTCCCTCAGGATAATTCTTAACATATTTAAGCAGAATACAAATACATTTTCAATGCAAGCTGCAACGAAAGGAATTTGACGATACAAAATTCAGCATTAAACGTGGCAAAGTCAAATGCAGTCAATTATTATTTGCTTGATGTTGGCACCGTGCAAACACTTAACAAAAGGCGGTCTCTGCCCCGTGGAGCTTACAGTTCAGATGTCTGGCCACAATTACAGAGGTACCTTGTAATGAATACATCTGTAAGAGTGTATGTGTGGGCGTGTGTGTGTGCACGCACGTGTGTGACATCAGATATATACATATGCTTTCGGGAAATGAACATCTTTTTCATTTAAAAATAAATGTTTTATATTTACTTTTGAAATGTGTTAGCTGCAGTACTTGACCCCATTATAGTGCAAGATTTATACACCAGAGAGAGCTATCAATCATTTACTGTTAGCAAATTAAGCTTTGCCAGATAGTGGGACCATATGCTATAAAAGGCATGTGATGCATAGATACAGCTATATCCTACCTACATCTACCTATGTGAAGCCTATAATCTTTAACCTTAAGACCTACCATACTACCTAGAAAACTCCCTTCTACTGTCGGCTACTGAGCTGGTTCACAAAGCTGTGAATCTGTGACTATTTTAGGGTCTGGGTCATTGAACTTCCTGGCATAATGAACTTGAATCAAGTATTCTGCCCAGGAACTGATAAGTATTCACAAAGTGCTTAGCCTTTATTATGGCTTCTTTGTTGCACAGTGCAATGGAGGAATTAGGAGAAAATCAAGTAAAAACCACTTCTGTGCAGATGCTTAAAGTGAAGGATGGATCACTCCGCGTGAAAGGGCTGCTGAGGACAAAGTATGGACTGCTTGCAGCCAGCTCTGCTCTGTGGATAGGAGCTCCTCTGAAGATGGCAGGATTTTGCCAACAATTTATTTACAACTCATATGAAAAGCACTTGACTCCAAGAAGTTTGCAGTATACAAAAATCATTTCTGCGGTGCTGCTGTGGAGAGGCTCTGGCACCACCAACCTCTATCTTATTTTCAATGAGCCACATTCTGTTGGCTTGAAATGTTGGGAAGTGGCCTTAGTCTTCCACATGCTGGTGCCAGAAGGGCTTATTTCCCTTTCTCACGTTGGTGCAAATCAGAAGTATCCTCATTGGAGTTGCACTGAAGTTAAGCATGTTCAAGTCATGCTGTCAGCTGCCCGGTGTTTCTGTATGATGGATGTGGATCGATCGGTTTGGGATTGGCAGCAGGGGGATAAAGGAAGGACATCCTTTCCACTTGTCAAGCATCTCAGGGGGCTTCAAAGAACAGAAAGGAGACAGAGGTGCAGCAAGTCCCATAACCAGAACTGTGATGCTTTCCTGAGTAAGGCCCTGGGAGATGAGCTTGAAAGGCTGTGATATAACCTTGGACTTGTTTTCTTGAACAGGCAATTTATCTAATTTCCATGTAGGGTGGTGCAACTTTTAAGGTCAGAGCAGGTCAAGACAGATGGAGACCTTGCTCCCTAGCTTGAAGGGCAAACAGTGAGAAAATAGTCAGGTCATTCCTGAATAAAAGTTTCTGAACAAGTCTGAAATACATGCAGAAGGTCTGACTGACTTCAAAAAGCTTTGTGTCAGGCCCTTAAAATATGAAAAAAATTGCATATAGATAAGGGATTGGTATTCTGAAATAATGATGCTGGAAGACTTAAGAGCAGGAAGTATAGAGGTGCTGTAAAACATACGATTGTGTATTTTAAAATAATTTTAAGGGATACTTAAATATTACATCCCCCAGAGATGCTGCATATGCTGTAGCTTGTTCTACTGAATGTAAATGTGGGCTTCTGAAAAAGGCAGCAGTGTCAACTTAAAAGCAATTGCTGCTTACTATATTTCAGTTGTGCCCTCAGAAGTTTTTGTTAGTGATTTGTGCATTCCCAGAAATTGCAAGAAACGCGCTAAGAAAATGTGGTGGGTCCTAGCTGCAATTGAAACAGTAAAGCACCTTTGTATTATTTTATGTATTTGAGCTCATATTTGATCGCGTACAACAAATGCCATTGTAATTGGTATAATAATCTACACTGGGATGGAAGAATACTTAAAAAGACGGTCAATATATTAGGCCAGGAGAGTAGCTCCAATGGAGCATTGTGCTTTTCAGTGGAAGGGTGAAGTGCTCAAATCCTTGACTCAAAGAGATGAAACATGTTGTTCGCTAGCACGCAATTGGGCTGAATGAATATAGTTGGCTGTGCAGAGCTGCACTGCTCTGGTCAATCAGTTTGACACCAAAGCAAAAATCTGATGTAAATGCAAAAATGCTTTCCATTATCTGTATCTATTTCATATTTCTCTATATATGTGGAGCTGGTAGCACTACCTGTTAATAATTTTACCTCCCACATCCCATTATCAGACACCTTGCCAGATGTTCAACCATTTGGACAGAGAATTTCTATTCTGGGTATCTGCCCCTGAATGGAAAATGGTTCAGTCATTTTTGAGAATGAGGGTTCAGGAAACTAGGTGTTTTTGACCTAGTTGAAAATAAAATAAAAATTCTGGAGATCTGTTCTCTGAGAAGCTTTAGCATGCTTTTTGGAGCAGGATACATTGCCAGGGCTATGCCGTCTGCTTTCCCTTCTCACGGTTCAGTTCTCTCGAGTTTCCATCCATGATGAGCAAGTGCCAGCCTGGGACCAGGAGTCTGAGCAGACCCCTTTCCATTTCAGATGTAGTTCCAGATCCTTTAGATTATGTTAAGTCCAAGCTCCAGAACAGGGGGGCTTGGGGATGCTGGGGAGGATGACAGGAGACTGGGGTATAGAGTTTGTGCCAGCAAGACTGGAATTTAGTAGATGATGGAAAGGAAAGACTGGATAGAAAGCTAGTGGATGAGACGGGTTGGCAGAGCAAAGAGACTGAGACTGGTCGCTGAGGGCTTGTTTGGGACGGGAGGAAGTTCAGCTAAGCCTGGACTCCAGTGCTGACCTGCGTAGGAGATTATACCATACAACTCTCGTGGTTCAAGTAGAAAACATGGGTGGATCTAAAGTTGCTAAACATGCTGACACCCCAAGTGGTGTCATTATGACGCTGTGTGATGGATATTCTGTTTTTTTCCATTTGCTTTACTATAGAGCTAGTCACATACATTTTAAACAATATGACTGAGATTGTAAAGTCAAACCCGCAAGTAAGGAAATACCAGAATTCAGGCTGCCTGTGCAACATTAATTTAGCCCCCTTGTGCATATGCATTATTGTAGTCTTTAATTACATGATCAGATGCTGTTTTTTTTGCTGCAGACCCCTGTCTCAGTCAGTACGCAGGAAGGCCAGCGCTCACTTAATGAGCAGATATTCAATATTTTTTCTCCTCATTGTTCAACGTGTACCCCTGTCCCTTATTTACCCCACGCTATTCAAGCCCTGATCTGAAGACAGAATTAATTTCCTCATAGGGACTTCTGTGGCTATCATTACCGTAGTATTTTAGAGCTTCACAAACATTAACTTTTATTCCCAGCACCCCCTGGGGCTATGGGGCATCATTATCTCCATTTTATAATGGGAAGCAGAGACACAGAGATATTAAGGTCAAGAGTATCTGCTAATTTTGGAGGCCCAATTTGAGACTCCTAGGAGCTGATTCTTCAGCATGCATAGCGCTATGTGGCACTTAATAGGAGCTGTGCTTGGATTGTACTGACTTCAATTGCAATTATAAATGTTTGGTATTTCTGCAAATCGGAACCCAAGGTCTCAAGTCAGGTGTCCAGAAAATAAAGAGCCCATAGTTAGATACCTCCCGTGGAAGTGGTGACTGGTAGAAGTGTTTTAAGCAAAGCCCAGCATCACAGAGGAAATTGGTGAGAGGGGCAAGACTACCATCCAGACAACCTCATTTCTAGCATTTCCTTATTTTTGAGTGCTCAGCTTAGTAATGCTTTTTTACGTTGTGTGCGCGCGCATAGTAACTATTTACCATCTACTTGAACATATGTATTTCTATCAGGTTCAGTTTATTCAAGTGGGTGGAATCATTTTCGGTTAATGTATGTGACGCTTTAATTATTTTCCTTATTTTTACAAATATTTAAGACTCAGATGAACCAGAGGCGAGGGAGGAGAACAGCTGGCTGTTCTTACTAAGAAGTCCTGCATTCACATGCAATGTAAACAGAAGCCGGGAAACTACCCTGGTTATGATCACAGGGAGGGGCGCGAAAGTAAACTGTGCCATACAACAGTACTTTAAAAAGCACATCTGGAATTTTTCAGAGCACATTCAGGATGCCTGTAAAGCATGGTTGTTGGGCCGGCTCCATCAGTGTTGTAATGCCAATGCGTTGAGAGAGCCCCTCCGTTGTAACTCTTCTCATTAGTTTTGTTTGTGAACCTTCAATATGACAAACCTCCAATGACTATCCAGTGTTTGGATCTCAATAAGGCAGGTAATTAGTGTGGTTTAACTTTTAAAAAAGCCCTTTTTAACAGTCCTTTATTGGCTTTTGAGGATTTGAAAGCAAACCCTTCCTTCCTATTGGTCACTGTGCAGGTATGAGTATATTAGCCAAATGGGTTTTTTTTCTGAATGTAAATAATGAGAAACCTCAGTCCTGCAACGGCTCTTGTGCGGGTGTAGTACTCTACCCCTGCACTGGAAATTTCAGGATTGAAGTCAAAGTATTTAAACAAAAGCTTCAGACCGGAAGGGAGCATGTGAAAGCAAATTTCTAAAGCCAGCAATTTGCTCCAGAAGGTAATGCTGGTGCCCTTAGATCCTGATCTGCTTGATTTTGCTCCTTGGAAATATTGCTAGTGATTATTAGCAAAATGAGTGAGTGATATTTATTAAATTATTAAAGGAACTGTCCTGTACTCTGAATTAGTCTAAAGGCATCCCTCTGAGATGAACATTTAAATTCCATTGCTGAAATAGAGGAGAAGTCCTCCAGGAACAGACTGATGTTTTAAGGGAGGGGGGGGGAAGCAATCCTGAGAATTATCACGATTGTTTCTAAAGTCATTGTGTAATAGGTTAAATTACCAGTTCATATGTCACTGTGGCCTTCTAATAGAGAGAATTAGTCCTCTAATAGTTGACCCACAGTACACAAAAGCCTTACTGCTACAGACCTACCATTTTTGTGCTTATTATGGTAGTGCATGAAGATCCTAATCAAGGGTCAGGACCCCACTGTTTTAGGTGAGGAACAGACTCTGCAACAAAAGAAACTGTACCAGACAATTACACACTAGATTAATGAGATGAAGGAAGGGGGTGGAAGACACCAGAGGGTAGCTACTGCAAAAGGGGAGATAGTAGTTAAAGGAGCATGTTTTTTGTCTAGAGATACAATAGCCTAGGTGTGAACCTGCCAACTGCTCAGTCCTCGTTCCTTAACACTTGTGGTGGAAGAGAGGCTTCCTGAGGGATTTGAAAACTTTTCAAGTCTCGGGAGGCTTGCCAGATACCGTCGCAGAACACCACCCCAGCAGCAGTGTAGGATCGTGTGTGGCAGTGGTTCAAGTGTTGCTAAAATGGTCTCAAGAGAGCCAAGGGAGAGGGCCACGCTCCTGCTAAAGAGGCGGCCACAGTCCATTTCAATCTGGTCATGGGGTAAATTGTCTTAGCAAGACACTGCCTGGTGCCGTGGGGATATTTGGGATAGGTGGGCTAGCCAATTACTCCACCCCACTCCCATCATCTGTCCTTGCCATACCTCTGCAGCCTATGGATTAAGAACCACTGATGCTAGGGCAAGAAAGACCTAGAGCAGCACTAGAGCTGGCTTTAGCCTCCGCTTCCTGCCACAGGTATTTGCAATTGTCCCTGCTTGACACCAAAGCAGCGTAGAGTCATAATTGCTACTGGGGAAGTAACGTCCTCATTTTTATTTAAAGTGAATGAAGATTCTGAGTATATGCAAAAATGAGTTGGGGGTGCCTTCAGGAGGTGGAAAATGTATCAGGGCTCTGGGTGGTACTGGCTTCCAGTAACAGGCAGTTTAAAAAAAGAAAAGTACAGACATTAGAAACTGCTCAGGAAAAGAGAACAAGTATGAAAGAACAGCAATATCAAGTCAAACTTTATCCACTCACTTGTACCTGAGAGGTTCATGTGCTCTCAAGGCTGAAATTACTTACAGAGCATCTATCCCCATTTTACTGTCTCTATGAAATATCATGTTGGAGGGCTACAACTGGTAAGCAAAGGCTCCTATGAGTGATGGTGTATTTTAAAATAAAAATGTTTCCAGGAAAAGCAATAATAGTCTGTTAACAATCTTAAGGCAAACAAAATGATTCTGTGGACTTGAGTGCTGCATGAGAACTATTGACATAATGCTTAATCTTTAAAACTGATAGACGTGTGCCCAAAAGCGAATAAAGTTCACTCTCAAACAAATGAGCAAGTAAAATAGTAGATCGCAACCTGCAATGGCTTTGGATCATGATCGTATGACTGTAGCCCAGGGACAAAGAAAATTGAAGTGATTTAGAAAGGTACCCAATAGGATATATCTGATATTAGCCAGTTTGCTGAAGCAAAACAGTAATGTCAGAAAGATACAAAGGTGTAAAATCCATTTAACTGTGTCCAAATGCTTCTACTCTTTGACCTTAATGTCTTTAAGGTGAATTCCCCTTAGGGTCGGCAGAATAGCGCTTTATAATATATGGCCAGAGCTAGTTGATGGCTTATTGCAAACGACCACACTCTTTAACTGGCTATATGATTTGGCTGCAAAAGAATTTGAATCATTTCCATGTGAAAAGGTACAGACGTCCATCTTTCAATTTTTTGCCACTATTCCTTGACTCATCTAAAACACAGCAAAATATGAATACCACCTCTGATTCATTAGACTTTACATTAGGAGAAGCACATTTCAAACATGAGGATGGATGTGTGTGATTGTACAGATTTAGAGCATGTGAAGTATTACTGGTAAACGGGGGCCAATATAAAATAAATATTTTTACTGTGTGCATTTTTATACCGGTTTCTAAACTCTGCTGGAGAGTGAGCAATCTACTTTCTAATTCTTAACCAGTGAGCCTGATCAAAAAGATCCAGACAGTGATCAAACCTAGGATGGAATGGGACTCGTCTATCACTAACGATTCGTGACATGAAAGCAACAGCAAGTGCAAGCTATTGTCTCTGCAGTTTAAGAATTTATACTTCTATTGAAGACGCTCCAAAGTGATTCCAGTAACATCTGGATTATGGCAGAGCAGCCCATTGAAGATGGTGAAGGATTGTACTAGGAATTTCACACGCACGCATGCGTATGCACATGCACGTGCATGCACACACATACAGTAAGAAACAATATCTGTTGCACAGAACTGCCAGTCTGCATAGACTAGACAGACACAGGGTAGGAGAAAAGAAACATGATGGGCACTGTACAAAGGGGAACAAAGAGATGAAGTGATTAGCTCAACATCACAAAGTGAATCTGTGGCAAACTGGAAACTACAGATAGATTCCCAGTTAGGGCCTTATTCATTAAACTTTTCTTTCTCTCTAAGACGGACGACTCCTATCCTTTTATTAAGCTCTTTCTTGCATTCACGGTTACGCATATCACTGTGTGCGCGTGTAAAAATACAGCAACAGTACAAAGGTTTTACTTGGTTTCCCTCTTATGTTATCAGTATATGAAATTGCAATTTCACTGGACCCTTTTGTGTTTCATTATGAGATCAATATGCATGTGATGATAATGATATGATTAAAGATAGGCTAATGCAATAATTCTTTTTTTTAATACAGGAAGCACACATTTCCTTTCAAACTTGATTCACAATGAACGCAAAATTTCAGGTTCCTAAGGAAAGGCCATTGTTGGAGTTGATATATGCTGATGTAACATTGTTGATGTTATCCAGCTCTACATTGAATTGTAGTAGTAGCTATTTCTCCTTTGTCCATTAGTTATTAACAGTGGTTTATTTGTAATGTCCTGAGAATCAATATTTACCTTAATGAAAAATTATAGCTAGCCCATAGTATTGGCTTACTACACAGGGCTATTATGTAGATCCATTTCCTAGGTAATATCTTACCCTAAAATATATTTTGATGACCGGTATTGATTGACTAAATTTGAAGTGAATACTAAATAATAGCCTAACTGTTGACAGAAGAAATACAAAAGTACACAGATAATCAGGCATCTATAGTGATGGACGCTAAATTGTCTGTAAGGAATCATTCGTACAAGCCCATATATCCCCTAATCCTTGGTTTTATCATTTGCAGAACTGTTCTACAGCCACATACTTTTCAAGATACCTACTAGCCGAACACTCGATTCATACTAAACTTTGTTACAAAATCCCCATATTTGAAGACTGGCATTTTTCAAGATCACTAAAGAGGTCAGTAACACTGATGTACTTTTTCCTTTTGGTACATAAATCCTTCCTGATCACATATGCTACAGGAAACAGAAGATAAATGGTTACTATCAGTTCATGAGATTATCTAAGCATGTACTTGGGATGAATGGTTCGATGCATCCACAATATGTTTTTCAGGTCCGAAGTTTATGCGCCAAATTCAGTTTAGTTTAAAACAGCGGGAAACTACATTGGGAGATGAGGCCTTCGAGATCAGATTGAGGTTCTTGGGATTTATGGTTGGTTGGTCATTTCTGCAGGTGTAATTTCTGTGCGTGTCAAAACACACTCGGTTTGCAGATTGCCTAAGCACTGGGAATCTGATGTTGCTGCAGAAGGATTTAAGGAATACATTAGTATTTCAATCACATTTTATTGCAAATAATCTATGCAATTCCTCTGCGCTGCCCAGGAACTGATATAACCACCGAATACTACAGAGCTTTTTGTGTTCAAATACTTTTTGCCAGTTTCCTCCAGGATGATGCTGGATAACTCGGACATTTTTCTGAATGTAGCACCGTGCAATAAAGTAGTGTACTGGACCTGAACATGCTAGGAGGCAGGATCCATTCATGAAGAGTGAGAAAGGGCTCTGTAGATCATTGGGAAGTATAGTAAAAAGAGCATGGAAAAATCAGTACCACTTGCCCAAAATGATGAGCAGAGAAAAAAAGGAACTTTATAATTGAAGGCAGTTGCCATTAGGATGATCCACCCAGGTTGCAGTGTTTGGAAAAAAAAAAAAACCCAACAAAAAAACCCTTTTCTTGTTTGGTCGAATGCTGAGTCTGGTGCATTACAAAGCATCAAGCTGACATTTGCAGGCTTCTGGAGCTGAGGTCCTTGCGTCCTTCCTTTTGAGTTTTGTGTTCAGTCAGGTCTTAGCAGAGAGGGGCAGAAATCACGGGTAATTAAAGCTTAAAATATTCTCCTCTCGTGGTGTGGCTAACAAGTGAAACTACAAGTAATGATGTAATCTAATATGTCAAAAAAGAAAATGAAAAGAGGAGACAGAAGGCAGGACAGAGCCAAGGGACCCGATGTGCCATGTCATCTTCTAATTAACTAACTGATCCTTTAAACTGTCAAACTCAGCAAGGAACTCCATGGCCCGGTGTCTTATTAATATTCATATTAGGCCTCTGGAAGCGATGATTCCAGTCCCAGTGGTTATAGTTAAACATTTTTTTAAAAAATGCCTGGCTAACCCAGGTCTCAACAGCTTCACATTCATAAGGAAATGAAGGCAGGCCACCCTGAATTCTATAATCCACTGCTGGTGAAAATACTCAGAGGATGCATATTGATTTCTGAATTATTATGGGGGCTTGTATATTGAAAAAACAATTATTTTCCTTCTTGCTATGAGCCGCTACATTGTTAATCACAGTGAGCTCTGCATTGTCAAATGGAAGAAAGATGCGCATGACGTTCGCTAATAGCATCGTGCTTTTAATTTTGCACGCAAAAATGAATGTACGGTTTAATAAAGCTCTGCCGGAAATGGCATCGGATGAATTAATTTTACACTGTAGGTGACAATCCAGGACTGTATCTAGAAAGAATCCAAGTCCCACAAGATTATTAAAGAGTCTTTAATAATCTTCTTATAATGCAATTAGACTCTTACGTTTCAATCTGCTGGGTTTTTGCTGTAACCAGTTGACCTGCTTGTAGCCTAAGGAGGCAGCTGACACACGCCTTGTTGCCCAAGGTTTGTAAATGGAAGGGCACTATGTGTTTTTTTAAAAAAGTTTCCCTTAATCTTACATGTCTGTCCTTTGGGCCCACAAACATCTCCCACAGAGTGGGATTTACAGGTGGGTTTTAAAGAGTGGGATTAATCATCCCGCCCCACCGAAGTCAGTGGAAGTTTTAACAATTCATTCTCCAGCAGTAGGGTCAAAACCCAAGTATTTGAGGACAAGTTAATATTATTCGACACCTGCAAGCTCATGTCTCTGAAGAGCATGGGAGCAGGTTGTCCC
This sequence comes from Alligator sinensis, assembly GCF_000455745.1. Classification (NCBI taxonomy): domain Eukaryota; kingdom Metazoa; phylum Chordata; order Crocodylia; family Alligatoridae; genus Alligator; species Alligator sinensis. Next base: position 2,062,549 of record NW_005841910.1, on the reverse strand, counting down.
TCACAGGGTCCTTTAAAGGGTAGCTGAACTGTGCATCAGCACCACATGCATAATTCCACTCCTTGTAAAAATAATTACACTGTTAAAATATCCTGACTGATTTTAAATGAGCTGCTTAAAAGAAAAATTAAGAAATTAGGCTTCTAGTTTTCTTCCCCACCCCCATGCTCTCTCTCTGCTGGTTCTTTTGCAATAGCTTTCTACAAGCTCCTGCAGTATGAAATTCAGTTTTTGCTCTACTGGGTTTGAAGACATCAAAAGGTGTAACTGTAAGGAAGGGAGTGTGAGCCGTGCCTCCCATGGGCTGTGGAGGGGAAGAACAAAGACCACCCCATTCATTTGACATTCCTCATGCCCCCAGCACCAAAGCCAGTCTGCAAGGATCACTGCGGTTTCTCAGCTTCCCCGTGCAAAGCTGTAGTCCACCGAAGGACAAGTTATCATAGACAGTTATTAATAAGTTCCTGCTAACCCCTTCCACAACTGGAAATTCAATCAGCATTGTTTCTGAAGCCATTGCTCATGGTGTCCAAAAGCTGTATTGAGTGTGTGCATGTATGCAATGCAAGGGATAATCATATAGGATATTCAGTGCCTTTGCGTGTCTCCAGGTGCCTTAGAATTGATGGAAGGAAGGTCTTTCGTCCAAGGAATTGATAGGTGAAGGACCTAAGTGTTCCTTAGGTGTGCAATACTTTCTCTTCTGTGAGGACAAACATCACATGTCTGTGGATGCTTGTACTTAAAGAAACATGGCATTCAGATAGGTAACCTCCCTATGCCCACCTCTCCAGGTAAAATACACATACAGATGGATGCGAATCGAAATATTGTATGCAACCTACTGTGTGTGAAAGAGAAGTTTTTTTGTTTTTTTTAAATAAATACTTCAGCTGTCTATCAGCTAGGATAACATCAGGCACTGAACTGCCAGACCACAAATGCTGAATATGTTGACTTTAAATGTGTGCTGGGAGCATATGTTATGGATCAAAGACCACATTGATTAATCCAACAGAGACAAAAGTCTGTCACTTTTGGTCATGGTGGCATGATACCACAAAAGAGCTTCACTAAGGAGGTAAATGAATGGAAAACGAATGTCAGTGGAAAATTAGTTCTAAAGAACACTTAACTTCCAAAAAAAACCCGGTTTCCTAGTCACATGTTTTCATCCATGAATGCACTTTTATGTTTTAGCAATGCTGGAATCTTTTTTGCAGTTACTGCATATCTGTTTGCTTTGCTATGGTTTGCCTAAAATTTAACCAGACCAAGAGTTGCCAATTTTTATGGTAATATCTGATTATATACACTTTCAAATGTACTCATAGGAAGCATGAAGATTTGGGATCATATCAATGTTGTATGCTGATCTAGACAATGTTTCTAAAAAGGCAAGTGGCTGAGCAAAGGAAGCCATTGATATGAAGGCAAGGTTATGTATTGAATACATCTATGACTCTTTAATGCAAAATGCAGTTTGGGGAGCAAGAGCCAGGACCCAAACTCCCTCTTTCTAGGAGCTTCGGAGTCATGCTCCCACATTTGTTAATCTTCTTTTTCTGTTTCATGAACCTGATTTTCCTTTGTATACAGATGAGTGTCCTTGTCCCAGACTGCCTAGTGAGAATGAGGGTTTGGATCCTCTGACAATAAGTAGGGCATTAAACCTAGGTCCCTCACTGCGTGGGGAAGTGCCCCAACCAGTAGTGATTACAGAGCAAGGGCAAGCCACCAGCTGCTTGTGTATCACTTATCTGTCTCTACATGGACACCTGTAAGCTCCTAAGAACAGCAGAGGTTTTGGAGTCCTAGTCTCGTATAGGTGCCTAATCCTGGCCTGACTCCTGTCGTCGGCATTTTCTAATGCCTGGGAAATGTGAATCCCAGTCCCAGGTGCCTGCCCCCATTCCCTGTACATGGAGTGCGGATGCTTACCCCAGGTTTGTGACTTCTGAACCGGGTGCAAACCCCCTTTGTGATTTTGGCCCTCAATACCAACCCACTACTCGGACTGCATCGTAGCTTGGGGGCAGGTTGCATCTGAATCCCATAAAGCAGCTACAGTATGTGCGATGTCGATTCTGAGTATCATCATTTTGGTTTTGCCCTGTTTCTGAAAGATACACTTCTCATCTAACAGCCATGAGACACGTGTTGTTTATATGTATTTTATATATTATGTTCTAGATATTCATAGTAGGTATCTGTTAGGTACATTTGAAAATAAATACATATGCACACATAATAATGTACAAGCACACATCTACACACACACACACACACAAATATGCCTATGAGTCTTATGGACAAATAAAGCTAGGAGGCTTTTTTTGTTTTCCAGGAGAATTACTGAAGGGTTAGCACTGCTGTAGTGGGTGGATTCCTTTAATAAGCTCCTATTTTTTTAATAGTCAGTTGTATTTGTGCTCAACTTGTTCTTCTGCATAATTTAAAAGACAGCTGTCAAATCTACATGCTATCCCTTCTCAAATCTGACATTTGTACCGTGGTAAATAAACCGCATACTGTGCCCAGTGTTACAAGTGCTGAATGCTCTTTGCTGCCATTGACTTCAGACAGGGCTGAGGATGCTCACAGTCATGCCAGGGATGCTCAGGATCTTTCAACACCGGGCTTAAATTTAATATATTGATATTTTGGGAAAAGTTTTAAAAATGGAAACTGAGAGAAGTGCATGGAAAATATGTGACTGCTAATAGTGTTTTCCCCTTAGCGAACACTACCCATATGGTGCAGGTAGCATTTTGTCTGCAAAAATCAGTGTGCAAGGTCCGGGTGGTAAATTCATATCATGTTACTTGGTAGAGCAGGTAGCATGCCAATTGCCAGGAACTGGCCCTAGGGAAGCAGTATGTTGCTAAACTACATCCTGAAAATTATTTAGAGGAAACAATACTGAGACAGGAGATTGAATACATAATAGAATAAAAACATAACTGCTTGAGTTACAGCACTGGAGCAAGTTGTGACCTTACACAAAGAAAAATAATGTAAGTCAATTGAAATTTTGCAGGAGAAATGTTTACAAGGTCTGGGCTTATTTTAATCATGAGCCAATTTATGCGTTGGAAATGCTGTTAGCAAAAAAAAAAAAAAAAGGTATCCATTTGAAGAAGGTGAAAATAATTAAACTCTATGGCTCAAACCAAATGTATTACATTATTCAGCCCATGTAAACTCTGAAAGCTTGCTGCATATCATGAAACGACGTATTGATTGTATGTAATCTTTCCCCCTTTCTGAAAATATTTTCTTTTCCTGTTACCATTGTACGGTACAAACAACAAAACGCTGAGCAGAGAGCGTTTTACTGGTCAATACAAATACATGATTTAAATAACCAGTTGTGCACCGGAAAATCCAGTTTGGAAAAATATCAATTTTATACAACCTCATATTATTATTTTGGTAAGTATGTACAAAATCGACTTGAGCACACCCTACTGAAAATACTGCATCTCTTAAGATTAGATCAACTTGATATCATAGGCTTTGAAACATTCAGATGTTTGGCAAACCCAAGGTATACTTATTTTTCTCAAAAGCACTTTTAGTGCCACTGCTGACAGACGGCAAACTTGGAAAAAAGATTTAAAATAAATCATTGAAAAAAGTAGACCTCCGCCCGTAACGCAAGTTTCTTTGCTAAATATTATAAAATGTAATAATAGTTTGTTATTTATAACATGCGAAATATTAAAGCTGAATACAATTATTAACCCAGCGTTCCTTTTTGGGGTTAAAAGACGTCAGGGCAGAAATGGAGTTAGTCTTGTTTTTACTTTCTCTCACCAGCTTACAAACATTTTACATGGCTGTGGCTTTCTCATCATCTGCGGTAAGATCAATAGTAGGAATTTACAAAACAGAAATCCCACTAACTAGAAACACTGTCCTAAGCTTCAGTAGACAAGATTCATGCCATAGATAGTGATACTGAGTTTCCATAAGGATACAAGTTCATCTGAAGATCAATGATGAGATCTTGGTTCTCAGTTTTTCATTAGATTGGTAAGAAAGTGTACTTTTTTATGCTGTTGTCTCTGACTCTGCTTTCAGAGGACTATCTGTTATACCTTATCACTCAAACACTTGAGATGTTAGACTAGATTACTCATGGTTTGACCCAATCTCAGGATTAAGGGACAATTTTTGCAGAATTGTCCATTTTATTTAAAAAAAATAGACAAATCACTTGATATAACAGACACCATAGAGATCTCTTATGTTATGGACAATTGTACACCTTTCTTGTACAAAGATCTATAACTTTTCACTCCTAACACGGTTTTTCTTTGAGATGTTTTCATTTATCTCTGTATGATTTCATAGATTCATAGATGTTAGGGTTGGAAGGGACCTCAGTAGATCATCAAGTCTGACCATGATAATTTTATTTGTATGACTCTCCGTTTAATATTTCTATCTGTACTAATGTTTCCTAACGTTTCACCTACGAAACTTGGGCAGGGGAGAGAACTAGAGTAAGAATCCTGGGCATCCGAACTCCTGGAACGATTTGTCCTTTTCTTCACTTTGTGACAATAACTTACTTCTTGATGACGTGTTGGGGATCTGGAAGTAGTATACAATACATTAATGAAGAAGCCTGGAGTTGGAGGCAATTTTTTTAGCACTGCCATCAGGGCAAAATTAAGCTGCTGATTTCCTAGTGCACTTCCTGAATCTGAACGTCCCTGGCAGAAGTGCAGAGACCAAGTGACACAGTGAAGAAGGACGGACAAGTTACTAGCTGTGGTCTCCTGTACAGCTGCTAGCGGGAGGCAAGAATTATTAAATATAAATCCCCTGGAAAAACAACACCAAAAAGAGAAAGAAGAAGAAAACAAAAACCAAAATAAGAGACAGCAGCTGCCAGACTGTTGCACGCTGGTCAGGATTGTAAACGCTCAAGAATGATTTAATTAGAGGGCTGTCTTAACCCAAGTGGGATTGTTGTTGGCTATGTCAAAGTCTGTCCCGAGATGCATACAGAAGGCTCCCATTGTGTTCACTGGGGATGGTTACGTCATTGCAGAGTTGTTAGGCAGGTCATAATGTGAGAGACTGCCATTTGACAGTGTACCTTTTAAAAACAAACATTGGTTGAAGCCTATATTAGTGGCAAGGAGTAGTGCTTTTTTTTTTTTTCCTTTTGTGGTTCGAGGGAGATGACCTCCCGGTTTCTCTAGTAATTGCTTGTTTCAAGCTATAGGGCCCGCTATGTTCACCCTACAGATCTTATAGATTTGTGTTTTTAACCCTTGCAGCACATAGCAGGCTTATTAACCTTAGCCATAACAAGAGCTTTAAGTCCCCATACTTTAATGTGGAAATCCTGCTCTTGAGTTTCATATGTGACTAGGGTTTAAATATCTGTTTTGTGTGATTAAGAGTAATTTTGAGCAATTAAAGAAAACAGTTCACTTGTGACAGGTGGCAGAAAGCTAAAAAAGATAATTACTCTTTTTAGCCATCTGTGTTAACAGCCATTAGCAGAATTAAACTGAGATTCACCACTTTGAAATTTGAGGCGAAGTTCCTTTCCCTTTAACCGCACAATATAACATTATCTGAAGACTAATTAGAGAAAAGTAATTTCAGCCTACTTGCCACAAGGCACTTATTTATTAATTTTATTAGAGATGTCAGAGCTCCAAGATATGATAAATTAAATGACCTCTGGCATTAAAAGTCCAAGATTAACACCCTTACTCAGAAAAATCACTCATGTCTTGTGAGTGGGAATCTGCTTTGGCAAGTGAGAAAGAGAGAGAGAGAGAGAGAGAGAGAGAGAGAGATCATCCCTGACAGCAGCATTTGTGCTTGCATTAAAACTAAAAAAAAAAGTTTCTAGCCCATACCTTCCAAATGCAAGACGCCTCTAAACTGAAACAGTGCTGTCGCCTTGCAACGGCCGCGCTCCTAACTGCTAGTCATAGCTTTGTTATGCTATTAAGATGCAGTCAGCGTCCCGCTAGTGCTGTACCTTGGGAAAGCTATGAGCAGCTGCAGAAACAGCCCCCGAGTCATTTATGGAAGAAGGTGATGCACAAAATGAAAGCAGGGCAGGGGCAAAAAAAAGAAAGGGGACCATTCCCTGCCCCCAGCACAGAAGGTAGAAATGCTGAATGAGGAGTAGATCAGTGGAGATCCTTGCTTCATAGAAGCTCATGGAGGGCTGCTGAGCGGGCCACGTACCTTTGCCTCTCAGCAAATTAAAATTTAAAAGGCACCAACTTAAATAGGCTCATAAAAAAAACAAATAGGGACTTCAGATTAATTCCAGAGACACTTTGAAATCCTAGCACCTTCCTTCTTCTTCCCATTGTGTGAGTAGTGTACAGAACTATTTTACAACATTTTTAAAGCACGTGGTACACCTTTTGAATATAAAGTAGTCTCAAAGATGCCGTCAATTCTGCTGTAAACATTGTGCAGTTCACCACTAGAAAGCTTCATTTTATCGTAGATTTATCCTAATTATTGCATCTTCTCAAATGATTAACTGAAAGGACAGTTCATTAATAAAGAACATGAAGTGGCAACATGGGTAAATCAAATTAGAGGCATCATATCTGTGCTTTAACAACTGTAGCCACCAAATATAACATTGGGAATAATGTCACAGTTGTGTAATAGCTAGAAGAGCATTTTTCAAACACTCGCGTATCTGCTTCATCACAGTCCTTGTGTCACACTTGGCTGCAATTATTCTTTGGCAAGAGGAGCTATGTGACACGAAGCAGTGTACAGCTTTGATTTCACACACAGTTTCACTGAAGATAAGAGTGGCATTCAGATATAAAAGGAAGATGTCAAATGTCAGCTCACTTCAGTTTCGACCAAATCATCTTGGGGTGATCTTCAGAATAGACAGAAATGAAGGGCCAAATGCTTAGCAGGTGTTCATATGCCCATCACCACCAAGGAACGGCACCGATTCACAGGAGCTGAGAAGGTGACCCCAAGGCTGAATGACAAGCCCTGAGTAGTGACATCTGTGTGTTACATTAGCTGGGTATACAGGCTGCTGCCTAGCATCGTTTGGTTTCTTCTGCCAAAGTTGTGCTTTTTGGTCAAAGTTGTCTGTGAATAGGAATCTATGTGAATTCAGCATCTCCCTGTGTTGGCAAACAGAAACTGATTTCTGTTGCCAAGAAATATGAAGACTGTCATATTGACACTATTAGGAATTCAAATATGGTGATAATATGCAAAAGGCTTAGACTTAGTTACTGGATAGATGCCAAAGGCATTACCATTAGCTTTCTGAAATGACCTAAGGCATCTGCAAATGCACTTCTTTTTGAGACGTGGAATTGCATGGCTGGGCCGTATATTACTACCAGGTGTCTCATCCAACAATTACTCGGGTCTAAAGTGATAATATCATGAACACGCTAACAGAATTTGGGTGTCCAGAGATCCTCTGTGACTATTCCTATGGAGTCAAGCAATTATTAGGTGTTGGTTCTGTGTTTGAAGGCAACCGCTATTGCCTGGCCTACCAGAATAAGGGACCTGTATTACTAGCTAAATTGTCATCTTGAGAGTTAGACTTGTGGCTTTGGACTTCAGTGACCTGAGTTTTAGCTCCTGAATCTGGGGTTGCAGGCTATAATTTACACAGCATGACAACTGCCTCAAGTGGCTTCATTATAGTAAGAAGTACAATTAACAACCCTCCTGCTCTGTAGGTGTTTTCATGTTCATATATCTCCTGTTTGCCTCTGTGATTCCACATAAAATTGAACAATAAGGTCCATTTATTTGGCATTGTAATTATTGCCAAGATGATTATCAACTCAGTAGCCAGTCTTGGTAAATGAAATACACATTCATCTGGATTCGATATATAAAATTGCTCACTGTGCTTCTGTAACTGAGATCCATATGTGCAACCTACATCCATAGAGCAAGCCAGTCTTGTTTGATTTAAGTGAATCAAGTGAAAATATTTGCTATAAGGGAAAATAAGCATGCGTCATTCTAGTAACTGTCCTAACTGCCCTATATATTTTGTGTGTAATTGGTCACATCACCTCTGTACACAGACGATACTGGAAATGTTCTGCTGTGCTTTTGTGTGCAGCTGTGATGTCCTTCCTCGAGCAGAGGATACTTCTACTTTCATTCCTTTCTTGAGTTGTGTGCCCACGGGAGTTGGCTACAAATGAAAATAGGCAGTGGGCGGCAGAAATTATGTTGGAGCATAAAAACCCTTCAAATAACTCTTTTAGGCACATTTTACACTTTAATGGAATAAATTGTACAGAATAATCCTATGTCTGTAGAACACAACTCCCCTGATGCTTTCAGCTACTGCGTCCACAGCTGTTTATATTCAGACTAGATAATCTGATGTACTTATATCCATATAGATTTCACAGTTTATTTTAAAGTCACATCACCAAGAATATGCTTTCCTTTAATTCTGGGTGGAATTCTGCTCATGCAAACTACTGCCTCTCACCTTGAATCTTACTGTTAGTTGTGAAACAGGTAAGCTAAACTAGTGCAATTATTGCTGAGATATTAGCTCTGTTTCCAGTGGGCGCAGGATAGCACCAATGACACACATGCACACAAGAAAAAGTGCATATCTTGTCAATTGGCAAGTCAGCCTCTGTCTGCTGTTCCCCTTGGGGAGGGACTTCTGCATGGGGCTGCCAAAAGAAGGGTCATGATTCAGTCTGGCAGGGACATAGCCTGGACACATTTTTCCTTAATTGCCTAGTTGTCATCTGAGATGCGGTTCTGGGTGACATTGTGGCTCGAGTAATGAAGAAAATAAATACGCAGGATCTCATCTATACTAAACTCCCCACATGCTCTGTTTATTTGTTCAGTGGTCATTAGGAATAAAAATAATCAACCCTGCTTCCCCACCCCCGTCTCTTTTGTCTGAACCATACGACTGCATACAAGCCGACATGTAGGAACAAGCTCTCACAATAATGGGATAATTTTTCAGTGATTACTCTTCCACTTTTACATTCAACTGGCTTGTGTTCGTAACTTCATCGACTGGGGAAAGGTATTTCTGAGTTTCCCTGCATAGCCTTATGGCTGGGAATGTTTTACCAGTTTATTCACAGCAGGAAGCAGTGTAATTGTCAGCTCTGTTGTTTCCTCCACTAAAGAGTAATTCTCTGGTGAAGGGGAAAAAAACAACAATGTTAACAAGATTTTACAAATCTGGCATATGGCAGCCCACCTGAAATGACTGAAAATGGCTGCAAGATCAGAAGCCAGGGTGCCTTCTGGATATCAGAAAACCTCCCTTTTGTAACTGTGCATGTGTGTCACAACACAACACGGCTAATCTAGCAGGAGTGATGTTTCCAATAACGGAAAGAGGAGTGAGGAAGAGTCGTACCGAGTACCCGCAGGGCTGCTTGGAGCAGTTTCTTTGCATAGGAGATTGTCTAAAGGCGCAGCAGGGTTATCTCCCACCCAGACTTTGTTGTAATAATCAAAGATTGAAATATGTTCCTGGGTAGCAAGCAATGGGTATTGCTTACAGGAGGCGATCACAGTGTCTGTATATATTGCACTTAACTGAGCTCTACAGAGGTAGATGTGTATTGATGGAGGAGACAAGTGAGATGTATATAGAAAGGCAGTGGGCTGGGGAACCAACCTGGTTTGTCAGGTTGGTGCAGACCAAATTTCTTAGGCATAAGGAAATTCCCTATGGGTTGCAAGTGAGTCAGTGCCAGCTTTTGTGTCTCTGCCTCACTTCCACACCATCGTGCTGGAGCTGAGGGATCTCACAGCTTGCAAGGAGCGGTACAGAGGAACTTGCCTTAGCCACGGAAATCCTTCTCTAGCAGAGGGTCAATTAAGGACCGGAGGCCGGTGACAGTACTTGTGCTGGTTTGGCAGCAACTCTGAGTGGCACAGGGATTAGCTGCAAGTGCAGAGAGCCTTATCTATCCCCCTCACCTCCTGCAACAGTGCCCAGGTGAGAAGAGCACACAAATCCCTAGTAACACTAGGCTTTTAACTGATCCTTGACTATCACCGAGGGAAAGGGCTTTGTTTTATTTGCTCACAATACGCTCTCCTAAAGCTGCATACATTGTGCAATTATCATTAACAACCTCTCTAGCACTTGAAAGAGTCAGCCATTTAATTGCATAAAACCCAAGGTTTAACCACAAAAGCTGCCAGGTACTCCCATAATTATCATTTATCAGTCAACGGCGATGTCCTCGGGCTGTGTATTCATCAAATGTTTATTGATTTAAGCCTTTGGGGTTTTTACAGGATTAGAAAATATTACTTCTGATTTAAATAGTGTTTAGAGGACAGAAATCAAATACAAAGCAGTATTTATGCAGTAACAATTTTCTTAAGAATGACACAGTGGAACTGTTGGAAAATAAAAGGTTTACCTGGATCTTTCTGGAGTAAAAATTGTTACCGCGATATTGCAGCTAGACATATTTTAGAAATAAAATGGGTCTTATTTTCTCAGCATCTGTTTTCCCCTCTGACACCATTCTGTAGTGGGTCTTCACGACCTCTTCAGATCTTTCTATACGTGATATGCACTGCAACAGCACCCTCATGAACATACACAGTTCTTTGACTGCCATAAATCACTACCGGTTGAGTCAAAGGATACTAGCAAGTCTAGTTATTTTCCAAATGTACCAAGTAAGGCACTCCTGGTTAATGTAAAGCACCATCTGTATTCCTCGACACTATTTACTCCACAATACTCTGATGCTGGGTTGCTTAGCAAGGTCCCCGTCCAATTCCCAGGCTTCCCATTGACTTCAGTGGGAGCTAGCTCAGAAACTATTAAGCATTTGTTGGTGTTTCGTCACACTGAAGTATTAGTTGGAGGGGAGGTAATAAAGCACATAAAGCATTTAAAAATTCCATTTCTTCTGCAAACAGATAAATAGCACAAAGGAGGGTACTTATATGTCTGATGAATGGGGCTACTGATCTCGGCAGAGTCTCTGACTGTTAAACTAGGAGTTCCCCTACAAGTTCTACATGTGCAGCTTTGTAAAATGCTTAGCAAGCAGCCATGCTTGCTTAATCTGAGTGACCAAACAACTGCAAGAATTTGCTAATTCCCTTTAAACACAGAGTATGTTTTCATTACATCAGACCTGCAGCCTTTATCGTTAGTCCAGGAAAAAACCTCCCAGTTCAGCAACATTTTTAAGAACAGGCAGAAGAGCTTCCCTGAGCTGGGATGGATGTGTCCACCTATTTTAATGCTTTCCTGAACAGAGGGAGGATGGGTAAATAGAAAAGGGCATTGTTTTGTCGTTCCCGCAGAGCCATAAGTACAGCCCTGAGATTCCCCACACATTCGCCCTTGCCCATTCATTACTAAAGGAAGGTCTGTTCATAATAGGCAAAGTTAACCAGACTTAAATATATGATAACCGAATCACCAAACCTTTGAAGCACGTTCGTTTCAAATCTGAAATGTCTTTTTACTTAATGTTTTACCTTGGCTCTTTTATAGCCTCACCCTTATATGTAGCTATAAAAGTGTGGAATTTGCTTATAGGTGTCCTTTGCTCAAATCTGGCTTTGGCTTACATAGCCATCCGTCAATGGCTAAAGAGCCGGGGGCGAGGAATAGACATTTACTTACAGAATCTTCAGACTATTTTAAATAGGCCTTGGGGACCTTGCAGCTGACCACTCTACAACATGCCCTTCTGTAGCATCTCGCTGTGCTATTTCTTTTAATTGACTAACCTCGACACTGGCTGTTCAAAATCACTTTAACCCAAACATGCCCCCGGTCTGAAGCTCCTAATGACCTTCCCCTGGCCCTAAACACATATGGCTGAGGCAATGCAAACATCATTTGGAAGATGAGTAAATTCAATAACTCAATTACCACTGCACCAAAGAAACATTTATCAAACACCGGCCACCGTGAGTTGTATCTTTAGCTCCTTGTGTTGCAGTAGCTAGGCATTTGGGTGCAAGCAACTAATCGATTTAGGAATGATTAAATAGAAATTTGTAACACTTGGCATTATTAAACCTTCAATCTTCATTACAACCGCTTAACGATTACATCATGGTTGTGTAAAATAAATTAACGGTAGCTGGAAACAATCTCATAAATACAGAAAGCAAAAATATTAGTCTAGTGTTCAATACAGAGACCAATAAAAATGCATGCACTCTGCTTTAGTGGCTTGCAAACACTCAGAATCACGAGTTTTGCAAGGTTCAAAAAAGAAGAATGCTAGTATTTAAGAGTGAAATGCTTAAACTAAAGATCACTCATTTGGATCACCTAATCACCTTGCACTCTGCTAAATCCTGAGGTTTGGAGAGAAACAAACGACATACATATTCCTATATATATATATATATGTGTGTGTGTGTGTAAATACATATATACACACACACGTATTTATGTATGTATGTATGTTGGGGAGCTTAGAGAATATATATTCTCTTGTTATTCCTAAATTGGCTCAAACTTGCACTGCCTCAACCGTCATTTTCCTTTTGTGACCCAGTAGAAGTCAAACACTGTAAGCTTTTGCATTTGCAGTGCAGCCTGGGACAAAAAAGAGCGAGAGCCTGTAAAGCCTGAAATCCATTGCAAGGCGCCGCAGAGGAGCTGGTGATCTGCAGGAGATGCTGATCCTTACAGGAAAGTCTACAACATTTTGGAAGCAAAATGGACTCTCAGAAAGAAAGGATGAGTCAAAGCATCCTATTGCTGGGTGGCGGGGACCCATAAGGTTATTAGTGAGGGTATCTGTAGTTCGCATAAGTTTTTGTGGTTACATAACATAATTCCAAATTTTTATTCTCTGCCTCCCTCTCCTCCACTGGTTCTCCCAAGATGGAGATTTCCCACCACTAATCCCTGTTCTAAATTAACATTCAGGCACCAAAATAAAATGTACTTTTTCTTTGTCTTCTGGTATCTTCTCCCATATTAAATCTGGGAAACCACCAGTGCCCCTGTTCTTAGGTGGCTAGTAAAGGTTAGGGGAAAAAAATTTGATCAATGCCTTTTCTAGGTTATTATACAATCCCCAAAATACTCCCAAAACAAGAAAACGTTAATGGTTTGGTGGAAAAATATACCTTCCACCACAAAGCTCATAACTGTCCTGGTTGTTAAAACTGGCAAAATGAATTAAAGTAACCAAATCATAATTTTACATCATAACATAGAATAAATAACATAATAAAGTGAATATTCTTGACAATGATAAATATAACCTCTTGTTTCATTTTCAAAATTGAGTCTGGAAAAAAGATGAGTACATTAAAATGGTTTCAGTCTATAATTTTCTTCCAATCCCAGATTTATTTATGGTAAGATCATGTAGCAAATGCTGTTATCATGTCAACGTTGCGCTTTTCTTAAGCACAGAAAACCGGTTGACATTAAACAAACACAGACTTGCAAGGGGTCTCTCCATTCTGGGCCCTTTATGTATTTCTCATGTAAAGTAATTCTTGCCAAGTGAATGTATAAAAATGGATGATTCTCCAGGTATAATGAAGGCAGCAAGCTGTGAAATGAACCATGGAATAAAACTGGGGCTCTTTGCCCTGTAGAGTTACAGTGCACAAGGCTATGGCCCCAGGGTAACAAATGGAGATGTGTGTTTAAGGCTTGAGCAGAGAAGTATAGCATGAGGAAGGCATAGGTCCTAAGGTCAAACTTGCAATTATGATCTATTTAATTGACTTATCCTATTAAGCCACTAGGTTGAAGTATAAATTTTTGAGTTATAATTTAAAACTTTGTTTCTTTCTGTCAAACTTCCACACGTATATGCATAGCTCTTTTATGCTGATCTATGAAATAAAATGTATCCCCCCAAAGGCAGGCCTGTTCATGGGAGCTGCCATTACTTTTATACCAATGAAACAGGCAATTACCTTTTAAAATGCTGGTGCCCGCTCAGAATTTCTCAATATCTGGTCATGGTGAAGTTGTTTTGCTGTTGCCCACAGTCCATCTTATAAAACCTTTCAGTTTGGTAAACAATTAAGAAAAACACCCACACATTTGTGAAGAAGTGCCAAGCAGAAAACTGAAAAGGGGAGATATTTATTCAGAGAATCGTTAACTTGGAAAATTGAAAAAATTCCAGACTGAATACAAATTTACCACTGTCAGCCAGTTTGTAATGCCGATTTACCACTGTCAGCTAGTGATATGCCTGTTGCTGATATGCTTATACCACATGCTGATTATGTGGGCTGCGCTCAGTAATGATCTGATATAGATTGAGAAACGGATTTTGCATCAAGGCACTATGATGTGAGAGAAAAGTGATGCCATGGTGCTGTGCTGAGGTTTACCTGTGGAACTTCAGGGCGAAGTACAGACAGTCAAAAAGCCTGACACAGCATTGATCCAATCTATGCAGTTTTCTCTAAACTATGCAGATTGAACCGATAACGAACTGAACTTGCATTCAGTTTTCATTGGGGAAAGGAAGGCAGAGGCCTGTACTGGCCCAGGCCAGAAAATGGGGGGTGCTTGAGCATGCATCCCAACCTGCCAGCCATCACCGACCCCAGCCAAATGGGGGCCATCGCTGTTCACTGCCCAGCACATGCCTCCAACCCCTTGCTGTCCCCCACCATTCTGGTGGTAGCTCCTGCAGTCGGGCATCTGTCCATGGGGGAGGGACCCACACCTGTCCTAGGGTTCCCCAGCCTAGGGGCTGCCATGTCCTGGGGAGTGGAAGGGAATCCCGCCCCATGCTCCCTCCCCTGCATGGCCCAGCAGCTTGGCTCTGCAGCAGCAGGGAAGACCGGGGCTTGGCAGCAGGGCCTGGGATGGGGGGCTCTGTTCCCTCATCTCCCCCCATTCCCCTCCTGCAATGCTGCCAGGTGCTTGCAGGGTGCAGGCTGGGGATTACAGGCAGAGGTTTAGCTAGCTTGGAGGCAGGGCAAGCTAGGCACTGGGCTGGAGCAGCAAAGTGTGCGCCATGTTCCAGCAGGCTATCTTGTGAAGTTGGTTTTGCAGGGGGAGGGCCGCAAAGCATGCAGGGATACTGGCGGATTGCAAGGTAACTTGAGTTGAGAGGGGATCTGCGACAGAAGTTCAATAGACTGGTTTAACCTAAATCAGTTAAATCTGATACTACATCCATCTAGGTCTATCTTAAACCGGGTTAGGCCAGTTTTAAGCCAGTCTTCATGCACTGAGCTTCTGTTCTTGTTACAGGTTTAAACCAGTCTCCCATCACTTATACATGTCTGTGTAATTTCTGTCCCTAGCCTAGGTGGTGGGATTTTGTATTTCACATTTCATTTCACATTTCACCCTATGTGTACGGTGAATCTTCAATGTTTCTAGACAGAAGTGGAAATTCTGTCTGATTGAAGCTGAGCTGACTTTGTGGACTTCAGTGTCTCTGAATGAGTTCCTAAAGGCATTTGCTTTTACAAGATGATGAATAGGAAATGCAGTCACAATAAAATGTTTAGGCAATCTCTAAAACACTCCTGAGTAGTTGCTCTGTAAAGTATGTGGCATCTTCTTAATGCATAGAAGTGATGTATGCAGGGTGTCTTCACTTGAGCACTGCTGAAAGCAACCGGTTACTGTTGAGTTCAGCACCGTTAAGTTTGTCTACTGTTTCGTGTCAGAGCACCAGGCCCACAAGGAGGACTAGCAGATTAACGGCGTGATGTTTGGCCTCTCTCTAATCACAAGCAATCTCTGATCTGCCTAATTTATGTGGTGTAACGAGAGTTGTGGCTTGTTCTGAATTTTAACCCAGCACGAGAGGTACCGGTCTTCTGGCCTCAGTCTCCCGGGACAAGGGCACTGCATCTTTTCAAATGTTTTATTTTGTTAAGCTCTGTTTAGCTTTGCAGACAGTTTTAAGACTTGCAACTGATCTGCCTCCCACTTGTTCTGCACTAAATTAACTACAGAATAATTGAGAGCAGATGCAGGATAATAATACAACAAACATGATTGTCTTGTTATCAGCTCATGAGATAGCAGATGATCCTTTCTCTCCTCTTTGCAGAAAGATACTTTGTAATGATTAATATTACAGAAACATATTCATGCTAAGAGTGTGCTAATCTATTACCCTGAGGTAAAGAATACAATCTTTGGGAGAGCAATACTAGGCTAGGAATAAAGATATTTGAGTTCAGCTCTCCAAATTTCCCCGTTGTAGTCATTTTATTTGTTTTTTTATGGGGATATAAAGTGTGGGCTGTGGAATAGGAAAGCTGATCTAAAATGTTTCAGCTAGATGTGTTTTGGTGAGCAGGATAATGATAACTTAGTGATAACCTCACAGTGGTATTGAGTGGATTGGAGAATAAATGCATCCTGCGCTCATAAACGTCCATGTGTTTATGGAGCAGGATAAATTTATTCCCTTAGTTCACCAGATGCTACAGAACAAGTTATCACTATTCTGTTTCAAGTTTTCTCTAGGTATTTGTTGCTGGTGAGCTGTGCTTAGCATAGCAGTTCATCATGTGGACACAGAGAAATGCAGAGATTAGGATAGGGTAAATTAGTTGCAAGCAATCTGACTGGACAATACTCGGTATAAACTGCATATGCCACATTATAGATGTCACGTACATAAAGGGCATTAGGATGGATATTCCAATTGCACCTGAGATGCCAAATATGGCATTGCTGAGATGCTTGCTATTTGGGATAAAATGTAATCTTTCAGACGCTGGCCCTTCATTACACCTGCTAACACCCAGTGACTTCCAATCAAAGCAATGCTGGAAGATACGGTATTGAGTCCAATCAGCAGCATACACACAGTCAACCAGGGTGTATCCAGGATCATTTCAATCAGTCCAGCATTTAAATGAACAACATTAAGAAAAAAAAAGAATTCCAAAAAAGCTAATCTACTTCCTTGAGCTCACTTGTAGTTCAGAAAAGACTAGATGTCTGCATGCTGGGGATAGCCCACTTGCTAGGCTGCCTTAGTTGGCCCTATATAGATTCCTATATATGGTCCTGAACAACGCTGAAATGACTGAAAAATTGACACCTTGTTTTTCGATTTTTTTGGTTTTTTTTTAACCCATGTTGAAATTTCTGTCTATTTGCTTTAAAGTCACACTCAGAAAGGACACTGTAGGACAGTGAGCTGTTTTTCTTTAAAGTGACTGAACAAAAACCAAATCCAATTCCTTTACTTGTAAAGGAAATGGATTTATCTTTGTATTACAGTTCTCAGGTAAGAGCCAAGTAGAGTTATAAACCTCTGAAAACATGATTACAGTTTTGGTACTAACACAGGCTTAATTGTACTGGTGCAAATGATGCCATATTAAGACAATAATCAACCCTTTTCATATAAACCAGCCTAAAATTTAATAAAGCAACAGTCTTTTTCCCCAACCTTTATCAATCTCAATCTGTAATATTTACATACATTTCATAAATAGGGGAATGAAAGAGAACTGGAAAAACTGACAGGCAAACTGAGATAAGTGAGAAATAACCCATCATTATAACAAAAAGAAAAAAAAAAAGCAAAAGGCAGCATTATGTAGAAACTTTATCTAGTAATTAATGATCTATCTGGGAATAATTACATGTGACTCACCGCTCCCATTTTCCTTAAATGAATTTAAAGGCTATTAAATATCCTCTCACCAATAAACAGCATGTGAGAGATTGCTTAGCAGCTTTTGTCTTCAAAAATTTTATCTTCATCAGTGGGTATAGAGAGCTTTGAGGTAGAGTGCTTAGGCAGATGCAGCTGTTTTGTAGCACAAAATGCACACGTGGCGAGGAATGGCCAACAGCAGGAGTAAAGGGATAGGGAATCTTATATAGTAGCAGTTTCCCTCTTACCTACACTATATTAATGGCTGGGTTGTTTTGAGGGTGGATGTGATATGGATAAGATGGTCTTAGCTGACGGGGATGCAACGTGCACTTCTTGGGACTCCCACCTCAACCAGTGTAAGAGGATGAACGGGACTGAACAACTTTCCCATTGGTCAGTGAGCAGGATGCTATATATGCAGGCCACTGTCCCCTGAAGCAGATAAATGGTACCTCCATCTCTTGTGCTTTCTAGGTCAGTACAGCACGCTCCCTTATGTGCACCGTTAATAGCAGAGGCAAAAATAGCAGTGACCTGACCCAGAGCGGCATGAGCCGGGTGCTGTAAAGGACCTATTTGGAAGCCGTCCCGGTCTGAATAGCAAAATTCAGAGGCCTGAAAGGCAACATAGAAAAGGAAGTGTGACTTGTGTGTGGCTAACCCACCTTGCTCTTGTGTAAGGGTTAGTGCAGCCCTGTGGAAGGTACTGGGAGGTCCTGGGCTGTGGCCCCGGCTGCCAGGGTTATTTCTGTTTCTAAACAAATGACGGTGTACTGTAAAGTGCATAAACGGTTCTGGCAGCTGGGACCGAGAGCTCCCCCTTCCTCCCAGGGGAGTGCCCACCTCTCACGTCCTCCTATACTTCAATCTGTCCTTGTAGATGAGCCTCTTCTGATAGGAGGGAAGTGCCTCCCTTGCAGCTTCTCTGCAGAGGAGTGGGTGTTCAGATGCATCCTGGTGCCTAGCATTTCCTACTGGTGAACTGTGGGCGCCTCTTTCTAGGCCTAAGGCTCCTCACTCCCAGTTTGACAAACCTAGGTGTCTACTTCATTGCTTGGGATCACCCTCCTGGGGGCAGTCAGGTACATTTTAGGCACTGCAAGGCTTTGATCCACTTTTGATCCAGTTCTTAAACTTCATAAGCTAGGCCTGTTTCTGTAAAGCAGGGGAAATTCTTCTCTTTTTCTCTCCAGTGTTATCCCTAACATCTGTCTAGATGATAATCTTTTTTTGATACAAAGACTAAATCATATGTGCAATGCCTAGCACAATAGAGGCCAGATTTCACCTGTGGGACTGCAACATACCTGTGGGACAGGCACTTAACTCCCTACAGGGTGGGTTGCAAAGAGCATGGAGCTGGACTGTCCTCAGTGTGGGGCAGATGACAGGACAAGGAGCAATGGGCTCAAGTTGCAGCGAGGGAAGTTTAAGTTGGATATTAGGAAAAACTTTCTCACTAGGAAGTAGTGAAGCACTGGAACAGGTTACCCAGAGCAGTGGTGGAATCTCCACCTTTGGAGGTTTTTAAGGTCCAGCTCAACAAAGCCTTGGCTGGGATGATCTAGTTTGGGATGGCTCTGCTTTGAGCAGGGGGTTGGACTAGATGTGACCTCCTGAGGTCCCTTCCAACCTTCATTTTCTATGATGCTATGAACACACTAGTGGAAAATCATCCTTCTAGAGAAAAAAAATGCTCTTTTTCAGTGCATGATTTGTTAGATCGCTAGTATAATGATGTCTGGGGAAGCAGGATGGATGGGGAGCTCCAGACACTGCCTAAGCTGGGGAGGAATGAGCAGGTTGGGTGGGGGGAAGGTGCTGGAAGGGAGTTAGGGGGTGTCTCACCTCCTTCCCAGACCTTCCCTGCTGTGCTCTGCCTCTGGCTCCAGCTCTGGCAGTGAAGAGGGTCAAGGCAGCAGCAGCCATGCAGTGTAGGAGCAATGGCTGCAGATTCACTGCGGTGGAGGGAGATGTCACCTCCTTTTCTTTTGCTGCTGAAAACCAGTGTTGAAATGGCTGTTCAACACATGCTGGCAGCACAAAAAGGTGACATCCTCCCTCCTGGCAGTAAACCTCTGGAGGCTGCCCCCACAGCGTGCACTGCCAGTACCTGGGCTCATGGGACCGGCTAGTTATGCCTCTGGGTTATATTCTAGTTATATTTATTTCCATTCAGAACAGAGAGAGAGCTTTAACACTGGGCTGGGCTGGGGCTCGCATGCAGAACACTGCAAGGAGGCTGAGCCCAAAGGCTTGAGCAAATGAATTTACAAATTAAACTTCTTACAGAAGGGAATTCCACCCAAGCCATCAGCTGCTTGCAAGCATTCTGTTTCAATACACACAATCCATAAACTCTTGCCATAAAAGTCTTATTTTTTTTTCAAACATACTATTTCATAGGTTATAAACATTTCTCCTGATACATGTTATATGAGGTGCTTTAGTGTCTTTATTGGTGTTTTGTATGAGAGCTAATGACCTTGCATAAGGCAGACATAAATTACGTCTATATAGTTTCCCTGGAGTAGCCTTATGTAAATGCATGTGGTGATAGTGGACTGAATCCTTCAATTCAGAAAGGGAAAGAACCAGTGCAACAGTGATCCCAGTGAGACTTTGTCACTTGTTCCCTGGGATGGTCCTATTCCCAAAAGTGACCGTGTCCCAGTTTTTTGCTGAAAGCCAGTAACTTAAAGGAGCTGCATAGAAACTGTCTGGCTCTTGTATTTAGTTATGGATAATAAAAATAAACATTTAATTTAATTTCATTTGGAAAGAAATTTCTCCTAAATTTTTGTGTGAAAATTAAAGCTTTAAAAAAACAAATCAAATTCCATTTTTTTCCCCAATTAAAAAAAGGGGAACAATTTTTGCCAATATTTTTTACCTGGCCTTATGTCAAACCTAAGCTCAGAATCAAATGTACACATCACCAAAACACAGCCAGTTGAGGCACATACAGCAGTCAAATGTAAAAAAAAAAAAAAGCGTTTAATCTTGACATACTAAAAAATAGGTCAGGAGAGCTTACAGATGGATTTAATATCTGTTTCCCATTTGTTCCCAAAGTAATGCATATTTTTACAAAATAACGTATTTTTAACTCTGCTGCCTAGTTATACCCACTATATTCTAAAGCAAAAGAGGTGAATCTGAAAAAATATATCTCGTGTAGG
>NW_005841910.1:2022438-2041715 GCF_000455745.1 Alligator sinensis | reverse complement strand
AGGGATGGGTCTTAGCTGCAATGTTTGGATCCCGTTCTAATTTTCTGAAGTCCAGGATATTAAAAAGCACAGTTCAAATGCATGAGTAATCTTCCATTTAGGTTATTTAATTTACGTGGTAGAATATACAGGACAAGTTATTCTTCTTAGATACGTAGTCTTCTAGGAGTTGTATGCTATGTCTAAAATATTGCTCTGTCAACTAAATGGGAATAATGCACAAAGATGGATTATATGAATTTGTGACCATATTTGAGAGAGTGAGTTCACCATCAATGCGTTAAACTCAAAAAATCACAATATCATAGAAAAGTAGGGCTGGAAGGTACCTCTGGAAGTCATCCAGAGGCAGGATCTTGCCTATCTAAACCACCCAAAACACATCTGTTGTCTGTCCAGCCTATTAGTAAGACTACACAGTCAATCCTGACATAGTCACAAGACATAACACCTGAACCTGCCATAGGTAAAGCAGGGAAAATCCATATATGAACTTTTTCATCTGATAACTAAAATAGAGATTTTCACATAGAATAATCTGTATGAAAGAGGAGTTTTCAGTATGAGCTAAATTTACTTCACTTTAAGAGCTTTCCATCCCAGTTTGTAAGGGAGCAGGAAGAAACAGAAATGGGAGCAAAAACATATTAGCAGTAGGTGAGTCACTGTACTACGTGGTCTGACCCAAAGCCTGTCTGAATTCTTGAATTAACTCATCTTGACCTGGACCAACCAGAGTGAGATCCACAAAATTATACTTGAGCTGCACGTTGCATTAGCAGGTGATGACTTGTGCTACTTGTGCTACTAGCTCAGGCCAATATGAGTTAAAATCACCATGCGTTAGAGTTGTTGGTTGTAGCCATGTTGGTCTAAGGACGCAGGCAGACAAGGTTCTTTGGGTAGATGTGATATCTTTTATTAGACCAATTGAATAGTTGGAAAAATTGTTCTTTGCGAGCTTTTGGGCACAAACACCCTTCTTCAGGCATAGGGAGACTCTCCTGAGGAAAGGTGTTTGTGCCCAAAAGCTCGCAAAGAACAATTTTTCCAACTATTCAATTGGTCTAATAAAAGATATCACATCTACCCAAAGAACCCTGTCTGCCTTAAAAGCACCACAACACTTGTGTTAAGCGCATGTAAAAGACTCATGTTTGGAGCAAAACTTGACTTGTAGTTTGAGTTGACTCTGCCCTGAGGACAACCCTGAGTGAAGTGTCACAAACAGGGCATTGTGAGCAGAGGGAAATCCATCTGAAACAACCAACTCCAGTTAAGTCGGCCACACTCAACTTGAATTCCCCTGACCAAACTCTCAGGTAACATAAGTTTGTTCCACTGAATTCAAGGGTAAGCCCATTTTGGCCGGGTGAGAATCTGACTCTGTAACTTTGAGTTGGGAGATATGTGAATTGCAGATGTATCTTGGTAATTAGCATGGCATAGTAGCTCAGTGCCTCTCAACTATGTAAAACCAAAAGTAAGCGCCCTTTCTCACTTCCTTCCTGGTATGTAAGAGAAATGGCTGGAGGAGTTGAACACAAATGAAAAAACTAGTAAGTGTAAATGCAAAGGGCAGGTAAAGAATTTGCTGAGAGAAAAGTAACACGCTGTGTTCATCCTATGGATATAGCAGAAGACCTGGGATTGTGTTGAGGTTTAACATCTCGTGTAATGGAAGATACTTGAAATGTGAATAAAATATTGGTAACATCCTAGTTCTATATGGTCAAACCCCAAGTTAGAATATTTAATACAGATTGAAAGAATTAATTAAAAGAAAATTAGGGCTTCCTCTTTTTTTAAATATGTGTTTCTGTTGCAAATGAAGAACAGAAGATGAGATATGTTTCTTGGTTACATGCGATCAAGTGTCTCATTAAGGTGATGTTTCTTTGACCTGTGCCATTATAAAACAGTGTCTCACACAATTGGGCTTATACTAATGAGTAGCAAGCACAACCTTGCCTCTCACAATTAGTAGAAATGCAGTGGCAAAGCCAGATGGGACCTTTAAAATGTCCCACAATTATGTGCCTGCCATAGATAATGACCAAAAAAAAGACCACAATGTCAATTTTCAAGCAACATGAAAATGAACAAACTAGTCAGGTAGGAAGGAGGTAGGACTGATTAATGGGTTTTCTTCCATTTATATATTATTTAGCCAGTGTTAATCAGAGATAGAATTTGAACCTGAAGAAAGGAAGGTTGAAATGATATTTTGAGTTTACATTGCAGTTGAGCAGAGAGATACCATTTGCAGCTTTCTCCTGCCGAAACACTAGGGTCCTTGCTGTTACCATAATCTGCACAGGCCTTTCTGTACTTACAAGCCCTCCTCTCTTGTTCCTCCTTGGCCTTTGCCCTGACAGCAGTTTGGATCTGTATCGTTCTCTTTGTTGTGCCTTTCTCCCCATCGACTGCCCCTGGCATGTGAACTCATTCCTTCTTCTTGCCACCAGGAGAACCTTGCTCTCTTTCCTCAGCAGTCTTCTTGAAACACACATTTGTCCCCTGCAGCCAGTCAGCAGTGATTTCTCTACTGTATTCAGGGAGAGACTGGGAGAGGGACAGTACGTGTGCATACATGTGCCATTCTGAAGTGGTTAATAATTTTGGAGGGCAGAGAGGTACTTAGCTGACACACACCTTTGCAAGTTTGACTTTCTGGCTGGGGACAGACATTCAAAAAGCCTGAGCCTGAATTGATTCAATCTTTGCAGGTTAGTCTAACCTGCCTAGGCTAAATCAGTTTGTAACCATGCAGACATGTCCTCTGGACTGAAGAAACACAGGCACATGTGCTGTGTAGAAGCAGCCCTCTCTTCCCTTTCACAATGCTGAGCTGAGGGGGGGTGGTGTGTGGCCAGGCCCCACAAGGAGGCTCTGATTAGGGAGGGGTTCCCCTCCTTGCTGGTCAGTGAGGGAGCCAGCAGGAGTTTAAACAGCATTTATCACCCCATCACCAAAACAAACAGATCTCTTATTAGTTCAAGCTCTTCTTAAACAACTTGTTCCAAGGAAGGAGGAACATTACCAACTACCTGTTGATTAGCTCCCAAGAGCCCTAAGCCTGTCCTGTCTCCCTTTGTCCGGTCTCCCACAGCATGTATCAGGAAGCCAGGCAGACATCTGCAGTTCCTGCTGGAGCTTCAGCCAGGAAGCAGAGGGGAAGTGCCAGCCCTGCTGTGCAGCAGAGAGCCCTGTCCAGTCCAGAGAGCATGCCGGGATGCTGGGAGACTCTGATTTAACATAAACCAGGAAGGGATCTGGGACAGAGGTTGCACAAACTGGTTTGACCCAAATCAGTTAAGTCTGATACTACATTCAACCAAGTTTATATCAAACTGGTTTCAGCCATTTTCAAACTGGTTATATGCACTGAACATCTGTTCTGCTACGTTTAAACCAGTTTCTGATCACTTAAACTGATTTATGTGTAATGTCTGTCCCTAGCCTCTGAGGCTAGGTACACACCAAGCTCTGAAAATTAGACTCCTTTAAATCTCAACTTGGGCACCCCAGAAATTGAGGCACTCTTATATCACTAGTACCTTTTCCCCACCAAACTTGGACATGTTATGGGAGTTGTAAGTTCCCTTTTGCCTAGACTCTATTTTGTTACGGGTCTACAAGCATTTATACACATGCTCTGGGAGTGGGGGGAGAGGTGTGCTTTAATTAGAGCAGCTCTGAGAGCTGCTCTAATTAAAGTGCCCAGAGCATCTTGTGTATCAGCATCCCCATGCTTAAAAATGGCGGCAGGGTTGCTTTAACTAAAGCTAATTGAAGAACATGTAGTTAAAGCGCCCCCACTGCCATCTTGAAGTTGGGGATGCTAATACACGAGATGCCGGAGTCTGCTGGAGCACGGTCCAGCAGACTTGATTAATCGAGCCTGCTCCAACGCATTGTAATTACAGCATGTTGGAGCAGCCTCGCTACTTGTGTACAGGTGCCCTACAGTGCTAAGAACCACCAGCAGCCAGTAAACAGACTCCTCAATGAGCAAACTGATGTCTCTGATGTATCTTAAAGACTTAATAGATTGCCCATTACTACCTGGGCATCTGTAATGTAGTTATCGTCACAACATACCCATATACCCATAAAGCATAGATTTATTGTCCACATTACAGAGTGGGAACTGAGGATCAGAGAGAGAAACAATAAGGCCAGATGTAATAAAGGATTTGGATATCTAAGTTAGGTGTTTCAGGCCTAAGTTAGAGATGTCTGGCCCCTGGAGAAGACTCCAGAAACCCTATGGGGTAAGCCTGGTTTCCTGATACAGCACATGGTGAAAACCAGGCACCTCATGATGAGATCCAAACCAACCTGCCCCCGGAGCAGGGAGCTGCTTTCAGCAAGCCAGCTGGAATCAGTGACGAGAGCTGGAGCCCTACATCTTGTCCCTTGGGTAGCTTACCCCAGGCTGCAAGGAAGCCCCTCTGTCCACTACAATTCACTGCCGTGATTCCTCTCCTGGGCCGGGGAAGGCATCCTGGGATCCAGACCCTGCTCCCAAGGCTGTAGACTGAAGGCAGACATCTGTTCCTTTTTTTTAAAGAACAGAGCAGGTCTTGCTCTTCCCTGCTACAAATGTGGCCAGAGGAAGAGGTGGGGATGGAGCTCCCTCTTTTTATTCATTTTAACTGAATCAGGATATTTAGGGGGAGAAAGAACAAGAGCTGCTGTGGCTTCTGGTTAGGCTGCTCACCTGGGAGGGCATCCTGGGTTTCAGTCCCCACTCCCAAAGTGGATAACTGTGAAGAACAGGACCAGTCTAAAGCAGACGGACTGAAACCCAGAACATCTCCCAGTTAAACACCCTACCCTATAGGCTGTGGGTCACAGTCCCTCATGTGCACATATGCTTCCACTCTCTCTGTCCCCCACTCCGGCCCAATTTTAGTAGTGATCTGTAACCAATACCAATTTTTAATTTCAGGCATGCACTGGGCCAATGGTTTGCTAGATTGCGTTGGCTGTTGAAAATAATCATACAGTAAAGCCAGTTTTGATTCTGTAAATGAAGTCCAATTATTTCATTTTACCATGGCATTCAACAAAACTACCAATAAATAAAACAATTGGCAAAGCTTAAAGGTCCATAGGAATATCCAACAGAGTAACAACCTCAGTAATACAGTTGCTGCCACATTATGATGTGGGTAATGGACACAGTGGGCCCAATTTTCCAAACTTTATAATAATTTGAAAAGCCCAGCAGAGTGCTTACATTTTGCTTGTTTATTTTGCTTCCTTAACAGGGACTTATGATTAATTTAAGATGTATAATTCAAGAACAGTTGTCTCATTGTTCAGTGCACTTTGCAGGATTTTTAGATACTGAAATCTGGAAAGATTTTTTAGGAACACTTGTAAAAGGTACCACTGAGGTTGTGTTTATTTTTATTCCCTTAACTGACTTCACCTTTGAGTATGTCTACATCCCAAAGGGACGGGGTGAGGGCAAGCCCATCTATTTTCCCATTTGCAGGGGCCGATGAAGCAGGGCTGCCAAGAAATGGTGTACCAGTGGGCACATGTCTGCCTCAGGTGAGACAGTTCTTGGGAGTTCTTCAATAAAAAAGTGTGCTGTTTGCTAAATCTCCATCCCCATTCAGTCTATGCTCATGCACGATGCTGAAATCATATGCCACTCACGGTGCATCTTGCAAAGGTTCATAATATGACAGGCAGCAGATTTTCTTGTACTCTTGAACTGTACCGAAATAGTTAATGCTGACCTTGAAATTACCACTGTCCTTTAGAGTTAACTCTCCATCATAAAGATTGGTGCTAGCTTACATTTCTCCCAGGGCTACATCACCTGGTCCTCTTTCACATGCTACTTCAGAGACTTAATGCTTGTCTTTATGTTAAATCTTTTTATTTCATAACCCTCCTCCCCGGTAAAATTGGGGGGGGACCCCAAAGGAAGTATAATATTTATCAGATCAAAATAATCCACAGAAAATGAGCAAAAGATGAAATGCAGATCATACCAGGCCAGAGAAAAAAAATATCACACAAAGCCCAAAGACTTGGGACGAAATCTTAGTCCCACTGAAGCCAGTAAGAGTTTTTTGCCACTGACTTCAGCAGAGTTAGGGTGTGTGAAATCCTATCTTCAAAATGAAAGCTTAGATGTTGGTGCACTTGATGGCAACCACCCTAAAAAACCACAGGCTCGCTGAGGCATGAGATGCTGACTAAATCCAATACCTGTTCTTAACCCTGGGACCGAGAATTATTTTTGGCTTAATTTTGCATCCTCTTATTTCATTGACTGCAGCATTATACAGTTAATGGCCTGAGTGAGAGAAATCCATAAGCATTTATGAAATCAAGGTTATTTACAGGAAATGAAGACCTTATCCCTTTTTCTCATCTGAAAATCACAGGAAAACTCACAGAACAAAATGAGTTAATCAAACATTTATTCAACACCCCCAAAAGATAAATATCTGATATGATGATATTGGCAAATACTGAGCAACAGTCCCTTTGCTCGCTGAAGTTAGAATATAGGGTTAGATTAATTTATTTAGTTTACTCTCTAGTGCCTTCAAAAGACCTCATTCTTGGCCCCACTATTTATGTGCATATCATGCTAGATAGAAGAATATGTTTAGACACAAATATATTTTATTGGACCAAAATATATTGGTTTAGAGCTCATGAAACCTCAGTGAGTGAAATTCATACATTTGTAAAGGGCTCAGGCTTGGTCTATATAAGGTAAAAGAGAGATTTAAACAGGCTGCTTAGTGAAGGGACATGGTCATTCCCTTGGTCTGATGTGGATTAGTCTGCAGATATATACTGATAATTTTTTCCAGCAAAATTATGCCTCCAAGTGGTGGAAATAGTAGTAAAGTACTGGGGCAGCCTGAATACAACTGGATGTGTGGTAGTCTGGTTCTTATTGACCAATACATTGTGTAGTTAACCCAAGGGCTAAAGTTTATGAGTAAGGATCTTCATGATATACCTTTCATTGCCGAGTAACAATACCCCTTTCAATGTGCAAATCACTCAGACCCAACTTAGTACAGCACGAGAGAGAACGAATGTGCCCACGAGTGCTTCAGTGCTACAAAATAACTGTCCATGACGTAAAACAGAAATGCTTTATTCAATCAAGTTTCAGTTTGGACAATGTCGACGCAATGAACTGTGACAAGTATGGGGGTGGGGGGAAAGGGTAAAGAGGTTCTCTAGCAAATGAGATGCTTAAGAAAAGCCACTGATGTGCTTTACTTAATTTTCTCAAAGCAGTCTCCCCAGCTTATAATTCAGCCATCCTTGTCATTGCTTGACATGAAAGAGTGAAACGGCAACTCCTGTACTCCAATGGGACTGCCAGCAACTTGGAAAAGTCTATTAATAATATTACAGATGACCTCATTAGCTGACACCTGTTAGGGATCAGGGTATGAGTCACCAGACACATGGGTGAAGTCCAGGGCTGGGTTCCCAGGGAGTTGTGGGTCTGGAGATGCCAGGATCCAAAGCCAGAATCAGGATATGTCAGGGGTTGGAGCCAGAATCAGAAGCTAAAGACCATAGTCGGGATATACTGGAATCAGGAACCAACACCAGATTCAATAAGTGAAGCAAGGACATGCATAAAGTCAGGAGCAAGTCTCTAAGTCTGTGTCTGGGCAGTGAACTGTGGGCTAGGCATAGCCTTTAACGGCTGGAGCCAGTAGGGCTTGTTGCTTGTGGCCACCCTGATTGCCCTGTTAGGACCAGCAGGGCCCGAGCACTGATCCAGTCTCAGGGGATGAACTGCCCTGATTCTCTGACTGAGACTGGATGGACCCAGGGCTCTGATCTGGCCTCATTACAACACCCTACTTCCCAAAAGTCTTCAGACATTGCAACACTCTTTACAGGGATTTTATTCCTTGGGCTTCCCTCAACCTCAGCGGAGCTGCACATCTATTCCTGAATGGCCAGTGGTATGGTTAGTAGAAAGAGACTGGAGAAAAGGAGAGACTAGGTATTTTTTTCTCACACCTGACTTTGAGTTATGTGTCGAATGGAGTTTAGCTGGATCCAATCCATATGCTTCATGGAGCTTAACATCAACGGCTTGATCTTGCTTCCACTGATATTAATGGCAAAACTCTTGTTAAGCCCGCTGAGGCCCAAAGAAGCCAGAAATACAACAGAAAAAATGGAAATAAAGAGGTTTTATGCTAGCTGTTATTCATCAAGGCTGCTGAAATGCAAAGCAATAACCATAATTCCATTCAGAAATTAAATGTGGGGTGTAAACATTGCTGTTGTTACTGCAGACCTGCCCTATCCTAATTCCTACAACCGCCACCACCATTATAACTACAATAGCATGTTTCAATCACGCAAACAGTGTCACCTTCATACTAAAATGATCTAGACAGTTTTTCAGGACATGTGAATCAGCAAAGTCCTTTGAGGGTAAAAAATGTGTCCATGGTATTATTCATTGTTTCATGCAGAAAGAAGAGAGAAACTAATTCAGTGTCCTTTTGTATTGGGAATAGAATAATGCATATGATTTTCCAGCATGAAAAGATACATAATAATCCCATTTAATGTTGAGTTAAACATTTCATTGTTTGCCATGACTAATCCATGGATTTGAAGGGAAAATTCCATTTTCAGGTGTAATTGAGCTTTTCTTCCTTCATTTATAAATTAGTATTAAATAACATAATTTAAAAAATAAGCACCCATTACTTTGATATTTATTTTTCAGCATGTGCTCCACCAGTTATCATAAGCAGAGAAAAATAGTGGGTGCTTTGGATAACAGATGCAAATTCTGTTAGACTAGCAAAACCAGTGCAATCTTCACTTAGAGAACCCTTCTAATTAAATGACTAAAATTATTTTGAAAAGATGTTCAATGAAGGATGCAGAATAGGATTATTCTACCCCATCAAGCACCCTTTTGATGTTTAATGAATCCGCAACACCAGGTAAATTATGGTTTTGTGCTCACTGCACACTTTTTAATGGGATTATTAAAGAAAATCTCATATAAAATGAGCGGGCCAGATATATTTCCATAGGGGATGCACAACCTCTAGATTGATCATTTGAAAATGTGATTAGTCAATGACTTCATGACATAACACTTCTGGGACTTACAGAAGTTATATAACCATACAGTGTGTTAGTTCTTGGAACCATTGTACTACTTATGACCTCTTTTATTCATGCACTGATAAGTGTTTTTTTTTCATATCAAGGACGTTTAAGTATTGGTTAATGTCAAGTATCTAACTAAATACTACTGAACTGAATTAAAAAAAAATCTTTTCAAAAGAATGATATGAGACTGTCTCAGACCTTTTGGGGAAACTCGGTAGTGTGCATAGGTATGAGTGCGTATGTGTCCTGGTTAAGAGTCCCATTCTTTCTCAGCCTATATGTAATTGTACGTAACGTAGACCAGTCGGTCTCAATCTTTTTGTACCAAGACCCTTTTGTAAACATTGATGGCCAGTCAGACCCAGTGCCTCTCACTCCCCTCCCTCTACCTCCCTGCCCCAGGCCCCAGCCCCCCTGCGTGTGGGGCATCGGGGGCCTAAGCAGCCCCTCGCAGGCTGGAATTCTGATAGCCTGCAAGGGAAAAGCCACGGTTTCCAACGTTTTCCTCCTTTAAAGAACAATCCATTTTTAGTTTGTTCATGACCCTTTCATATGTTCCTGCAACCCACTTTTGGGTCGTGACCCACAGGTTTAGAAACACCGACATAAACCACATACATGAAGGTTATGGTAATACAAAAGTTCTCAGTATTTGTCTAACTCTGTTCCCAAGGAATTTAGTGGTTAAACTCCTATAGACTTCCACAGGAGTCTAATAAAGCCAATGCTAAGTGCTTTTGAAACTCCCACCTGTGATAAACTATGGAAACCACCTGATCAATTTACCTCTGTGTGCCTTAACTGTCCCTGTATCTATCTCCCCAAAGCATTACAACCTTCTTAAGAGCTTCATTCAACCTGGAAAGATTGTTTTCCCCTCCTCACTCATAAAATTACTCTGGTCTATGGCCAAGAATGGA
Organism: Alligator sinensis; assembly: GCF_000455745.1. NCBI lineage: Eukaryota > Metazoa > Chordata > Crocodylia > Alligatoridae > Alligator > Alligator sinensis. Next base: position 2,031,636 of record NW_005841910.1, on the reverse strand, counting down.
TCAATATGGTCTTGGACTGTTAAAATATATTTCACATGTAAAAATGTAATGAATTCAAATGCTATTCAGTCTGTAAATGGTAGAGCTAGAAATGGGACTTCTGCCAATAGGAAAGGGAGAAATCTTTTTTAAACACACTATGGTGTAATAACATTTCTTATATCTGTCATGAAGCATCTTACAAATGCCCTCTTCTGTCAGCAGTTATGGGAGACTCCAAATTAATTGGGAACTTTGAGCTTGAAGTTGTGTCATTTGTGATTCATTATTTCTGTGGCAGTTGGGGTTGGAAGGCTCAAAGAAAGGATATAATCCTCAATTCTGCAGAAATCCCAAGATTCACTGGGAAACAGATAGGAAGGAGAAGGGTATGATGCTTCTTAAGCTCAGAAACTTGGAGATTTGGGTAGATTTCCTGCAGGTTATTTTTTCCAATCTCTCTATGACTAAAAGTAAGAAAATCCAGCTGTATAATTTTAACAGATGTATAATTTCCTGGAGAGACCTGTAAGTTAAGTCATTAATTTAACGTAACTATAATTTTGAAACAGGCTGCATTACTCAGAAACTTTAATGATGAAAATGAACAGACACGGAGATATAGACTTGAATACTATAGATGCATGACGTGTGCAAAAGCATTAAAGGAAAAGAACGCTCCAGCTCACTGAATCAGTAAGAAGATCACGATTGCAGAATTGGGAAGCAGATGGAGCGATAATGCTTCTTCAAAGAGAACAGGTTTACTCTCCAAATGTCCTTCAGAGCATTTTACAGCCCACCCTAGTGACTGCAATCAGTGCAGCAGGAAGAGCCTTCATTTTACGTTGCATTTATATAAATGAAGATCATTGCATATGATGTTGATTACAAGAGAGATGTCTAAATAAGACGCCAAATGTCTTTGATATAACATAAAAAGAATTAGTTAGAAAACAGCCTAAATTTAGTATTGGTCAAAATCTAAGGGCAACTTCCATGGGTTCTAGCTCAGGCTTTAAGGCCTGCGGAGTCAATGAGTCTTAAGCCCAAACTCAACCATGCTGTTGAACAGAGGTGCACTTAAGCACGTGCTTAAAGATGTTGCTGAATGGAAGCCTCTGTGCTATAGTTTTAGACACAAGTTTCGTTTACATGTGACTATCTCGGCACAGAATTATTAAATTACTAGATTCAAAATAGCGCAGTCTTAGCTTAGTGAGATTACTTAAAGAAAAATGCAAATAACATTAGCAAATAGAACATCAGAGTGATTTTACATAAATACTTCATGTTATATTGTTAATACAGCTTAGGGAAAACACAGGGTGCATTAGAAAACTCTTTGAAGAAAGATTTTAGTAATAGAAGAAATTTCTCACTTGGCAAGTACTTGTGTGATTTAGGGGTCAGGCCTTATCCAGTAAATCGGTGCAGTCTTACTGAAGTCACCTTGCACTGGTTGAAGAATCCACCACATTTCCCTATTCATTAAGCTGCGGGGGGCGGTCAGAAAATTGTGACTGGCCTACTTTCTCGCTCACCAAAAGGAAATATAATACTCCCCAGAGTATGTCACACTCGTTTGCTTTCCCCCACCCCCCTCCAATCTTTAAAAGTCCTTTCTGTTTTTTTAAGCTCAATGTGGAGTTTTTGCTCTATATGGCTGACATCTCTCTGAGATTATGCCCACTTTTTAAATCGAGTGTTGACCTCCTCTTACTTTCTGTTCCTTGAAGTCATTCACAGCAGAAAGTTGCTCTTAAACTTGTGCTACCTTGTCTTATCTCGGTTGAAATCTCTTTTCTCCTCCTTTTTTTGTGAGCTGAATTACTTCCTATATAAACCCCCTTAAACCTTTTGGTTGTTTTAACTTTTGATGTTCTGTAGTACATATGAGTGTGTCTGTGTGCGTGTGTGTATGTGAGAGTGAGAACTTGTGTGTGTATAAATTCAGGCTACAATATTGTGTGTTTTTATAATACCCATCACCATAGCACCTCGTATATATTATACTAATAAACAGAACTGTAGTCTAGATAAACTCATCTGTGCTAGTATTGATGAATTATGTGTCAAGTCCTTATTAGTTTTATAGTACTCTAGTGCCATCTAGTGAAATGAATAGATTTACAAGGGATACATGCAGTTCCAAAAAGAAATGTATTTTTGCTTTTCTTTAGTTAATATATATTTTGTTTTCAAAAACACAGCACGGAAAATGTAATATATCATCGTTCCGTGATGCTGGCGCTAGTTTGTGAGTTTACAATTCAGCTAGTGATTTGAAAATAATTTACATAGTAAAATACTTGATGAGTCTTACGGTGAGGTAGTCGTCCCTTCTGTAGAATGTTTGGTTTCAACAGAGATCCAACTGTACGTGATTTAACATTACTTTAGAAATATAAAGCCTAGCTCTCAAAGTTCCCAGTAAGTCCCTTTAAGCAGAGACAAAGAAGCTTTAGTTAACTCTGCCCACTTTGTAGACTAAACCTACAACTTGTATAATCAGGCTCAATGAGCTATTTACATTATTTGCCACGTTTACAAGGAGATGTGTGAGGGCCCAGGATAGTCTCTTAAAGTCATAAATTGTGCACAGTCATCTTTTGCAGCAGATGGTTAAAACAGCTGGAAATACAGAGTAGGAGTTGTGGCCTCAGATTGGCAATTGAACATATTTTAAACCTTAAAAAAGCATAAAGCTTTACTGCTAGCTTGTAAAAGTCTTTTGAAACTAATTTCTAGCCCTGAATACGATTTCCTTACCAGGTGAGTTTCACTCTTATCCTATGACCTGAGTCAGCGAGAAATGCAAAATATCCACCTGTTCTTATTCAGGTATCATTATGGATATTGTTAGTCATAACATGCATAGCCTCAAACAATAGCTATCTGTAAATACAAGTGATGTGCACAGATTGCAAAAAAGATAATTGGAAGGTATTTTTTAAACCCTACAAATACTTCCATGTTTGTCCTCCCATTCTGGCCATAGTAAATTTTAACGCTTCTGAAATTCGTAAGTAGAAGGGAAAAACGTACTAAAGTCTTTTTCACTATTTAGTTTTAGATCCAACATTAGATTTAATGTTAGATCTAATATCTAATATTTCGATTTAGCATTTCCAATGCTAAACTTTATATTATGTTAGTTCCCAAAAGCTCCAGTCAGCACTGTGGCCTCACTGTCTTACAAATGAAGACAGCACCAGTCCGGAGTTTGCAATCTAACTCGGGGGACGTGGAAGTCAAGGAGAGCCCTTCCGCGGACCTGCCAACAGCAGGCTCTGGATCAGGCCTGCACACACAGGCGTTGCTAAATAAGAGTTTTCTTTCTGATGACAGTTTGGGAACACTGACATTTCAGTAGTACCAACTTCCACTGCACTACACTGGTTTTATATACAGACTGGAATTCTAATTTTAGTTATTCCTAGTGTCATTTAACTTAGTTTAAGGACATAGTTATGCACCTACATTTGTTACTACATAGTACCTGTCTAGAGTACTCTGCTACCTACAGTATCTCGTTTTCACCATTAATTAAAACTGTTATGAGGTCAAATACGCCCAGGAAATAGGATTGGCAAGCAAGTGTTGTGTAACAGATGAACTCATATAAAATCTAAATATGATTTAATTAGTTGATAATGGATCGTTAATTACAAAGCTAGTGAAATGAAACACATTGTTATGGGAACACATAATGGAACTATTGAGGAAGAATAGATTTGTTTTTACTAAGTACTTGTCTGCTAAGAAAACCACCTGTGCAAATAACTGGCTCAAATCAGATGACAAGCAGATTTTTTATTGCACAAGAAAGGTTTCTGTTTCCATGACAATGCACCTAGGTCAAACCAGCAAATTCTATTTTTTTTCTGCAATAAACATTTCATTCACTCTAACAGGTTTAGCATTTGAGTTTATAATGTGTCTAAAATATATTTATTAGCCAGCAATTATTTAAAACAGCGGCTTCTGCCCAGTAATTACTGCTCAGTGACTGGGGATTCAACTAGAAAGCGTATGAGATCTATCCTCAGACTTCTGGCATGTTAAACAAATGCTGTAATGCTGTTTGGCTCATAGGAACCTACTTCGAACTCTGGGGACAACTAAGCAAACATTTAAAAAATTACATAAAATTTTTTGTTTAATTGAATTCTAGCATTTATAAAATTGTATCAAATTAGGTCATATAGATTGGCTCTACAGAATTTAACATTTTCACTGGTAATTGCATATCCATATAATTTAATATTTAATGACATTATTTAGAAAAACAGTTTCTTGATCTGAGGGCAAATATGCTTTATTTATAGGGCTTTTTTCTCAGGCTGAGGATGGAAGGAACAAATGTGTTACTCATTAAGTCCCACGTTGTTATGTGATCGGATAACTAAATCACTGCTTCACCCCTAGGGTGCATAAGCCAAAAAGCAGTGGAGTCAGCAAAAATAGAAAAAAAAATAGGTGTTCTCATTTCAAATGTCTCAAATCAAGAAAACAATTAGTAAATCTTTGAAATAATGAGGGGTTTTATTCATGAGAGCTGCCTGGAAGCAGCTCTGAACTTGAGCTCTGACCATTTGCCTGAGATTTGATGGAATTACATCTCGTGGTGCAGAGCCAAAAAAATAACACAGCAGTTGCACAGAAACTCCTGCCTCCCTTCCACGTGGTACCAGAAGGCTTATTGAAGATCTGATCCAACCCCACTGCAGCAAATTTTCTGGCAATGAAGCACTATTTGTTCCCTTGCCTTCTTAGCAATGCTGACTTTGGAATCGACTGAAATACTTCTGGGGTGGATAACACCCTGTGAATTGCCTGTATTCCCTTTTGTTCACTGCCAGCCAAAACATGTCCTTGAGAGATTCTGTGGCATGGCAACTCTTCCTTCTGGCCAAGGATAAAATGCAGAGATGCATATTGGAAACAGAAGGCAATTACAGTAGAGCCCAGTGGACAGATTGCACATATTAAAGGTGGACCAACCATTTCTTATGGCAGCTTATTGGACTGAGGGTACTACAGAAGTAACCAAGTGCCTCTGAAAACTTGTCACCTTTTCTGTCACTCTTCTCCATACCGGAAATTCAGTGTGTTTGCCTCGAGCTGAGCTGAGGTGAGGTCTCTTGATACCTCACAGACTCCTAGGCTACGTACAGACAGTCAAAAAGCCTGAGGCGGAATCTATTTAGTCTTTGCAGGTTAGTCTAAACTGCACAGATTAAATTGAAATGGAAGAGAACAGACATTTACCTTTGATCCAGAGAATGCAGCCACATGCCTGCAGTGGCTCAGGCCAGAAGCTGGGGGGAGCTAGAGCATGGCTCTCTGGCTCTCTTTTCCTGCTGCCCCCAAGGTCTCTGGGATTTGCAGTCCAGAATTACAGCAGCAGGACTCTGCGGCGTTGCTCATCACTTCTTCCTGCTTTCAGATGCCTCTGGGATTTGTAGTCCACAGTTGCAGCCAGCAGTAAGTGTGAGCAGGGGAAGTGGGGTTTAATCCCCCTCCCTGGCCCCCAGCCCCAGCTGGGGTTTGCCAGGGGGGAGGCAGTCCCCCCCTGTAGACTGGGCTGCATCCCCAGCTGGGTTTGCCTGCTCCCCCTCCAACTTGTCAGCCAGCCCCCAGTGCTCCAACTAGGGAGGAGAGGGGTGGGGTCAGCCCTGCTCTCTAGGGCAGACAGCACAGCCCAGCCCAGGGCTGCAAAGCATGCTGGGATGCCACTGGACTGTGATTTAGCTTGCACCAGGAAGGGGTCTGGAACAGAAGTTTCATAAACTGGCTTGACCCAAATCACTTAAGTCTGATACTACATTCACCCAGGTTTATCTTAAACCAGTTTTAGCCATTTTGAAACTGGTTTATGTGCATGAGCTTTTATTCTGTTACAGTTTTAAACCAGTTTCTGATCACTTAAACTGGTTTACGTGTAACTTCTGTCCCTAGCCCTAATGGGATCCATTTTTCTTTAACAGCACTGGCCCAGAACTAATGGTTAAGAAGACATGCTAGCTTTAAATGTGTTTTTATTAGTCTCTTGGTAGTTTGGAAGAGATAAGGCCTTAAAAATTACACTATTCATATTTTTCTCATTATCTTATTTATTGAACCATGTTGAAACTGAAGTAAGAGAAAAAACAAATGAAGTAGAGATGTACGTCATAGTGAAAGCCATGGTTTTGTGCTCTCAAGATCTTCAGCAGCACAGATATTGTAAAGCAAGCTCAACTTCATTGAGATTTGTTACTGCACAAAGCTGTAGACATCTGTAGTACTCTACTGTGTTAAAAGCCCTTGGGATCTCTGCTGTCATGCAACTTGGTGCATCAGTTTGCACCAAGATGTCACCTTTAGCATTTCAGCAAAGGGTTCAGAGGTACTGGAATTCCCCTTCTTTCACTCCACATCATTCTAAGATGAGTCATTGTACCATAAGTGAAGAATACGTTGCATCAAAAGCATTTAATAAAAGGGAAGTATTTAAAGAACATCTGAAAATACATTGGCTTCAGTCAGCTCTTCCCCAGGGGCAGAAACAATTTCCATATCTTTCAATAAGTATAGAAAACTAGGAAGCTTTCGCACTTTCTAGGCTTCTAAGATCAGACAGTGTGAAAAGTTGGTGGCATGTGTGCTCTTTACATTATAGGGTCTTTAAAGAACAGGATTGCTGAGCAGGGGAAGGAAGAACAACCAAGTGAAGGCAGTTTTTATGGCGTTTTGAAGTAAATTCTGTAAAATACCTTGGTTTTAATTTGTGACTCTTTTGTAAGAAATTGTTTATAGAGGTGGAGACAGAAGTGTAGCTCCCTGCTGTAACTGAGAATGCTTTGCAGAAAGCGTTCGAATTACAACGATCCTCCAAACCAAACAGAAGTTCACTTTTGGTTTCAAGGGCAGGAGATCTGCAGCCTGCCTCCAGTTTCCCCTTGCAACAGCCCCTCCTCCTTCCCAGTCTGTCCCTGTTTTCAGAATGGGCAGGGGGAAAAGGAGCAGAAGGAGCTCATTTTAGGGGTTCCCCAGCTCGTACTGAAGGGGATTGGAGCCCCCCCCCCCCCAAGGTGAAAGGGCTCCAAGTCACCTGCCCCACGCTACAGCGGGGGGCTGAAAAATCCCTAAGCTCCCTTCCCCTCTTCCATTCTGAAAACAGCAACAGGCTAGAAGGCAGTGTAGACGCAAGTTACAGAAGATGCAGTGTTCTGAAATGTCTTTATCTGAACCCTCATGCCGCAAGGGTTGACATTTTCAACCGATAGGTCATTTTTGCAGTGGTCTGCAGCTGTGCACTTGTGTTTGGTCACAGCTATAGATCACTTTCTGTAGCCAGATTAGGTGAAAATTGTCACTTCTGTCTGTGCTCTTTAAGGTAAGACTGATGGAAGTGACCGGGTAACTCAGTGGGAAGCAGAGATGTCAGTTATGCGGGCAGACACAGTGAAGGAACGACCTCCAGCAGTGGGACAGCTGTGTGAAGGAGGAGTCAGAATGATAGGAAAAGGAAGAAAAAGTGAGTTTGAAACTAGTGCTCCAGCGGGACATGAAGCAACAGGCAGCACCAAAGAGGATCCTGGAAGCAGGAAACCAGAGAAAGCTACCCTGGATAAGAGCGGTAATGCTTTAGCGTTCCCAGTCAAGACGGTACTTTGGTTATGGCATTATGGAACGAATCATATTCAGAGACTGGGGTTTAAACAGAAGAGGATTTTGCCCCAATTAAGACAAAATGTGAATGAAGTTCATGTTATTTGTAAGCCCCGGGTAGGGGCTTAATTGAGGTTCCAAAGAATCCAAGAGCAAAATCACCCTAAATTGAAATGCGATCACCTGAGCCTACATCTCTTCCCCATGTGACAAGTCTCACTGGCCACTCACATAACGACATAGCACCAAGTCTTAACTGTTTACTAACAGCTTTAAATTCGTAGTTGTTCTTGTTGTTAGTGAATTTCTAAGTCTGTTTTCTTCCTCTATACCATGTCCCAGAGGACAAACCCTATGATTTTTTCCTATTCTTAATTGGAATGGATAGTACATATGGCTGTTTTAACTGATCTCCTTTGACCTATCAATTACTTTATGAAGCCAGTGTATCTTTGTGTATGGACACAGACTGTGTCAGCACAGCTACAGAAAGAGGGCCATCTATGTTCAGGAGGTGGATAGAGAGTTTAGGTATCTTTCTGCCCTCCATACTTCAGGCACATCTGGGTGCTACTTTAGAACCTCGTGCAACCTGGAGAAGCCTCAAAGCTCCTGCTGGTTGGAACTGGTCCATATTCTGGAGCATATAGTGCTTGAATTACCGTATCTCCCATCCAGCTGCCAGAACACTCCTTTTTCTTTCCTAGAACTCTCCTAATACAAGAAAGACTGGGACCAGATGGCTTGAGTTAGTATTTCCTTTCCCTAACTCTAACCCTATTGATCTAATCTATCTAACCACAGTGAAAAGTATAGACCATTCTGGGTGTGTCTACACAAGACACTTTACTGTGCAGTAGAGCTAACTACTGTGCAGTAAGCATCCGTGCAGATGCTTACTGTGCAGTAATTGACTCTAATCATGAGTAAATTTGCAACCTGCAAATGCAAATAGCAAATTTACTTGAGATTAGTAACTGTGCAGTAGTGCACATGTAGACCCTTGACTGGGTGCTCCTGGTCAGCCAGGCAGCAGGGGACAGGAGATTGCTCCTTGCCCCCAGGAGCTGCCTGCTGCTGTGGTGTGGGGACAATGTACCTCTGCCCCAGCAGCTGGGAGCTCCCAGCCCCTGCTCTGTGATTACGGGGCTGGGGCTGGGGCTAGAAGATCCTTACCTCCAAGCCAGAGCCCCATGATCACAATGCTCAGGCTGGGAGAACCTTATTCTGAGAGAAGGATCCTGAGGAAGGCTCTCCCAGCTCAGGTCTCATGACCACGGGGCTCAGGCTGGGAGATGAGGCTCTCCAGCCTGTTCCCTGTGGAGCTGGGCAGGGAACAGGCTCTCCAGTCCCTGCCCCACGATTGCAGGGTCAAGGGCAGGTCCCAGCCCCATGCCCTGATTAGGCAATCGAGGTGCAGGGCTTGGAAAGAGCTGCAGGGGTGGTGCAGGTCCCAGCCCCCTGCCCCGATCTGCTGGTGGGGCAGCTAGCAGTGAGCACCCTGGCACCTCAGCCAGGGGCTTGCTGATAGCCGCCCCACCCGCAGATGGAGCAGGGGGG
>NW_005841910.1:1981229-2022224 GCF_000455745.1 Alligator sinensis | reverse complement strand
TCCCCCGGCGGCTGCAGGAGGCTGGTGCAGAGCCAGCGGGGGTGGGAGTAGGTTGCTGCCATGAGCAGCAAATCTGCTCCTGAGATCCTGCATGTGTAAATGCTTGCCCAGGAGCATTTACTCACGAGTAGTTTACTCATGAGTAAACTCCTCCCAGATCAAATGCACATGTAGACATACCCTCTATGATATTAATATTTGATTAATATTCTTATCCTATACCTTCATTGCTATCTGAATATAATAGAAAACGAGTCCAATCCAAAACACATAGGTATTACATGACAGTAATCAGTGAAGCCACTCTTACAAAACATAGCTTGCAAGACTGAACACCACATTTTGTAGGATTTTATCTGACACCTCTTGGTTTTTTCATTTACTTTGGTGTTTTGGCTTGTTTTCAGTCTGACCCTAAACTAACATCATGTTTACAAATTTGGTAGTTGTTTTTGACTAGGAAATAAATGACCGCTAGATGGCTTCCTAATAATGAGCTTCATATTTTAACTGCTTGCGGCACTGTTCTGTTCAATACCCTCAGATCATTAGAGCTGTATTTTGTCGGTCTGACTGTGTGAGCCTGTACTTTAAAAGCAAAAGTGGTGCAGCCATGTTTTGTCTGTGCAGATACAATACATAGTGTGGGTATTCTCAGAGACACAGATCAGTACATGTCTTGAAATGCACGGGCAAAGGATGCGTATGCCTAGGTTAAAAGTAATGCTGCAAATAAGTGTTAACCCTGTCTTTAGGAAAAGGGAGGTGATCCTCCCATGGACCACTGGATACCTTTTGAAAGTTGCAACATCTCTCTTCTTATGTTGAATGTACAATGTAATTGGGAGAGAACTTGTCAACCCTTTGCACAGTCATACAGGATTGGATTTAGGACATGAATCTCTTCTGTTTGGGGTACTGAGACAACACAGACATCTTGTGCTCTGTTTAAGGCATCCCATCCATCCTTTGACATCGCGCTCACTAGATATTTGAGAAGCTGTCTCCTCTCCTTTCTCTCTGCCAATCTACATGCATAGGAATCAAAGTGAGTATGCTGCTAGATTGTTTGCTGCCCTTGGATGAGCAGATAGTGACTTTAAGTAAGCATGTTTCCCACTCTGTTGTGTGACTTGTGGGTTAAGAGGATCCTTTCCTTTAGGATCACAACTATACAAAACTGTACTTTGAAACTAGCAGCCCAATTAGGGCAGAATATGGCTGCCAGTCTTGGTCTCTATCTAAGTGGTATGTCACTTAGTACATGGTCACTTATTCTGCAGTGGTTTCCTACAAGTTCCAGAGGAAATTAAAAATTTTAAAGCCCTCAACCATTGGTAACTCTGAGAGGTGACTTGTCTTCTCATGTAGTACCACTGTTGTTGTGATCAGCTGGGGTACACAAACTGCGTACACTTTAATCCCATGGTTTAAAGTGTAGGAGACATTCAAAGTCGCTGTTATGGAACTGATTTTTCTGCTTGCTCCACGATGGGACTACAAAGCTCATCTCTTCTTTCAGGTTTTTTGGGAAGGGGCTGGGTTAAAAAAAAAGGTAGTTACATGAGAGGACATTGATAGTTTTATATTTTAATGAATAATAATGCACTTATAATAAAGGCAAGGTGTTTTTAGAGATTTGATTTTTGTTCCATAAACCATGCTATATGCTCAGCTAGATGAGTTGAGGAGAAAAGTGGTATTGCATTAAGATTCAATACAGTCAACAATCTTTGGTGGGATTCAAATGCATGTCAATGTCATATTATATCAGCTTTGTACAGCAGTTCTCCTTGTCTACTGCTCTTCTAGTCATTTAGATTAGGATTTTCTGAAGGGCGTCTACCATCCGGGTTACATTTCCAAAGAGCTGAACCTGTTAGGTGAGGAACGCTGCCGTGGCAGGGAAGGGATGCTGAACACTTGAAAATCTGCCCCCAACATTGGTCAGAACATTTGAGATCCTGGCCTGTACAAAGGTGAACATCAATAAGCCCATCTGTGACTTTGCACATCAGTAAGCCCATCTGTGATCAGCAGAAAGAAACAAAAACTGAACTTGTCCATAAACAAACGGGGATAAGTGCCTTACCATTACGCAAATGTACAGTCCTGAGATAAACCTCCCCAGCTGGGGACCATTTCATGGTAGTACGCGCCAAGCTGTAAATCTAATAACTTGTAATTTACTCTTAAGTCAAAGTTCTGTCGTGCCAATTATTATACAAAAGCAAAATGTTATTAGACCTACACATCTCCCTGAGTACAGACATTTTTAATCACACTGCTAAGCACGTTAACTAAGCTTTCATTTCTCTGTTATCAATAAAGGCCAAATTACAACTTTGCCTTCCTCCCTGTGTAAGGCATGGCAGATAGCTGCGCCGTCCCAGAGGCAGAATTGTGCCTAAGGCCCTGTCCAGATATGGAAGAAGTATATATTTAGTTCATATTAGCTCAATTAAGGGAGCTAAGTAAACTGAAAAGCGCTGTTAAGTTGCCAATGAATGTGTCTGAAGGCAGGTTGTGTAGCCTCAGCCAAAAATTTTGTTAGTCTGCATCTTAACATGACTTTTCCGTTCCATGAAGTGCCCGTGGGCAAGCTGGGAGGACTGGAAAAACCTACTGTTTTCTGCTCGTCAGGGCAAGTTCTGAGTCCTATATCTCCTACATACTCAATGGGGGAGGAGCACATTCAATTACTTTGCCCTTTATCAGCTTTCTTTCCCATATGTTCTTGACCAGCTACTGTGGCTGGTAAGTGGGGCAGAAATGGGGCTCTTCCCATCTCCTCCCACTCCTTATCCCTGACCAGTTGCTTGCAGGGCTGAGTCCCAAGTGAGCAATCCCTGACTACATTCATGATCTGAGGCAGGGAGATTTTAGTGTCTATTTTCTTGCACGCTTGAGTATAAACTAATACAGTCTAAGCCAAAAATGATCTATTCTTTAATTAATGTATGTTCAAATGCATACATGATCAGTTGAAAGGAAACCCTTTCTCTTAAAACAAATGCCTTGCTCTCTTCGATTTAAATCAAACCTTTAAAAAATTCTGCTTGTTCTTTAGCTGACTCGATCTATTTATACTTAAACAATATAAATCTATTTATACTGTCATCCAGGTATGCACTTAACATTTCAATTATATAGAAAACAGAGGTGTTAACAATACGGCAGTGTGATGAATCAGAAAGTCAACGAGTAACTGCATTTGGAAATATCTTACAATTTTGAGAGAGTTAACATGATTCTTTAGAACAGGACAGTCCAACTTCTAATCCCCCAGGGGTAGACCAGGGGGCTGGGAGGTCGAGGGGCTGCACCAGATGAGCCATAGGCCACTTGGCCCCTAGCAAAGATGTTGAATTAAAGGAGGAATGGATATATTACTTCATAGTACGTATTATACATGTTTTTCTCAGGTGCATCTTGCACATTAAATAAGGTATTCAGTCATTTAACCCTTTATGTTCTGACAGGTTAGACATAAAGTATTTCTTTGCTTCATATTAAAGCTATAAAAGCATTGCTCAGTAAAGTTATCATAAGCCAACAGCTGTTCCAGGCTTCAGACAGGAAACACCTGGACTCCTGTGGTAAAACATCACTGTGTATACTGGAGGTTTTGGAACAGATCATTTTGAATTGTTAATAAATATTCATCTTGTTGCAGTAAAACACTCTGGGTCCAGTTCTATAAACACCGGTGCAGCAGAGCTAAAAGTGTGCAGTGTTAGTCATCTTGATTTTCCCTAAAATTCATAAGCAATTTTCCCCAAGTCCATCTGAAATTTAAAACCCGTGGAAGGCACATGCTGGTTCCATAGGATATCCAGATTAAAGATTTCACTTTCTGTTATGTTTATTCTTGAGTAACACATTCTCCTCCCTTTGATCTTTTGTTGCAGTGAACGCTGCAAGATTAACTAAAAGACATTTTTTTTTCTGAGAAAAGATTTATACTCTGACAAATGAGTCTCTCTAGTCTTGCGTATTACATTCAATGCCATTTGCCTGTTGGCCTTGATTTGAAGAGCAAATCTAGTGGTGTCACTAATTACGTCAAACCAAAAGGAAAACAAGTTAAATCATGGATATAAATCTTAAACCTCTTGCTAATGTGAATAAATTTACTGCATGCATCTGTTTTCATTGAATTAATATGAAACTAACTCTGTGATTAAGGGTTACAGAACTGGGTGCTAAATTAGGGACTGATTTCATTTAACAAACATGAATCAATCCTGAATTGAGGTGAAACTAACTTTTCTGCGCAAGTACACCCTTGCAATCTCAGGGAAGAAAAAGGCCAGATAATCAAAATCAGTGTGTAAAGCTGGGAAGGGAATCGTTCTTTAATACAGGTCGTTAAACAGTTTCATCTTAAAAACTGCTAAAGGATCAAGACAACATTATGGACTTTCAAAGTGATGCTTGTGGTCTAAGATTATCCAGATAATCTTATTCACAATCGGGGTAATAAGCACCCCTAAGCAGGGAAGCACTTAAGCATGTGCATTAAGTCCCATTAGCATGTGCTTAAAGTTAAGCACATTCTTGAATTTCTTCTTGCATTGCTTGTTTGCAAGCAAACCAATAAAAGACCTAAAAATGGTATGGGGATATTTTGAGCCCACCATGTGATTGTAGGAGACATAGCATGCTGATGAATATGCCACAGATAAAAAAATGAGTTTGTAAAGGACAGCACACCACTGGAAAGTCAGGCCAGCAGCATGGGAACAAATGAAAGCAGTGGCCAGAGCATTTGCCTTTCCTTTTTTGTGTCCTTGTGACTAGGTATTTAGCACATTTTGCAGATTTGTTGGAACCTGACAGGCCGCTTCTGCTAAGGCCTCGAGCTTGCAACCTCCAGGCTGTGAAGTGTGCACCTTGGCGCCTGTGCCACCCAGGTCCCCACCAGAGCACAGAGGTGGAAGGAAGAGTGGGCAGAACTGCACTTTGTGGTGGCAGTGCTTTCCTAGCATTTTAGGCTTTGTTTGTTTTTTTTGTAAATGGCACAAACCTGGAAAAGGGTGAAAATTTTTTTCTTTGAAAATCGGACTGTTTTTCCCATTTTTCAGGGAAATGTCATTGTGCTTGGCCTTGCAATAGGGCTCGTGGAAGAGACCCGAGCAGTCCTGGGGCCTTGTCCACACATGAAAGCTCTATCTCTGTAACTTATCTCGCACTCTGACTTGTTTTAATGTCAATTATGTTTGACAGTGGCAGGACATGGAGTTGCGAGTGTGTTCTGAATCGTAAAATGTTGTGGTTGAAGGTAATGATAAACAAATCCTGTATGGATCCTGCTGCATATGCTTACAACTTGAGTTAATATATAACACAAGACTTGATCAGGTTGAAGGTTTCTAAAGGTCCCCGCACTTAACTAAAAGTACCCTGTAAAGTAAACATCCTAGTATTCCCATGCCCAAGACAGGACTCGCTGTTTCGTTTTCCCATTGGCATTCACTGAGTTTCTGCTACAATATATTGGGGGGAAAAATGGATTATTCTCCCCCGATACATTATTAGCAGGTCTTTTCTTTCAGAGACTTTTAATATTTAGGAAAATAAGTTATCATAAATCTAAGGAAAGAAAAGCTGCTTTTGATTGAAGAGAACAAATAAAAGCAGAAATCTGCTGTGCATGTGTGTCAACAACTATCCAAACCACAAACTGAGCACCCAAAGGAATTAGAAAATGTTACTGTTCGTGCAAGAAAAATCTTCAAATCTACCCAAGAGATCTCCTTCAGCATCTGCTTATTGCTTCTGTCCTGAGCTCGGCAAAACCCCCACATTTAAACAAAAGCATTTAATGCACCTAGAACCAAAAGAGGGCAGAGATTAATATCCCTAAGGACTTTCCACAAAAAACAAGCAATCAAGTAGAAGGGGAAAAGACATAAGGCCAACCAACCAGCAAATAAAAAAAGCCTCCACACCTTGCTTCTGAGCAGATCAGGCATGCAAAATGCATGGCTCAGAAGAAGTTGTTGGAGGAAAGCTGTGAGCAATTAAAAACAAGTGGGTTGTAATCTAGGCTTGTGAACCAGACTCATCACCATAATATCTCTATAGTGTGAAAATAGAAATTATTTTATTATTTCTCCTAACCTTTCTCTGTTCCTTCCACCACATGCAGGTGATTTATTTACTCCTTGTATAATAATTGGGAAGTGAGGCAGTGAGACCACAGTGGGTATGTCTACACATCACTGTATGGCAACATTGCTATGGCACTGTGCTTTAGTACGTCCCTTTGGAAGGGCAGTTATTGCACCGTGCATGTGGAGCACGCTTAGATTTCACCACTACATGGCCATAGGGGTGTGCTATACCCAGGGAGTGTGCTGCTGGTGATCGCTTGTAGACACACATGATCGCCACATCACTGTAGCATGCTGTACGGCGATGTACCGCATCGCTACGTTGACATATGGCAATGTATACGTGCGCCCAGTGAGAATAAAGGCAGAATGTCATGGGGTAGGACAGAGCCAGCTACAGGGAGGAGGTTGAAGCTGCTTCAGCCCTGAGGTTTTCCTACTTGGCCTAGATATGCAGGCCATTGGCTGGACTCCCTGGAGAAAATTGAAGCAAAAGTCCCGGATGGCACAAACCCACCTGCACGTGCCTGGCTCCTGACTGGGCGACTCCTGGCTTGCAGCCCAGCAGAACTGGGACCAGGGAGCAGCCCAAGTGAGGACAGGGCTTCCTGGGGGAGAGAGGGGGGTAGTAGCTTGGACCCCTGCCCTGATGGGAGTGGGGGTCCCTCCTGCCCACCTGGCTGCTGGGGACTTGTGTTTGGAGTGGAGGAAGAAGCAGTTCTGGACTCCAGGCTCTGCCCTGGGATTGCACTTTGGTTGCAGGGGGAGGCACCGTATGGCTGTGCAGTGCAGGCTGGTGGAGCCGGGGGGGTGCTAACCAGGGGCCCGCCCAGGCGGGTCCAGCCTGAGTGTGGGGACTGGAGCCCAGCCATGGGCCTCCGTGCTGTCCAGCCCTGCCCCATTTCTGGGAGCTGAGGGCTTGGGGAGGGGTATGTGTGCGTGCACACACCCAGTGGCGCCCCACCATCCTAGATTTTCTTACCCCTTTCCAGATTCCCCTAAATGATTAAGGTCACCCTAGCTAGAGATTATGTAGCCTGAGCTACAGAAGGGGTTTCTATGAAAGTCAAACTATCCAATACCATAATGCCCTAAATTGAATCCATGTTTATAATACATATGACATCTGCTCTGAAAATCTCCTTTGAAGTATTTTATTTCACAACTATGATAAAATATGTGGTAGGGTATTTTTTTCCAATCATACTTTTCTATATTATTTTTTAAAGTACTAAGCATGAACAACAGTAGGATCATCTTCCAGGCTTGGAACAGTCTCCCAGTGAAAGCATGCACACTCCTTCAACCCTCTCCTCCTTGCTGCCTCTTAAACCCTACCTATTCCAGGATGTAGGCCAATAACAGTAAATCACCTGCTACTCTATACTGTACAGCACTAGCTCATATTCATGGAGTACAACTCATAGATAACTTTCCAGCTACATAGAATATACATGCTTAGGGTAACCCTCACTGCTGCCAACAGCAACGTTACTATTTACTTTGATGGTGCAAGGTCATTTTTTATGCAATACGCAAATAACAGCATGCAAATGCTTGGTGCCATGTCTTATAAATGGCTTATATCTCTATGTTTGTACTGACAGCTTTGTGTCATCAGAAGGCTACTCGCTTACACAAATTAGGTATCCTTAGGGTTAACTCTGCTTTTGGTGTTTACAGATATGCGCGCAAAACTGCATGTACGTTTAGAGGCTCTTTTTGGAAATGTTGCACTAAGAAATGAAAGTGCATTGATAGGGTGAGCACCTGGGTATGCACCTGTCTGTTCAGTGGCAGGGATATTCCTGGTGCTAAGATTATTTCTGTTAGAAATATAGGGTATATTGCTGAAACCTATAACAGCTCAAATACCAGAATAAGTGTCTTAAGTGCGCCACCTCTGTGTGTTGCCAAAGTATTTTATGATTAGTCAGGCAACCCAGTACTCAAGTAGCATGTAGACAGGAAACCCCTCATAGGTCCAGAACCCACAGCACTCAATAAAAAAATACTTGTAAAACCAATGACTAAAAGATTATTTATGAAATAAACTGCTGAAGTGTTTTGAATACTGTATAATCAGCGCTGCCCATTCACCACTATTCCATAATAACACAATTCACCTCCAAAATATAGGAAAGGAGATGAAAGGAAACTAGAGAAAGGTGGGGATACTTCTTAACTGGAGTAGGTTGCATTCTCTCAGGCCATTTGAAGCAAAGCACATTACAAATAGATGGATAGCTTAGCTGACATTATGACTGTATTTACTAACTGGCTATTCAGTAGTTTGCTTTTCTTGTATATTCATCCACAGGTGCAGAAGGAGTGGGAATAGAGTAAGATTAGGTCATCTTCCCTGAGTAGATTTAATCATCCTCTTTATCTTTTTGATCTGCTCCATCTGTAATGGGTAAGAGAGAAAGGCTGAGATGAACAAAAGCTCCCCCAGCCTCAAGGAAGAGAGTGGTGCCTGGTAAGGTTGTGGGAAGCTGTGGGTGCTCATTCGATTCGGAGGAGATTCGGCCTGATTCGGCGGCCGAGTCTCCGAATCCGAATCGAATTGGGAGACCTGTAAAAAGGTCTGAATTGATTCAAAGCTCTCCAAAATGATTTCGAAAAGATTTGGAGAGCTTCGAACATTTGGGCGGTCCCTGCTCGCTGCCGCAGGGAGCTGGACCCAGACTCTGTGCTGGTAAATAGGGGGCGAGTGGTGGGGGTGCTAGAGGAGGGAGGCGAGGACCATGGGGCCCCACTAGGCCCCATCCCCTGCCTGCTTCCTCAGCCCCCAACCCCCACCTGCTCTCCCAGGCCCCCCATGGCTGCCCCACCTGGCCCCAGCTCCCGGTTTAAAAAAAAAAGAAAAAAAGTTCTGCACTCACCGGCTGCTGCAGCAGTCATCAGGGCTTCTGGGGGCTCATGGCAGAGCCCCCCCATGTAGCACAGGGCAGCAGGGATCGCTCCCCTGCCTGGCAGCAGCCGGTGAATGCGGGGCTTTTTCTTTTTAAAGAGCCGGGATGCTGGGGCTGGGTGGGGCAGGCATTGATGGGGCTGGGAAAGCGGGCGGGGGATGTGGCCTGTTTGACTTGGAGATTTGGCCGATTCAGTGGTGACCAAATCTCTGAATCAGATTCGGTCGAATCGATTCGGGACAGTGATTCGAATCACCGAATCAAATCGCTGTCCCCGAATCGGCTGAATCCGAAGTGAATACTAGCCACTTTGCACAGGCCTAGTGCCTGGAGCTAATGCTTGTGCTTCCATTTTTCTCTACTGTGTAACAGTACCATCACAGCACTCAAGTAACTCCATAACATCAGGGAAGATCACAAACAGACCAGGATTTTTTCCCAGAGATGGTTATGTTGAGCTTCATAGCATTCGATTTGCTAACAGTCGTGCTTGATACCTTGGGGCCTTTCATTTTAGAATTTATTCCACTGGAGAAACAGCTAGGCTGATTTTTCCTTGTTAGTCGTGCTTCACTCTGCGATGTTGAGAGAAGGCTTGAGCACTCTAGGTCTCATGAATAACTCATCTGTGTGGCTGGTTTTGTCATCAGCCCTGGTAGTGTGAACATTCGCTGTTACTATTTAACTATAGTAAATCAGTTAAAGAGTAACTGTGATGTTCTAGGAATATATTTTATTTCTTGCAATGAGACTGACCTAGAGTAATGTATCTGACCTACAGACCAGTAAGACAGGGGAAATGGAGAAGAATGATTTTGTGTATAACAGCATTACTCAAGTGATTTATGTTTGCATGGACTAAGGAGTATGATGATATCATCCCTTAAGCAAGAATCAGGCTATGTTGCCAGCACATCTTTCTTTACAAATACTATTCTGACAACACATCGAAGAGCAATGCAGAAATCAGGTTTCCTGTACATATAGCCACAGCCGTATTTTTTTTGTTAAAAATTTCACTCTGGCTTTTCTGGCTAGATAATCAGGTATGAGGCAACGTAAAATACATATGACTACTGATGACTCCTAAATGACCAGTTCAAGCAGGCAAACTTTGTTAGCTGAGCTAGAAACCAGATCCTGTTGGACAGATGGTAGGACAAATGCCTTTCCAAGAACCTTTCAAAAAACTAAGGTGCAGCATTTCATTTTTCCAGAAGCCTCTCAAGCTTATACTAACCATGTGGATTTCCAGTGGGTAGAAACATCCGGCGCTGAGCTGATGTTTTGTCAAGCTGTTTTCTTCCTGAAGCCAAGTCAGGACAGAGTGCATAAATAGTGTCAGATGCAAGTCGCTTATTTTTTAATGTTCTTATACTTCTCCTTCCACTTCAAGAGGCTGAGACCGTTCACTTCTTTCCTCCACATTCACAGCAGCTATGTCTAGATAAGGCCTAATTCTGCATGCATGAAAAAATAAAAGTACTTCGTACTTTGTGCTTAGTAACTTCAGGTGTGAAGTTAAATTCATATAGTTAAATTGGTGCAATGTGGACACCCTTAGTGCAGCATAATTTAATAGAGACAGGTTGACTACATTAAAACAAGACACTTCCATGTCAGATTATGAGCTTCTGTGCAGAATCTTTCAGTAATTTAATTGTATCAGTTGACAATCGGATTCAAATTATACCAGCCTAGTTTTCTCACATAGATAAACCCTCAAATTCTGTAACCTTCTGAGTCCTTACAGTCCCAATAACGGACATGACTTCTCATTGGGGACACACAGAAAGATACGAATCCAATTAAAATGTTGATGCGAATCAGGACTAATTCCACTGAACCTGAGTGAATTAATTCAATGGGAGATAGAACAGAATTGGGTTTATTTTATGTGTCACAGTTGGGATTAAGAGGAAAGTCACCAATACAAAATTTAAAAGAAATTAGCTGGAATACTCTACAGACCAGCTCTCTCCATTTGCTTTATATTCTGCTGGATGTTCATGCACTTTCCACTTTAGCAATGAAAAGGGACATTTTTATAGGTATGAAATTATTTTTACAAACTTTTTTTGAAATGTGTACATGTGTTCAGGGGCATTCAGAAAGCAATCACAGAAAGATTTAAGCTTTGTTCTGATTAACAAATTAGCCAGTTCTAAACAGATCAAGTAACAGTCAGGAAAGCCAATGACCCTTGAAAGCAGGCTTAAACCTCCATTGGGCCACTTATTACAGACCACTTGCTTTGGATACAAACAATGTCAGGTGTGCCCCTTGAGATCAGAAAATCTCTTTATTAAAAAATGAAAGAGCATTCGGTCTTCACTCACTGCTTTGATGTAAGATCAGTTTTTCCTAATAAGTGAGATTTTCCAGGCTGAGACCCACCAAGCTGGGGTCCATATTCAGAAGGGGTTGCTCTCACTGGTGCGCTGTAATTTAATGAATTCAGATTTATAAAGGAAAGTCCTGTGTTCGTGGCATTCTTAACTAAGAGTGCAAAGTTAAAAGCATTTGTAATCAACTGAGTTCAAACTTATGGAAAGGAGCCAGTATATTAGAAAGTCAAACAGGTTAAAAAATATAGTGGGAAGGGCACTAGATTATGCTGCATAATCTATAAATTGTTTTTCTTAAAGGCTGAGTATCCATAAGAAATTCTCTGCAGACTGCTCTAGGCCCCCTTTAGAAAGGATGCTGAAATTCCTCTCCTTGATTTTATGGACCATTAGATCAGCCAATTCTAAATGAAATATCCACAAAGTAATAGCTGAGGGGGTTTCCTTTTAGGCATATTGAGCATGTGTTCCCTTGCAGCTTAACTTTCCAAATGCCAAAACATTTGCTCTCCCCTTCAACTCAGTATATACACTGGATGCTCCAACTGCTGTATGCCTGAGAGAGAGAGAGAGCCTTTTCTCATGTAAATCAGCATAATTCCAGGAGCCAGGGCTTTAGGCCAAGGAGTCAACTTGCCCAAAGTTAAGGTTCTGCTAAATAGATTGAAGTGTCTGTACCATCAATCTGAATCCTTGCGTTATCTCAACAAAACAAACCCAGCACTAACAAAATAAAACATCTGAAAATCAGTTTAATAGCATTCTTCATGAAAAGGTTAACTTTGATTTGGGATGAGACTATGCAGTAAAACAAATGATACGGTATATACTAAACTTACAGCTGCTGCAGCAATTTTTGTTCATTCCACATCCATTACAGATTCTTTTTCAGCATTCATTCACCTTCTGAGGCTGTGCTATCATATGGTTTAGCATTCAGTGCTGAAGGTATTTCAAACTCTGCTTCCTTTAGAAAATTTAGGGCCTGACCTTGCAAACACTTTTGTACCTGAATTACTTTACTCAATTGTACACTTGTCTTGCAGTTAAAATGTACATCGGGACAGAGACAGACCTTCAAGTATGGAGTACTTTTCTGCAGCATAGTGTCCAAATTAATGCCAAGTTTATTTAATTTGCTCCATGCTCCAGAATAGATTTGCAGTTTTTATTGAGTTAACACTCTCAATGAAATCAATGAATGTATTCAAAGACAGGACTCACAGACGTAGGGGGAGAGGATGTATTTTCAAAAGTTACTGGCTCCAAGCTGCCATCTGAATTATATTCCAAAATATGATCTAGTTTAGGTTTGGTCGAAGCAGATGAAGACTATTAGTGCATCTGGTTTGATTTCTCTCTAGTCATCAACTGCTCTGATTTTTTCTTTAAGTATTCCCTTGGAAAACTTAGTTGACATTTTCAGGGAAAATTCAACTTTCACATGCACTTTTTTTTTTTTTTGCTTATACAACCAAAATTGTTGTATTCAGGTCTTTGTTGTCCTGGAAACACCATGGAACAAAAGTGTTTTATTATGCCATAACATGTATTTCTGCATTTTTAAAAGTATTAAAAGAACTTAGTGTTGGTCATAAGTGAAAAACCTATTGAAAGGCGAATAAACATAGGTTTTTTTAACCAAATAAGGACACTGAATATTGCAAATCACTGCAGTACTTCTCAGATGTGGAGATAATTTATCAGGAAGGTCTTAACAAATCTTCATGTTGATTTCTTTATAGCTCTGCTATGTTAAATGCCTGCCTGCAGAACATGCATTGCTAAATAGTATTTCTAACATACAATATGAAATAGTTGAGGAACTTTCCAAACCTTTATGACAAAGCAGCCATCATACCACCAATATATGTTGATTGTTATGTTGGAAAATAACTGCTGTTGGTCCTAATACTTCTGGGATCCAATGATAAAGCTGATTATTTATATATTCCTGCTCTGTTTGACAACCTGGAGATAACACATCCATTAACTCACTGCTGTAGTCCATTTTAGGCAAGTTCACTAGTGTTATCTCATTAATGCCTTTTCTTGTCTTTTTCTTTCTTGCTGTGCAAGAAGCTATAGTGGCATCTAGATTATGAGCTTACCCTTCCCCCATGGGAAAATGTCCCCGGTGATCGCGCCTGCATGTCACGTGTATCAGCGTCCCCACACTGAAAAAATGGCAGCAGGGCGCTTGGAACTAAAGCTCACTGAACATGTTTTATTTCAAAGCACTCCGCTGCCATTTTTTCAGTGTGGAGCTGCACAGGGACACTGATACACATGACGTGGAAGGCTGCCGGAGCGCATCAATTTCCATGTTTCAGCAGACTCGATTAATCAAGTCTGCTCCGATGCGCTGGATTTCCAGGGCATTGGAGCAGGCTCCACTTACTTCTATAGGAGCTCCGAGGTACTAAATTTAATGCACACTAGAAAAGGCGCATTAATGCACATGTAGATGCACCCACCATCTGCAATTGTGGGGCAGATTATGCTCGCATAAGATCTAAGTGAGAGAGCTGAAGTATACTGCTTAGTTATATGTTACACAAACATGGTATGCATGCAATAGCCTAATAGGGCATGCACAGCTCAGAAAAAAGAAATATGTATTTTCATTGATTTGGATTTTGGTATCAACTCAGGCAGGAGGTACAAACCTTAAAGGAGATTTTGTATATTCTACATATTTTTAATGGGAAAGGTAGCACTGCCTATAAAGATGCCTAACACTGGAAACGTGCATATGTGGTACAATGTACATTTCCTAATGTCTGAGTGCTTGAATCTGTAACCTTAACATTCTTTTCATGTATTTTTGTGTGTGTGGGCAGTAACTATGTTTTTCATGCACATGCTCCTTTTACAGCACATTATGGGTCTGAGTGGTGTTTGCTTTAGAAGCTGCTAAATGCCCAACTGACTCAGGTCTGGACACACAATAACCCTTAACAAATTACTCTTGGTGATATTCAAGGTTGCAAGGGTCAAGGTCAAAGTTCAACCCTTTCTGATGTCAAGGGCCTTCCACTATAAACCAAATAAGCATGCAATGTAAAAGTGCTCCTTAATGCCAGCTGCCAATTGGACTGCTTTAGTTCATGCTTGGCTGGAAGTTGACTGAGGACACCAGCTTACACGAGTGGCCAGTTTAAAGTGCCTACTAGTTAATCCCTCGGTTCAGCTACTGCTTTCATGCAATAGACTGTTGAAGATTAAAACTACCTGACATTCTTTTGAAGTTCACAAGAAACAAGCTATATAACTTAAAGCCTGTAACAACACAGAAGAATAAATTGACATAGAAACAAATATATGAACAAACTGGACTTTGTAAAAATCCTTTTTATCATTTTCAGAAAGGCTGTAAGTGATTATTTAACAAGAATTACATTTACATAAAACATTGTCAATATATATGCCATAGCTATGATAGAAGGGTAATGCTGAAAAGCAAATGAGGAAAAAAATCTAGTTTGTGATATTCAGAGTATTCCCCCGTCCCTCCTTAGCTAAGCTTTTATGTTCCCTAAGGAAAGCTGGCATGCCTAAACAGATTATAAGGTAATATCCGACACATTTTATTATTGCCTTCTTGGGAAGAAGTTAATATTCAACATGAAACAAAGCCGTCTTACTTCAAACCTTGCTAAATTGAAAGTTAAATGTGACATTTGTAATTCTGACCTCAGTGACATTATTCATGTTTATGTATATTAGAGACTACAAAAAATGATCCGTGCATGTGCAATCTGCTTGGAAGAAAAATTGTAAGACAAATAAAGAAACTAAAAACCACAGACAAGAATTGTTGGGGAGGTTGCACATGTTATAGAAAGATTCATATTTGACCACTGAAATTAATACAATTAGTAGCACAGCTGCCAGTGCAGTAAATCCAGTGTAAGATAACCAGCATTGTTGTAAAAATAGAGATTGATAACTATTATATGGCTTTTATTAGACTCTATTTACTAGTCACAGATTTTTGACCAGTTCTGTCCATTCTGAATTTGGCGTATATATTTGCAAAAGTAGTGAGTATGGCAGAAGAGCTTAATTTTCTAATTTGAAGGGAGGTCTACAAAAATGATCCCCACAGAACGGTACTTCACACATGAGTTTCTTTGTGCTTTTCATTTTTCTCAGAACTCATGTTGGATTGGTCATGGGAATCACATGGGTCCGTGTCTGTTTTTCAGTTCCCACCACAAATAAGGTCTGGAAGCTTTGTAGAACCCATTTTTCCCCCTCAATTTTAGAAGAAATGGAATTTTGTTCCCTAATCACAGATGTAAGACTGACTGCAAAAGATTTTTTGCTGGTACTTATTAAAAGTTGTACAGAGGGAACATGCTTCCAGTTTCCTTGATGCCCATGCAGTCACCCTGGCTCTGGGCTTCCTAAGTCTTAACATATGATCTTGGATCTGCATGCGCCATTCTGGGAAAGACATTCTCTCTATTTCCTATGGGCCAGATTCTTTCACTCGCATACATAGAATAATATCTTACTCCAGGAATATTTTCATTAGACTCCCTGGGACTACTTAGAAAGCAGAGATAGGCAGAACTAACTGGGCGCGTCTACATGTGTGCTTTAATGTGCAGTAGCCTATTTTACTGTGCATTAGAGCATTGTGTCAAAAATCATGCTAATATGCTAATGTACAGTAAAATTAATCTAGTGTGCTTTAAGCATCACTAAAAAAAAGTATGCGTTTGCTACTGTGCATTAGGGCAGCCTAATGAACATTTATTTAGTACCTTATACTGGAGGCACTAAATTTAATGCGCAGTAGCAGAAGCACATTAATGAACATGTAGATGCACCCACCTAGTCATAGCCAAGGTAGCGGAGGGGATAGAGAGAGGCTGAGGAGCTAGAATCTGCCCCCATGCAATGGCCTGTTTTAATCCTCATTGCACACACGGCCTGGATTGTTTTTTCGTGTGTGATCTATTAGTCATTAAATCTCTCTTACTGTGATTATTTTCAATAAGTTCTATTAAAGCGCATGAAAGGAACTAGAATAGATGCCTGCTGGGATTTTCTTCCCTGCAGAAATATCCACAATGGTTATTGCTTATCTGCAGTAGTTCAAAACTCAGTAACTGCCATTCCAGGAAGCAGCGATCCTTGTTCAGGATGGCTGCCATCCTCCAGTGTCCTAGCTGGCGTATGGCACTTTTTAAATTTAGATCTCCAGATGTGAACTAACACTGTATTTCCAACGAACTTTATAAGACGTTGTAGTACAAATTTTGAATGTTGTTGCACTTCTTTGGGTTGAAATGAATGCTTGGCTCCGTGGCTTGGTGGGGCTTCAAACTGACTTGGGATCTGTGTCCTGAAAACTGTTTTTTCTAATGGTTTGAAGTAAGCTTGTGAATTTTACAATGTACTTATTCATATTTATTTGTAAAGGATCCAGAGCAATAAGCCAGTCTCCTGCCAACGTACTGGCCATTATTTTCAAATGCTAAAAGAGGATAAACTTTTCTGGCTACTTAAAGAGGTTTTTTCCCCTGCCTTATGCAGAAAATCTATCATTCCCATTAGAGATACTTAAAGATGAAATAAATTAATGTGTTCTATTTTGGCAGCCTTATAACTTATTGAAATAATATAGTTTAAACATTTTTAAGCAAATTGTCTCACTGTCTGTTCATTGCAGTTTGCACTTTGTGCTCTGCTAATGGATTCAGTCATCTATGATATGCTTTAAGATATAACTATAGAAGACTAGTAAGATTTTTAAGAAGGAAGACAGAAGCAAAGTACTATACTCTACCTAGGAAATAATGCTACACCTCAACTTTAAAACTATATTTGTTTTTCTGTTTGCTTATTTTAACAATCTTAGGTGAAGCAAATCTGTTCTAATACCTGTTAGTTCAGGGTTTTTAATGCTTTGATAAATGCAAAAATATATATGCTGTGTTAACTTTGAGTCTACCTTCCCTCTTACCTACAGGTCATCATAAATACTATAGTGTATACTAAAGCTTTAGAAGGAAAAACTAATATTCTAATAAAGTCAAGTAAAAAGTTCTCCAGAGCTTAATGGCCCATTGGACTAGCATGGTTAAGGCACACCAGGGCTACAGAAAGGGCATGTTGTAGCCAGCATCACATCTGCCTGCCTTCAATGCCCCATCCGAAATGACCAGGTCCATATTTACAAGTGGATCAACTGGGAGGTGGGTTTTGGCATGTGTCCAGAGCAAAGGTTTTAAGTCACCTCCAAAACCACAGTGAGATGCCTTAACCAGTCTGCTACTGTGCCCAGGTATGTAATAATGTGGAGGATCAAAATTCAGCCACTTAACCAGCAAAAAACAGTGTATGTCTAATTCAGTGGTGCTCAACCCTTTTGCTCCATGGGCTGGGTGGGCAGTGCTTGGTCTGTGTGCAGGCTGGATCTGACCAGTGGGCCTGATCTGGTGCATGGGGCGGGTGCAGTGGGTCCGGATCTGGCTGTGCAAGGAGGGTGGGATGCAGCTCAGCACCAATCCAGCCATGCAGGGTGGTGGGGAAGAGGTGGGGAAGAGGTGTGGCCTGGCCCTGATTTAGCTTCATGGAGGAGAGGTGGCACGGCCTGGTCACAACCCGACTGTGTGGGACTTAGCAATTTTGCAGTGCAGAAAGAGTGGCAGTTTTAATTGCTACTGTTTCCCTGCTACCAAATGTCCTCACCCATGGAGAGCCCCTCAGGCCGAGTGCCATGGCTACACGGGCTAGATTTGACCCACGGGCTAGGGGTTGAGCACTGCTGGTCTAACTTAAAGGGGTCTTTAATTGGGATAAGAACCTTGATCACGAAGCAGACAGTAAAAATGTAAATAACGTGACCAACGATCTAGGTCAGTGGTTTTCAACCATTTTTGCGGACCCCTAAAAATTCTGAATGGAGGCACTGAACCCTTTGAATTGTAAGTGTGGGTATTCACATACTTTTGATTGATCCTAGCCATCTTTCATGGACCCCTTAGATATAGGCTGCAGATCTCTGGGGGTCTGTGGCCCACAGGTTAAAAACCATTGATCTAGACTAGTAGAAATCTACAGGAAAGGGAAAGAAAGAAAACTAAGGAGCTAAAATGAAAATATTAAGACAGATCTTCAGCTGCTTTATATCATTATCATCCCACTGACATGAAAGTGATTTACCATCTGAGAGCTCGCTCCATCAACTCACTGCATTCCCTCCCTCCCCCCTA
Organism: Alligator sinensis; assembly: GCF_000455745.1. Taxonomy (NCBI): domain Eukaryota; kingdom Metazoa; phylum Chordata; order Crocodylia; family Alligatoridae; genus Alligator; species Alligator sinensis. Next base: position 2,003,610 of record NW_005841910.1, on the reverse strand, counting down.
CCCCGACACACTGGTGACATGATGCTAACTTTACTGCAAAAGGCACTGAAGCAATAATAACTTTTAAACATTTTATTTACACTACGTTAAATCATTACAGTAATGCCTTCAGCTCTATTCATTAAGCTTACCAGTATTTGTCTTAGTTCACTTAACATTACTTGGATACACATATATTATGAGACCGCTGGCTATTAAGGTGAAGGTTTAAACTTGCTACATAATGATGAATTCTTTATGTTTTTTCATGATTTGCCACGTTTTGGAATATACCATACAACTGACTGGTGTTGGACATAAGACCAAGCTAGCACGTTGATTCAGGAATGCAGTTATATATGGTTGACTGGTCTCTTACTAAAGTTTATAGCGTAGTTTTGCAGTTTGTAATGTAGGCAAATTTTACAGTATAACACCCAAGCTAATAAAACTAAAATTGTTACATAGGCCTACTGCTAAATAATGAAACCACGACTATGTTTTGTTTCACTGTTAAATCCAGTGAAGCAGTAAATGTTATAGTTTGTTATTAATGTGACTAACCTCAAGACTAGTACCAACATTTCAGATATTTTTTTTCTGTAAAATGTAGACATCAAGCAGCATTTATAGACATACATTTGTTTGCTCCGACGTGCCGGAGATCCAGCGTGTCGGAGCAGAGTCGATTAATTGAGTCTGCTCCATACACGAGCTGATGCGCCCGGCACTGCATCACAGCCGTTTGTATAAATGATGAAACGTGCATCAGCACTGGGAAAATGGTGGCAGTGCACTTTTGAACTAAAACACCTTTGATGTGTTTTAGTTCAAAAGCGTACCGCCGCCATTTTCTCAGCGTTGACATGCATTTTGCTGTTTTATACAAATGTATACGCCACAGCACTGGGCGCTGTGGTGCAAGCATGTGTACAAATGCCCCAAGTGTCGTACCATTTTGCAATTCACTACACCTTATGAAACCAGGATGAGATTCCCACTGCTTAGATTAAATACAGCCTGACACTGGCATAAGGGCACAGCACATCAACTAAAGGCGCTAAGTTTTCCACATCCATGTAATTCCACAGTGAAGAGAAAGCTGGTCAGCTGACCTGTTTTCCTGATGAACTCAAACAAGCAATTTCTATTTCACTATCAAGCACAAGTCAAGGGTTTGCTTATTTAATAAGTCATCCTCATTTCTATTAGGTACAATCCAACAAGCAATTTCTATTTAGTTGTTAAAGAAAACTGAAATGCAAGGAAATATTACGATTATGAATATTTATTTTAAAAGATCTGTTCATCAGGTGAAGTCCAGGGGCTTCCAGAAGCCTGCAGTGTCTCAGTATTTGAGATGGTCATGAGATGGAGGAGGGGTTGCAGAGGATTCACAGGACATAGCATCTCCTGTATAAACTATCCCTGAAGAAAAAGGGTATGCTGCATGAGTGTTAATTTCTTTAAGCATGTATCATGCCAGTTCTAAATGAAAACATATATACCTGTTCTTGAATTACAGTTACTAGCCAATGTAGCTCAGTGGATATATGTGAAATATGAAAAAGGAAAGTTTATAGGAGTAATAAGTTCCTTAAAATAGGACTCTTTTAGAAATGCCGCAATTTTAATAAAACTCTGCCTTAATGAACCTTCCTTATGACTTCAAGATTCAATTTTAACAAGTTGATTTTAATCCTATTAGCTTAACATCAAAGAAAAAAGATTCATTGGCAACGTTAAATGAAGCAACAATGAAAGATTTATAAAAGTAAGGCCAATACCCACATCAGTCCTTCTGTCTTAATTAGGTTTATGCTTTACTAAATACTTTTGGCAGGAATTAATGCACAGTGACCTAAGCCAAAGTCGTGCATATTAACCCAAGCGTATTTCTTAAAGTTCACTTACTTTGACTGGAGCTTAAGGCTGCCATTTTGAAGCACGGTACTTACTGCATAATTCACGAAGTCAAGACCCTGCAGCTTGCTCTAGTTTTCATCCTTCGGTCTACATTGATTTACTCCCAGTAACATTGACACAGTTTGATTGTATGAGCAGAAGGTTTTTTTGGAGGCAGTAATGGTATTAGTGGAAAACCTACAGAACTTCTTCCTGTGAATTTCATTTAAGTTTACAGGATAGTACTAAGCATTCGCCTTGTACAAAGTGTGTTTACATTTCTATGGCCATTACATACGGCTCCAAAAAAGTGTTCCTGAGTGTAAGCGGTTACTGCCGCCCACTAACATCCATGAAAGTTGTTTACAACTAACCCTGTTAGTTGTGTGGGTAACTTCTGGCATGCCACAATGACCATTTACTGCTAATTACATATTGTAAAAAGAAGGCAGAAAGAGCCTAAGGGTGGTTTACTGCTTTGTTCAGAATAGGATGCATACTTTCTTCTAACACCACCATCACCCTTTGTACCCAACCTTAAACATTTGAAGCCCTAGGACTGGTAAGCCTTGCAGGTTTGGACACACACACAAAAAAGAGTTCAGTAGAAGAAAACTCTCTTTAATGATCCTTTTGATCACTTTATTTAATCATACACCTGGTTTTTCTCTAGCTACCTTAATTTCTGGTGGGCTATTTGTTGAACTGGGAGCAACATCCCAGTAGCCACTGGTGTTACATGCAGCCTCAGGAGAGAGGGTTAGTTGTAAAGAGAGGTGAAAAATACTTCTTTGCAAAGCCGAGGAAATTTATCACCCCTTACTGGTGTCTCTGCCAAATCCATTGATCTGCGCTCTCTGTAAATTCCCGGTGGCTGGCTCTTACCAACCTCTGTGGGCAGGATTACGAAGAGTTAACTTAAGGCATCTCTGCATTCTTCTCCTTTATAAACTTAATTAAAAATAATTCTGCTTGCCAAATGTGTAAAGATCACACATACTTTGTCATGTAACGCGTTTTGTGTCCCGTTATGGAAGTTTCAGGGGCCAGCCGCTTATAAACAAAGCCGTGAGACTGGATTTATGTCTTCCCTCTCTTATCCCTTCTTTTTATTCACTTCTCAGGAACTCTGCTCCTCTCTTCTCAACTTGTGTGGCTTGAGCAAGCATTTTCCCTTCAATTGTTTTCTGTGTTGGCAAGAGGACAGGGCAGGGTGTGATCCTCCCCCAGCCGTCAGGGAGGCAGCCTATTCTCTTGCGTCCCATTTTCTTTTTTTCCTCAGGTCTCTTCTCAGGATAACCAAGATCTCACAAGGCATTTGGTTTCTGTTCCACAGCTGTGTTTTCCTAGTCAAAACCTCCCACTCTCCCCCATAGTCATCAGATCCATAAAAGAAGTTGTATTTGGTGACCCTTCCATACCAGGATTGCTCACTCTACCTTTGAAAGTGGCTTTGGAGGCTCCTTTTAACTATGAAGGATACCCTAGGTATCCCTTGAGCTGTCCCAACAATCACAATGAGATTGACTGCCAAGAACTTTAAACAAGCAGACGGTCCCCATGAAAAGGAAATCGCATGAGCACAGCCCAGAGAGTGGTGTTGAAACCCAAAATGTTTTTTTCTGTTCCGAGGATTTGCTTTAAACCTACTGCCGCCGGTACATATGTGATAACCACTAACCAGTTCAAGATTCGACACAGAGATCTGTGTTTTCCAAAACAGTTAAGAAATGTTTTCCAGCAATTATCTATACGATGCACATTACCACTGCACATGAGATAAATCCCATCTATATAAGATCTCTACACAATTGTATTTGAATGTGACCTAGTCGTGCTACACCGCAGGGCTGCAGGACGCTATGGAAACATGTGTGCTTAAGTAATAAGAGTCAGCATTATGTTTTAGAAGACTAATTTCACAGAAGAAACACATGCTGCATGTTACTGTAACTTTATTACTTTTGCCTTCATTTTCTTCTGTTTGCTGAACACAAATATTTATGCCACCCCTTGTTCCACAGTAAGCCATACTGACAGAACTTGGCATACGCTGGTTTTTTTAATAACTACCATCCATTGGCATACATGGATTTTCTTAATAACTACCATCCACTGAACACACATACCATGGATAGAAAACAGTTTTATTAAATTAAGCAGAGGCATAAGACATTAAAATTATTTTTTTGCTTAATAGAAGACAAATGTCTATGTTTATTGACACCACATTGACTGCAAATGGCACAGGGTGTTTTGCAAAGTTCCCCTCTATTCCCAAATTATGGGCTTTTAAGATTTGATTTGGAAAGACACGAACTCCTTAACCAGCTTATAGGGCTTGCAAACTGTGACAGTTCCTGCCTGCGTCAACCTTACTGGTGTCCAACAGCAGCAGTCAGTTCCACGCCACATTGCTCCTGCCTGATGAACGGTATCAGATTTGTCACTGTCATGATTTAGATCGGGGCTGTCCAACTGGTGGCTCATGGGCTGTCTGCAGCCTGCAAGGGGTTAAATTGCAGCCCCTGAGCTCCCAATGGGCCACTGCTCCCCCCAGCTTCTCTAGCTGCAACAGCAGCTGGGGCTTCAGGCTCCCCCTTCCTGCCCCTGCATCTGCCCCAGGAGATGGAGCCGGGAGCACACAGCCTGGGGTACCGGAGTGCATGGTGCAGTGGGAAGGGGATCCCTACACATGCAGGGGAGGAGAAGGTGGGGGCTTAGTGCAGCAGGGTAGGAAGCATTCATCCCCCGGGGTCCACAGCTCCCTGCTAGTGTGACTCCTGTTAGTATGGGCCAAGGGGTGCGCGGCCCCAAGTTGGACAGCCCTGATTTATATTCTCTTTCTGTAGAATCAATCCAGTACGAGCTGCTGCAATGCAGCTTCCTTTGCCCTGCCCTCCAAAGCATCTCAACATCACCTGACAGCAAACCCACATACTTCTGTCGTATTTCATTTCACAGCGGTCACAAACTATTGAGGTGCAAAAATAGTTTCTTAACTACTTTAGCTAGATCAGTGACCTCTATGAAATGAAATATGACAGAGGTATTTGTCTAGTTCCCAACAGCGCAAGAAAACTATCAAGAGAGTGCAACGTTGTTAGCTCTCTTGGCAGAAAGGAAAGCGTGCAGTGGGTTTGCAGACTGAAATAATCCTATGAACAAGTATTTGCTCTCAGGTGACGCTGAGACACTTTGGAGGGCAGGGCAAGGGACGCTGCATTGCAGCAGCTCATATTGCATTGGTTCTGCAGTATAGGTGCTGATCGTGCAACAAAACATCACTTCTAATATCTTAAGTCGCAGAGTCCTGTAAGCCTGACACCTTTATGACTTGTCTCTAGGGTAACTCTGCTTCTTAGGTGTTTCAGAACAAATCAAAGTGTCTGGAGCAGGGGGTCCCAAACTCTGGTATACAAGTCACTGGCTCCATCTAGTCACTCCATAATGGTTGTTTTAGGTGGCAACACGTGTGTGTTAATAAAGTCTGAAGTCACTGTTTTAGAAGCACCCCCCCCAAATCGGTGATAAAAGTGTAAGGCCCCTCCCCCCGGCCCCTCCAGCCTCTCCGGCCCTGCTGGTGCCCCTCACTCCCCGCCCCCAGCCCTGGCCCTGCTAGTGCCCTTCACTCCACGCCACATCCCCCTGGCCCTGCTGGTGCCCCTCCTCCCACAGCCCCGCAAGCCCTGCTGATGCCCTTCATCCCCCCACCCACAGCCCCCTGCCACCCCCAGCCCTGCTGGAGGGGGGCCCCCAGCTACCAGGGCTACAGGGCTAGGGACCCAGGTCCACAGGCTCCTGCCCCTGGCAGGAGGTGGCTGCTGCCGCAGCAGAGCAAAGCCTGGCTCCCGCCTTGCTGCAGGCTCGGGTGGGGAGGGGGACGTTTCCCCACCATTGCGCGCACTCCTGGGGGAGCAGGGGTGACCTGCATCCCTCAGATCTGTATGTGGGGTGGGCACAGGCTGCCCGCTATGGGCTTGGGCTCCTGCCCTGCTGGTCTCTGCAGCCCAGTGGGTGTGAGCTGGGACATCTTGCTGCTACAAGCTCTGTGCTACGCTGGCAGTACGTCCCCTGTGCGCCTGGCAGCAGTGTGGGACACAACCCTGCGTCACTGCCCCTGCTGTTCCCTGCAGTGCCAAATTGCACCCGCCAGGCTCTGGAGGCCCCAGGGGAGGACAGCAGGGTGGGAGCCAGAGCCTGTTCCCACTTTTTAGTTTAGACTTCCTGCAGTCTTGGCAGCTGTTTATCAGTGACCACAAAAAAACAGTTCCTAATTGACTGGGAAAGACTGGGAAAGAGGCTTTAAATTTCATTGTACTACATAAGCACTGACAGGGAGTGCACCGGACGGTGCATTTTTGATTAACCAGCATCCCTCATTCCCAGGGGATGCCGGATAACAGAGCTTTTGCTTTATTTTGATAATTTTTTGCCCAGTTCGTTGTGTTTTTTATATTTATGATATAACATATTTATATTTGCTTTTGTTCTGATTTTAAACTTAATAACATAGCCCTTGGACACTAGTTCATTAGTAATGCTTCTAGTTTCTTTTTAACTTGATGAAAGTATTGTGCATTGTGTTGGTTACTTGTGGTGATGCATCATATAATCTTCACCCCCCCCCCCCTTTTCAAAATCCTAGATTTACCCATGCTTGTACCTTTTGTTATTGGGTGTTGTGTGGTCCAACAGTGATGCACTCCAAATGAGGATATACAAGCTCATTCAGAATATATCCGATACAAAAAGAGTTTTGTGGTTACACTTTTTAGATTTTCACTTTTTACACACTTTTTTCGTGCTGTAATTTTCCAAAGCAAGAAAAGTATGATAAAACTCAAGGCCTGGAAAAGCGGCTGCAGACATACCAGTAATGTCAACAGGTGTGGAATATTTAATAAACACACTGACATAAGAAGTGTAAAAAAAAGTTATTCTCTGGACTCCCTTATGCCACCTGCTAAACTTTTCATTTGTTTTCATATTTATAATTATGGACCCCTTGGCAACAGCCACTTCACCCCTCACTCCCCTTAACAGAGATGGGAGTACTGAGCATGGCTGTACAGTTCAATACAGATGTACAAAGTGATTAGCTTATAGTTCTTGGGGAAAGCGCAGCTTTGGGGTTCTTGACTTGTGCTTCCACAATCTCTTGTTTCCTTTTCGCTGCAGACTGGAGGTGGTGGCAAAAAGAAAGAGAAGCACCAGTATTCTTACCTGATTGTACTGATTTTAACTCACTTATTAAGATGCTTGGCCAAATCTCAGTTGGTGTCAAGTTGTAGAGCTACTGCAGTCAGTAGAGTTGCACCAAAGAGCTGTAGACTTGTGCGCGACTCCCTTTATGAAGGCATTGAGTTCCCATACATACAGCTGATGGATTTTCAGCTGAATTCTAGGAGTTGCCAATTTTCTGTTTCACAAGTCAGATCCTCAGCCAGCATAAATCAACAAAGCTCTACTGAAGCCAGTGAATTCATGCCAGGTCATCAAATTTAAGGTTTTGGCTCCATGGGCTTCATTGTGCGCAGTCCATTCTCAGAGCATAGTAAATATGTGATGCTGCTGTCTAGCAAAAATCCAGCAGGCAGCCTAGACATCTCACATCAGCTCCTGAAAGGACTTCAGGTGAGCTGTAATGTGTAGTTGATGGGCAGCTTGTCAGGACAGTGGTTGATAGACTTGCAGTCCTCAGGGTCTGCTGGTGATTTATCATAGCATCATAGAAAATGAGGGTTGGGAGGAACCTCAGGAGGTCACATCTAGTCCAACCCCTGCTCAAAGCAGGAACAGCCCTGACTGGATCATCCCAGCCAAGACTTTGTCTAGCTGAGTCTTAAAAACCTCCATGGATGGAGAGTCCACCACCTCCCTGGGTAACCTGTTCCAGTGTTTTACTACCCTCCTAGTAAGAAAATTCTTCCTCATATCTAACCTAAACTTCCCTTGCTGCAACTTGAGACCGTTGCTCCTTGTTCTGTCATCTGCCATCACTGAAAACAGTCCAGCTCCTTCCTCTTTGCAACCCCTCTGAAGGATGCTATCCCCTCTGTCTTCTCTTCTCTAGATTAAAAAAAGCAGTTCCCTCAGTCTCTTCTCATAAGTCCTGTCCCCCAGCCCCTGAACCATTTTCGCTGTCCTCCACTGCACTCTCTCCAATTTGTCCACAACCTCTTGGTAGTGGGGCCCAAAAATGAACACAATACTCCAGATGTGGCCTCACTAGTGCAAAATAGAGGGGAAGAATCACTTCCCTTGACCTCCTGGCAACACTCCTACCAATGCAGCCCAGGATGCTGTTAGCTTTCTTGGCAACAAGGGCAACCTCATGCAATTTCTTTTGGTCCAATCCTCCAATTTATCTACATTTCTCTGAATCCAACCAAGTCCTCCAGCATATCTACCACTCCCTGCAACTTGAGGTCATCTGCAAACTTGCTGAGGGTGCACTCTGTGCCATCTTCATCCTAGGATTGACCCCTGGGGCACTCCAGTTGATACCAGCTGCCAACTAGACATCAAGCCATTGATTACTACCTTCTGAGCCCAATGCTTCAGCCAGTTTTCTGTCCACCTTACAGTCCATTCATCCAGCCCATACTTCCTTAGTTTGCCTGTGAGAATGTTGTGGGAGACTGTATCAAAAGCCTTGCTAAAATCAAGGTACATCACATCCACTGGTCTCCCCACATCCATCCACAGAGTCAGCCATCTCATCCTAGGAGGCAATTAGGCTGGTCAGGCATGACTTGCCCTTGGTGAATCCACACTGACTGTTCCTAATTACCTTCTCCTCCAAGTGCTTATTTATGTGGACCTCTAGACATACATAAGCTTGCTAGAACTATGGATGTTGGAGCTTCTGATTTAGGAATCCAAATGCCTTATTCAAAAGTGACTTAGTCGCATTTTCATTTCAAATTGCTGGGAAATATGAGCCTGCATAGGAAAGGAGGACTGGAAGGGACTTCACAAGGTCACCTAGTCCTGAGTCTACATAAGACTGGGAAAATAGGGTTGGGAGGGACCTCACAAGGTCATTTAGCCCAGCTCATGGTCAAGGCATGATTAGTCCTGACTAAACCATCCCAGTCAAATGTCTGTTTAACTTGCTCTTGAAATGTCCAAGTCACTTAAAAATGAGATTTAGGCTCCTAAACCACTTTCTTTTTACCTTTACCTTTGATTTATATAGGTAACAAGAGGTGATGCAGGCTCAAAACATGTTATCCAGCTGTTTCTTCAAGGTTGCCAAAATACATTTTTCTTAGAAAGGATGATATATGTGACAAGTGTGAAGTTTCTATTTTGGACAAGTGCTTGTTATTTGAGCTCTGCATGTAAAACAGTTTCTGCAATGAGATTTTTTCAATGGGTAAAAAACTACCATAATCATACACCTCCTGTCTTACACAATGGTGACTGAATGAAATGTGTTCAAATTTTCTAGAAATATGCACCCACCCTGAGAAACAAGCACTTTGTGCTTACAGTAATTTTCTGTCACCATATTTTCTTAGCATTTGATAGGAACATGAATTAAATCACCTCCATTTGGGTAACATGTTGTTTTAATGGATTTCCCACACAGTGTTTTTAACACATGTATAGTAAATAAGTCTTTCATTGGAAATGAAGCACAAGAACACCATTTTCAAATCATCCTATTGAAAATGATCCTCCACCCTTCTGATATGAATGGTTTCTGGATAGGTTTAAATGTCATTAAAATATGCACTAAATGAGCTACAGGGATTCATATTGCTACCAGAATAGCTTAGTTTTCTAATGCTAGAATAGTGAATAGTTTCTTCTTGCTACACTTTGTATAAACACTAGCTACTTTTGCACACTCAGAAGCGGACTTCAGAATTCATGTTTCCATATTGTAAATAGATGTGTCCAAGAGATCCTATCACCATTTTATTCATAAACGTTCAAGCGGGGGAAAGAGGGAGACGAGGCATAGAAATAAGCCAAAAGTGCTCTGACTTGCTTTCTGTTTTAAAGCGTCTCAGTGAGTGGTGCGCCAAGAAAAACAAAGTCCAGAGCAGCGAGTGGTAGGGAGATCCTATTACAGCAGTCAAGCACGTCAAGAGACATTGCTGCCTCCGGCAGGGGGAAGGGAAAGAAAGAGAACAGGACTAGAACAGTGTGTTCTATAGCACAGTTACGTTCTTTTATATGTTCAGGACAAGGGTCCCATTCTGCAGCCCTTACTCCTAAGAGAAGTCCTGCTGAAGTCTGGGGGAGGAAGTCGAACCTGCCCCTATGTGCCGAATAGCTTTAACACGATGAGAAGACAGAGATAGAGACTGTCTCTGTGAATGAAGGTATATAACTCAAGGGGGCTGAATCTTCTGCTAAAACTGGCTGTTTTTTTGCCAGAAACCCAAACTCACTATTGTGTTTGGCGCTATGTTTAAAAAAAAAGTTGAAATAAGCCTCAAAGAGGAGTTTGAAGGGAAGGCGGGGGGATGGGAGGGTGGGCGGAGGGGAGAGACAGAGCACCAGAGAGAATAAATTCAGAGTTATATATTATCTCCTTTTCCATATTTGCTGGAAAAAGTAGCGTCATCTATAGGGGGTGTGTGTGTGAGAATATATAGTAGCAGTATATACATTTCCAAACTTCCGAACAGGTAGTTGGGACTTGTCCTACACTCATGCCCAGGGAAGGGAAGGAATATCAGGCACAACTTACTCATCCTTACAAGCTCTAGGCCTCACCAATCTGTACAGTGTACAGGAGAAGGAAAGCAAATTCCCTCCATATGGATACAAGATTTAGGGCAGAGCTGAGTCAGCACAAAGGGGGAAGGAATCTGTCGATAAAGGTTTCCACTTCCCTGGAGGAAGGGGGAAACCAGGGAAGGAAGTGTTGCTGTTACAGCTGCTTCCCTGGACTACTGCCAGGGGTGGGGGTCACTGTCTCTTCCTGAGGGTACAGGGGTAAATCCCTGTCTAATCTTAAAAGGGAAGGTTCAACAGGGCAACTAGAAACTTAAATCTGCTAAGTATTATGGACCTGATTCTGCGTGCATCTACACTAGACACTAAATGTGCAGTAAACTCATTCTATTGAGCATCAGTGCATCACAGAGAAAGTCGTGCTAATGCGCAGGAGAATTAGTCTACTGCACATTAGTGTCACAAAAAAACATGTGCTGGTACTACTGTGCAGTAGCGCTGGTTACTACACATTCTGTTAATACCTGTTATTCCAGATACTGAACTGAATGTGCAGTAACCACAGTGCATTAATGGACGTGTAGACATGCCCTCTATCGCCTAAACTCATTGAATTCAATGGGGACCTCTCGCGAGGTCTGGTCCTCCCTCCATTTTACCATGTGTGTCCAAATCAAACCTGACATGTTTTTGCTTTAATGATATCTCAGAACCATAAGCCAAGCATGGCTTGAGCAGGTGCTGTGCGAGCTTCCACAGCTTTGCCAGTGACCTAAAGCAATCTCACTAGTTCAGGTTTTGCTTCCCCTGAGTGGGAACTGCCAGTCTCCCGATGACACCATAACTGGAAAGGTTGTTACTACCTTAAGTGACAGAGGTCATTTTCAGAAAGGTTACCACCATGAAGGCACATAAGAGAGACAAGCAGGACTAGAATAAGACAGCTCTGCTGAGTCAGGCCTGCCAAAAGGGGTGAAATCCTCCCTCCCTCCTCCCTTCATTTAAGTACGACTCAGTGAGAGACAGTCCATCAGGAAGGCTGTTGCCAAACCACCACCTTTATTCTGCTGTTGGTGCATTCATGCCCATCTGTCCCATTTCCCACAGTGAAAAATGTACCAGCCCACCCCATACTCTGTCCCAGGATGGGGGAAGAGAAAGCATATGGGACCTGAAGGCATAGTGACTACAATGAATTTATTCCAATATCTGAAAGCAGAATACTGACCTGAACATGCATCCCGTGAGTCCAAACAGCTAGGAAGGGAGCTCCTCATAAGTGGTTTAAAATACTGACTGAGAAGATGATGAGTGGGTGGAAGGACAACACAGGACAAAGTAGAAATTGAATTTTGGGAAGGGCACTCCATGCGGTACACATGGGGGCTGCAAAATTGTGTTTTCCATTGCACTGGAATTTTGATTAGTCCCATCAAATATTCTTTTAATTGCACTAAGTCAAGAATTTACCTGGTTTGACAAGCCAGGAATCATTCCTGTGCTTTCTACATGATTAACCCATCATGCTTTGCTACATATTCCCAAACATGGCAGAAGTAGCTAGTGGATGGTCATGAATCTAACTACATTATCTCCAAACCTACACAGAGGCATTAAAATCTAGTGGTAAGAGCAGAGGAGTTGGGGGCAGGAAGATTGGGTTTTATTCCTCTTTGGCACTCATAGACTCTCTCTGTCTCAATTTCTCCATCTGTAAAAACAAGGAAATTATACTTACCTATTTTTTAAATGGCTTGGGATGCTCTGATGAAAGATATCTTATAAACGAAAAATGCTGAACTTATGTAAAGAGTAAAAATGAAATCCTTTAAGCTGAATAGAGACTCTACAGTTTGATTCACTGTGAAATAAAATAAAGCAGTCTCTTATATGCAACCATTTTCACACAGTGTGTTCTAAGCCATGGTACAATCCTTTAAGAAAACATTCAGAAAAACCCAGATTGGATCTCTAATGTCCAGGGACAATCAATTATTCAGAATTATAGAACATAATATGCCTACAGGTCAAGCCAGCAAAGAAATATGCCAATAGAAATGTGCAATCCAAAAAGCAAGTTTCAGTTTTTTTAAATAGTTTTTCTTAGTTTAAAGTCTTGGGGGAAATAAGTGTGAGAAAAGTTTATTATATTAACTTACATATAAACTGGACAAATTCTGCTGTCAGTTACACTGGTATAAAACTGGAGTGACTCCAATGAGACTTACATAAGGTCTAGATTAGAAGAGAAAGTGCCCTGTTAATGATATAAATATCCTTTATGCTTTCCACTACTATAGGTGGTGCTGTGGAAATGGAGCTTAAATGAATTCTTTTTTGTTCTTGATAGGAATATTAGCATGTAAGTACATAGGGCATTACTGCACTTCATTCTGTGCCAGCATATGAAGGTGTAACAGATCTGGTTCTATTAACATGCAAGAGATTCCTTCTGATTAGTCTTCGGATGCCGTTTAAATACAGCACTCTGAAAATAAAACAGTAGACGAAGAGGGCAACTATATCCCATGTTGAAATATGATTTTGTTGCCAATTCTGATACCTCTAAAACGTAATGTCCTCACTCCAAACAGGGTGCATCTACACAAGCCTTTTACTGCAGAGTTGATTAATGAGCTCAGCAGTAAAGCGTTACTGTCTACACGTGTGTCAGTCTTAGGGCACAGTAAATTAAGTAACTCCATCAAAAGATAGGACTGTGAGGGCAGTCCCCGACAGTACTATCTTATGGTGGAAGAATGAAGTGTGACGAAACACGTGACACTGACTCGCTGGGGCATGGGAGTGCTAAAGTGCATGGGCTGCCTACCACGCAGCTACATACTTTAGCACTCTCGTGTCCCAACCAGCCCCTCTGCCACCCGATGCCACCACCCAGAACCCGGGGTTGACCCCCCCCGAGCCTGCTGCCAGCCTGTGGCTGCTCTGCCCTAGCTCAAATTGCTGCTGTCCCAGGCACACGTGTAGACGCTACTCCTGGGAGCAGCTGACTCTGGCTCAAACTTTTCAGGAGTTTATTGTGTCACGTGTAGATGTGTCCACCAACGTCAAAAGATTGCACACAAGGCACCCTGCCTGCATTCATTGATATTCAGCATGGTTACTAGTGCCTCTGATTTTTCCACACATCCATGACTACGTGCTTGAAATGATGTGTGGGAGGCAATACAATTTTCTCTATTTATTACATTACAGTAAGATTTTAAAAGTTCTTTTTTGAAGTGTTGATGTGAAACAAGTACCTGTTTGAACAACATCACCTATGCTTTCAGAAAAAAAGTCATATGGAAATGAACCATATACTTATTGTTAACTGAAACAGAAGCTGATAGTAGTATGGAAAAATACACTTGTAGATATTTGCACAAGCACAAAAGGAAGTTGAAAATCAGGCTTACGTGTTAATTGCCTAAAAGGTTTACACTGTGCTAAAGATTGCATTAAATAATGGTCCTGGTTCTATATCTATTATTATTATCTATCTACTGCTTCCCTAAAGCACTTTATTACCCAATTGTATCACCTCCTTCTGATGACTCTTTGCTCACTGCTGAAATCCAGCAACCTTGTAACAATTACACACTCATTTAGGTCAGGAAACAATGTACTATCCAGCTGAAAAATAAGGAGGTATTGACAGTACTTGAAAACCACGGCATGTGGTTTGGTTTTTACTCCTGTAACTTACACCAAATATTGCAATAAACAAACAAACACCATGTAAAGCAGCTTGTTTTCACAATAGAGCATTGTATACAACGCTCTACTCCAGGGTATACATTTGCAGATCTACAGCACACACCCTGACAGACTGCTCAGTATAGCGAGTCATCATCTGTCTTTTCTTTGTAGCCAGTGCATTTGTTTACTGTGGCTCAAGGCCAATATCACAGATGAAGCTATGGTAAGTCATACATACGCTAGCATTTAGTGTATCCTTCCTCACCCCTTTTTTTCAACTCTTGTGGGACAATCCCCCTTCTCCCATAGAGTACAAAGTCCTCCAAATCCCATATAGTCTCTGTCCAGTTTCTCTCTCTAGCTCAACCCCCCATCAGCAGAGCCTTTCTGGGTGGCCACTGTGGTCTGGAATTTAATATTTATAGTCTAGGGAGTGGGAGGTCCTCAGCAACTTCACACAGTAGCCTTTAGTGTTTCAATGGAAGGACTTTCCTTCTCATAGCTTGAGTCCATGCAAAAGATCCCAGTGGTGAGAGGAAGGACAACAATAAAAGCTTTGGAGATTTTGTGTGTGTGTGTTTGCATGTTCCACAATAGGCTCTACAACGGGGGTGGGCAAAATGTGGCCCAGGGGCTGGACGTGGCCCGCTAGGCCATTCTATCTGGCCCACAGGGCCCCTAAAAATTTTAGAAAATTAATATTTATCTGCCCCTGGCTGTCTTTCATGCAGCCCTCGATAGCGTGCCAAAACTCAGTAAGCGGCCCTCCACCCGAAATAATTGCCTGCCCCTGCTCTACAATCACCCAGCAATGTCTAGTGACTTGCTGTAAAATGGGATGGAGTCTACAATGTGCCAATGGTATGAGAAAGGAGTGACGTTGTAGCTATGTAATTTCATGGTGGCCCCTGAACACCCTCAAATAATTGTTGCATAACCTCAGTATGAAACTTGAGTCTGTTTCTGAAACTCATTAATAGGAGTGGATTAATCTTAGCTGTAAGATCATTTGCATCTTTCAATGACAACTGCATCACGCTTGCTCCATCAAGAACGTAGTGTTTCCTTTCTAAGTGACATCTTGCTAATTCAAGCTGGGATCTTATGGCCAACGTGGGTTTTTTCCTGGTCACTTATCACTATTAGGAAGAAGGGAGGCTTCTATAACTAGCTCTTGTGAACTCCTGGATGATGTTAGTGATGCACATGTTATCCTTTGGGAAAGGATAACAAAAGTTGGAGCTATGCGACCCTTGCTTTATTTGGGATGATGTAAGAAAGTCCTAGGTTTGCTGAATGCAACTCCTAGAGTTGCAAGTGAATGCAGGCTCCGTTTTGAGCAAGTATGGTCCAACTTATGCCTTCACATCGACACCATGCAGGATTTATCATTGTGCTTGGTTTTGATGGCAGAACTGGTGAAATTCAGATGGTTTCACCTTAACATTATTCATTCAAAATCCAAGTTACACTTGGAGGACATAAACTCACGTACGACTCAGAACTTGTTTTTGTGAATTCTCTGCAAACTGAGTCCAGGGAGATTTATACGGACCCAGCAACCTCTTATTGTAGCCATAGCTCTACTTTTTCTGGGAATGTGTAGGGTATCAGGAGAAGCAGAAAAAAGTCAGAAAGTAAGCTCAGGGTTTGCTTACTTTCTGAAGACCACAGGCTTCCTGTGTTCCTTTTAGCAAGTTATTTAACACCTCTGCGCTATCCTAAAAGGGGATGGTAATTACTAAAAGAGGATATTCCCTTATTGCGCACACAGTAATTATTAAAACAGTAATATTCCCTTATTCCCATTCTTTATTTGTCTTGTCTATTCAACTGAAAGTGCTCTGGGGTAAGGACTGTGTTACTTGCTATGTGTATATACAGTAGCCAGCTGAACAGAGTGCAGATCTTTTTTAGGAATGAGAGCCGCTATCATAGCCCACCAACTTCAGCCCAGATAAACAGTGATCCAAAATTATTACCAACATGGACAAATTTGGCCAACGTGAGATAAATTACTATCAAGAATCGAGTTTTGCATCACAGAATACATCACCACACCTGGCAGTGCTGAATGACTCAGCAGAGAGGCCAGCAAGGATTGCATGAATAATAAAGAATACATTTCTATCGGTAGCCATTGGGATGAATGTGGTTAATGGGGCTAATGTACACAGAGCAGTGCAGCTAAAATTTTCAGTGACGCTGTCCACTCTGTGCATAGGTTAGGACACTTTTGCTCGTTTCAAGCTGATATTTGAAATGAGAATGAATTGTGAATAATTCTCACATGAATAATTCTTAAAAATTTTCAGTTAATATGTCATGATGGGAGCCTGTAACAGCTTTGTCCATTGTGCTGTAGGTCTTGACTGCAAATGGCTGAGATGTCTAAGAAATGAGAGCAGCTTTTATTAGAATATGCACGACTTGAAAATGTAACATTTAGGAACAGCACTATTCAGCAGAGCTTTTAAAATGTCATTTCAAGAGATTTTAATTTAAGGCTTTACCCTCAATGAATTTTAAAATTACATAAGCTCATTATGGATAAATGACAGCTGTTTCAAAAATAACAATGCAAGTGGTGATTCTTCAGTATGTTAAGATCTCTGCCCCATTTCTCAAAGAAAACATTATACTGATTTAAAGAAAGCAGCTGGCTTGAGTTTATGAAATTTGCATTATCTTTTTTTGGAACCTGATCATCAGCCTTGGGTTATGAAATCTGGAAATATTTCACTGAATATTTCTGATCTGACTTCCGTCAGCATGTTTCCTCATTTTGACTGCAGTAATAAAATTGAGCATGTGTTCACAATTTAACCTTGATTCCCATTTGCTGAGGTGAGTACTGAAAGCAGGACTTCATCTGACAAACTCAAAGATATGGCTCTTAAACACTAGATATGGTACAGACATTCAAATAACCTAAAATACGGTTACTTATGAAAACTTTTAGTCACGTACGTACAATAATATAGAGCGATTATATTATGCAAAATGCGTTTTAGGGAAAGCTTTCAAATATATCAAACCGAATAGTGTATTTTATTTGTATTATTCTCTATAGAATTTACATTACCTTTCTGTTGATATTAACAGATATGACTATTTCTTTTTACGAGTTTTCTTCTTAATGGTCTATACATTCTCTCGTAAGTGTTCCTGCTATATGAAGTCATCTCTTGATTGCTCTCCCATAGATGTATTTCATCATTAGAAGTATTGGTTATTACCAATCATACATTATGATATCACCAACATAGAGCCAGTTGCTGGCTATATCTTTACCTGTTGTAAACAAACACTGCTATACTGAAGTCAGTGGGGAAATGTTAATTTATACTGGAAGCCAATATGGTCCTAGGAGGTCATTGTACAATCTAGCAGGAATAGCAGCTTGGTTTAACAACTGCAATGGGAATACAGATCATTATGGAGAAAGTAAAACTGCTTTTGAGTTTTCCTAATCAGCCACAAAGCAAAGAAATATTTATAAAAGTAAAATACCAACAACCAGGGGATCACTACCTTAGGGTGGTAACTGTACATGTAGATTATAGGACAGTGTGAAGCTTCAGTCCCTGATTCAATTCAGTGGAGATTTGGCCTGATTCAGTGGCCAAATCTCTAAATTCAAATTGAATCAGAGGACCCTTTAACCTCTCCGAATTGAATCGGAACCCTCCGAATCAATTTGGAGAGATTTGGAAATATTCAGCAATTTGGGCATAGACACAGCTTTAAATGTTTTTCCTACGTACTTCTAGGTAGCAGGGGCTCGTGAATGCTGCGATGCTGGGGCACATGGAGCATCCCACAGAAGCGCGGGGGGCTCCCCAGTGTGCTCGGCAGCACTTCCGGTCCACTTCTGGGTCCACTGGGGAGTACGCTGGCTCGGCGACTAGCGCCTCCTGGGTCTGGTGGGTGACCTGGTGTCCCCCCATGGCCAATCGCTGAGCTGGGGGGCCCCCTGCATGGTCCCGGGCAGACCCGGAAGTGGACTGGAAGTAATTCCAGTCCAGTTCGGGGTTCACCGGGGAGTATGGGGGGGGGGCCCCATTCTCCTGTGGGACACTCCATCTGCCCCAGCATCGCAGCTTTCATGAGCCGTGCCTGGTACCTCGAGGTCTGTAGAAAAAACATTTAAAGCTGTGTCTATGCCCGAACTGCTGATTCTCGGAATCAGTATTGAGTGTTCAGATTTGGATTCGGCCAAATCAAATTGGGGGCAGTGATCTGAATCAACGAACTGAATCACTGTACCTGATTCGGTCTAAATCCGAATCGAATAGGGCCTGTTTCACACACCCGTAGTAAATTGGTTGTGTCAAGGTAAGTGTGGCTTTGTGGTCTGAGAGTTATGGCTAGGGGTATGAGAGAGAGACTACACTCTCTTCCTGACTTTTCTTTGACCTTAAGCAAGTAACAGAGGACAGTCCTCTATGGGCTTGTTAATATGTATGAGGGGGAAACAGAAAAGGTTACTGCATCTCAGCATGTTTACAGGCAGACACCATAGGTATCATAAGTCAGGTATGGATCCTGCACACACAACCACTTTGTGCACACACCTGGAATGTATTCAGTGTCAACACCTCCACTGACTTCTCTGGGGCCAGGGTTTGGCCCTTTACAAATTACATCTCCAAGCCTGCAGAGATTTATGTCCATGCTTAACTTTAAACATATGAGTATTCCCATTGAACTCAATGGCTATGTGAATTGCAAAACAAGATCCCTTTTTATAAATTCAACGAGACTACTCACATGCTTGAAGAGAAGCACTGGCTAAAATGTGTGTAGGACTGGGGCCCAGTGGAGTACCAGCTGTCAATGAAAAACACCAGTGGTGCCAATAACATTTACCAAGATTATCACGTTCGCTAAAACTGCTGATTTTATAAGTAAGACCTAGTCTATATACTCCTCAAACCTAAGTTTTAAAAGTTGTTGTTCTACTACCACAGGAATGCTGCAACTAAGGGTCTTTAAAAAAGAAACA
This sequence comes from Alligator sinensis, assembly GCF_000455745.1. Taxonomy (NCBI): domain Eukaryota; kingdom Metazoa; phylum Chordata; order Crocodylia; family Alligatoridae; genus Alligator; species Alligator sinensis. The sequence continues at coordinate 1,984,316 of NW_005841910.1, read as the reverse complement.
TGCAAAAACCAGACCAGTGCTCCCAGGACGATTTTTTATTGGCACAAGAGACTGAATGTACTAATAAAAAGCATATGAGCTAGGCTTTCTTGTTTTGTTTTGGTTTTTTTGTTTTTATGCTCAAAGTCCCAGGAGAAATGGTTAACCAAGCAGTGTTCTTGTTATTCTAGGAAACTCCATTAATTCCAAAAAAACTTGATAGCAATTTTTGTCAATCACAGGGTTAAATGCATGCTTGCAGCTGTTGAAGTTAAAGGGTGCTAGCTAATCAAATGTGCTCTCTGGAGCTCTTAAATCACATACAAGAACAACATAACTAATCTCAAATGGGATGAGCCAGGTGACTATGAGATCTTTGTATCTTCAACAAAAGCTTAGTAAACAAAACTTCTCCAAACCTTAAAACCCTTGTTACAAAAGATGATAAAAAATGAATTCACACAAGTTGCACTTGTATGAAGAATTAAGAATGGCAATAAAGTAGTCATATGATGAAACTCTGTGTACTAACACTGATACCCGAATACCTTCAGCCAGAGGGAGACTCTTTGCAAGTCCATGTCAACTGCATTATCAAAATGAACCAGACATGCAAACCTACGTAATCTGCCTTTTCTAAGGCTAGGGACAGATATTTAAGAGTTTAAGAGAACAGAAACTGGTTTAAGCCTGTAACAGAACAGATGTTCAGTGCACATAAAGCAGTTTGAAAATGGCTAAAACTGGTTTGAGATAAACCTGGTTGATTGTAGTATCAGACTTAACTGATTTGGGTCCAGCCAGTTTATGCAATATCTGTCCCAGACCCCTTTCTGGTTTAAGTTAAATTAGAGTCCTTCAGCATCCCAGCATGCTCTCTGGGCTGGGCAGGGCTCTCTGCTCCAGAGCTGGACTGGCCCCTCCTCTTTGCTCCCTGGCTGCAGATCCAGCAGAGACTGCAAGTACAAGGCATCTGCCTGGCTTCCTCCTGCTCTCCCCCTCCATCTCACCACTCCCTGCTGAAACAGGGATTCCCCTCTGCCCTCCCCTCTGCCTTACACAGACACCTCTCTGCATTAGCTAACATACCACATGCTGGCTACGGTCCATGCTGTGGGAGACAGGACAAAGGCAGACAACACAGTGCTGCTTAGGGCTTTTTGGGCTAATCAACAGGTAGCTGGTAAAGTCCCTCCCTTCCTTCCTTCTTTGGAATAAGTTGTTTAAGGAGAGCTTGAACTAATGAGAAATCCTTTCGTTTTGCTGATGGATTGAAAAATGCTCCCTGCTGTGTAACTAAATGCTGTGTAAATCACTGGCTCCCTCGCTGACCAGGGCAGGACCCCGCCGTAATCCAAGCATCCTGCTGGGGTCTGGCCATGCTCCCCCTCAGCTCAGCACTGTGAAAGGGAAGAGAGGGCTGCTCATGCGCCCCCCAGCTTCTAGCCTGAGCCACTGAAGGCATGTGCCTGCATTTTCTCAGTCCAGAGGGGATGACTGTGCGGTCACAAAGCAGTTCAGCCTAGCCAGGTTAGACTAACCTGCAAAGATTGAATCAATTCAGGCTCAGGCTTTTTGAATGTCTGTCCTTAGCCTAAGCGTCTGGTCTGCTTTTGCCTTCTGGGGGTGCATCCAGATGAACCTATATATGCAGGGGTACGTGTTTCCCACTGCACAAAAAGCAGTGGCACATCTGTACCACTGATTTTTGTTCCAGGGCACGCCCCTGTGTGTGCACTCCAACGCATGGTAAATTGACCCGGGTTGGGTAGGGGAGGACCTAGCAGCCTTACCTGGGATACTGGGGGCCTTCCGGGGCATCAGCAGTGCCGAGCTGGCTGCCTGGAGCCTGCATGGATCTCTTGGTGTCAAATTTTGACACCATGCTGTGTATTAGCAGTGCAGCAAATGGGTGCACATGGGCCGTGTGCAGTTTGCGGCATCTCAGACCTCATGTGCATGCTTGTTTGGATGTGCCTGGTTGTAAAGTACAACCAAAAAACTAAGGCCCACATTTGTATTGGAGGTATAAGCTTTCTCAACTAAGAGAAGAAACCTGTCTGATGTGTCTGAGCATAGACCCTGATGATAAAATCTGGGCTTCACTGGTGGTTGTGCTTTCAGGAGGGTTGGAGTGGAGTGTTGACCTATGATGGCTTGGAGTAGTTTTTGGAGAAAGAGATGTCCAGGCCTTTCTTCTCACCTTAGCAATCCAGTCCATCACTGGGCAGAATTCAGCTAAATAATTGGAAAGTAGGTGCTGATCCCTAGTAAGTAATTCATAAGAAGCTGGTTTATGTTTCTCAGCTTCTTTGTCTCTTTACTGCACCCCTTCTCAAAATCATTCATGTTTCTCCTTCATAAGTCTCACTCAGAGCATCACAATATGGTTACCACCCGGGTCTTCAGAAATTGTTGTTCACAAACACAAGGGTTCAGTGGAGGGTGGAGGATGTTTCTTTTGAAATGCTCCCAGCTGTTTCCCAGTGAATGAGACGCCAGACCATAAACTGAATGCTCATTTTCCAGAAGGTTCATTAGAACACGCCCTGCGATCTCAGGACATCCAGGGCCTAGGAACCAAGCTCCTGCTATTTCTGCTGAGGTAGGAACATCTCTGACTCCATGCTTTGTCCTGAATTAGTTAAGAGGACATTCTCTAGCTCTACAGTTTTTCCATATGAAGGGAAATTTATAAAACATACTTATCCATATTGGGTATACTTTTCAAATAATTATCATAGTTGTACCTTGCAAGAGAGCCAAGTCAGTATTTTAAAGTCAGTGAACAATGTCCATTGTGTGTATCTGCAAGAAAGATTTATTTTAGTGACTGTTAAGGGTCTGTTATTATTATAAATAAGCCTGCCAATGATTAAAAGACTGTTCCTGTTGTGCAGCTAAGCCCTCGAAGAACCCTGTATGCATACAGATGCAAGAAGTGGAACCATGCAATGAAGCAAAACAAAGAGTCTTCTTATGAAAACTGTTCAGACAGATGACACAGCACATATTAACGACATACTTTCATGATTCTTGTAACTATGCTGTTCAATGATCCTTGCTAGTAAAAAACAGACAAATAATTACTGTTGTTCGAGAAGAAAC
>NW_005841910.1:1928120-1981198 GCF_000455745.1 Alligator sinensis | reverse complement strand
CTTTCCCTGATTAAGCACACAATTTTACAGTACTTATGCTTGTGTTTAGTGACTTGGGCATCCTCTAATCCAAGTACAAGATTTTAAATATGTTTGCAGGGAGCTACAAAAGAGTGAAAATAAATACAGCTCTCACTCTTGATAGCTGGATATCTACTCCTAGAAATATGCTAAAAACTTTACATGGTAAAAAACAATTATGTACAGTGATATACGGGTGACAATTAGCAGCATTTCTAAAAAAGGCAATTTTATTAGCTACAAGTATACTGATCCAAGTCTCAGATACAGTCCACTGCTGAAGTGGATGGTAGCCTTTTCATTTCCTTCAGTGGGGGCTGTATAAGGGCCATAATCTTTATTTTTGGAAATATTTTAGCAGTGTTTCTTGTTAGAGTCTAATGGGAGAGTCTCACAGCAACAAACTTGCTTAAATATTTTCACACAATTGGATTATCATAACTTCAATGTGCTTAGCCCTGGAGACACTGATGTCTCCACAACAAACTTGTGTGGAATAAGATCCCAGAAAAGAAAAGACTTCTCTAAGAAATGTGGTGAGATGATATTTTTTTGAAAGCCTCCTCAGGGTAAGATGTTTTCAGTCTGCAGTTCTATGCATCTATGTTTGGGCAAACACTAAATCATAAAAAATACTGTTCTGAAAAATGCATTCAGGATGTATATTTATATACATTTATGTACTATATTTGGTGGTAGAGAGCTGGTTCACCCAGGGACGGTCAAGTAAGTATTTGCGTTGGTGACTTCAGAGCTTTCACAGAAACCATTATAATCTGTAATTATACAGAACTCAACTTACCTAAAATCACATGATTCTACGAGAAGCATGGAGCACAAACTTTTAAATGTTTATATATGTGATATTTCCACGGGAGCTATCCTTGCATGATGTTTCTTTTCATGATATATGCCTACCTGTCTTAACCTGATCATTAGTAGAGTGAAAAATCAAATGGTTTTGGACTCAAGAATGTAAATTAGCCTCATTCAATGCTTGCTAGGGATCATGTGTGGCGGGACAGTACTACTGCGCTGAGCCACCCACCTCACTGACCAAAACCCCGCTTCTGGTGTCTCCCCTGGGGCGCCTACATCCAACCGCTCCCCAGAACACACCTGCAAGCCTGGGGTAATTGCTGCCACCACCCAGGCTCTGGTCTCAGATAGGCTCTGTGCAGCCTAGGCTACACAGACCCTGCAGACCTTGGGTGCTTTGCCCACTGGTAGTATTTCTGAGTGCTCCTTATAGCCTGGAGCCACACAGGATCTTTTCAGGTAATAATCCACCAAGCTCTACTAGAAGCATAAAGGCCTGCCCCTCCTCTCAATCATTCACAGCTAGGGGTGCTGTAACAGATAGCTTTTATTAATCTGAGAGAGGGAGAATGGGGAAGGACTACAGGATAGAAGAGTATTAGAAAAACAATACCTCGAGCAAACCAGAATAGGCTTGTTGGTCCTTTTAATATGTGGCTAAAGATACATAACCCTAATTTAGTGGCTAAATTTCAGGTAAGCTACTTATATATACATCCAGAGGATTCAGGAGGTCCATGCTTCTGTTTGTGTTTCCAAAAATGCCTCCCCAGAAGACGCCCCCAGATCAGAGGGGCAGCAGCAGCGCTGAGTTTAGGAGGGCAGTGTGTGAGTGTGAGGGAGGGTGGTAGAGTGTGGGGACCCCCCCCGCCCCACACTCCTGCCATGGCACAGCCCCAGCAGGTGGTGGCAATATCAGCGGCAGCAACAGCAGGTTGGGGCACTCAGGGCACTTGTGCCCAGTGCAGGTGCTTGGCAGGGTGTGGCTTTGGCCAGTGCTGCACATCGTGGTGAGGGGTGCAGCCTCCACTGGGCCATCTGTAATGCTGGCATTCCTTGTACTCATTAGGCACGGGAGGAAAGCCCCAGGCACTGGAGCCAGTTGCCCTCCCCGACCCCCAGGGGAAGGCGCCCGGGGTTTTCTTCCTGTGCTGTGCAGCTCCAGTGGGGAAGGCAGCTGGCTCCAGTGCCTGGGGCTTCCCTCCCATGCCTGGTGAGTGCAGGGGCTGTGCATGCACATACACACACCCCACCGTACACAAACACACACCCCATACTCCCTACCACGCACATGCACACCCTGCCACACACACACATACAAGACTAAGAATTTATTTTTGAGTTATTGTACAATCACCTCTATAAATACTATGCAAACACAAATCACGACAAAAATATTTTTGTAATAAAATTAAAATATGTTGTAGTAGGTGTTTGACTTTTAGTGTATGATTTGGTTCTAAGATAGCATTCCCCCCCTCCCAAAAGGAGTATTTCCAGGGGTAAGGGCAGGGACTTCCAGTGGTAAAGATCAGGGGTCAGGACTTCCAGTCCCAAGATGGCCACCAGGGGGTGGGTCAACTGCCAAGGGGTGGGGCTACCCATGTGGGCCTTGACAGCTCACCAAAACTTGTTAAGCGGCCCTCCACCCAAAACAATTGCCCGCCCCTGACTTAAACTGTTACAATACGAAAACAGCGCAATGAGAAAACAGAAAAAAAATTATGACCTTAAATATATGGCATTTTTTGCTTTACAAATCCTTGAGGTGCAATCAGGCACAGAATGTTGTTACAGCATGTTGTAAATGGTTTGTGTCATGGCGCTATTCTAGCACGTTTGTTGGAACATGTCAAGGGGTTATTCACCCACTAAAGCCTACTACAGTCAGCAAATGGATAAAGAGAGTCTCTGGAGATCGAGGGCTGAATGTCAGCTGGCGTGAACTCTCACAGCTCCACTGACTTCAACTGAGCTATGAAAAGTTACACAACTTGAGGTTTTGACCCCCGCTGTTACAAATAAGAGCGTTTTTATTTTCCAGTTGACTGCGTTTATTGTAAATACAAGGTATTACTGCTCATGCCCCACTTCTGAGCATTAGATTAAGCTTTGCTATGTGGATTTGCTATGGACATCCCCTTCCTGTAAGAGAGTCAGGAGAATACCCTCTTTTGCATTACTATACGCTTTGTTTCAGGTGCCGGGAATTTCATGAAAGCTTTTGGGTCAAATGCAGGTGAGGGAGGGGAGGTGCGGTTTTGCATTCGCACCACCCCCTGCTCTGCTCTGATCCTAGATTTCCTTATGGAAAAACCCAGCAGGAAGAAATAACATGGCTTTACTCCCGCATAAACCTTTGATAGCTGTTACCTGGCAGCAACAAGAGAAGAACCTGTCCAATGCCCACATGGCTTCAGGAGAAGCCCAGCAGGGATGATCTACTGGAGTTGAAGCCCTCCCAATGGGATGTATTATGGCTCCAGAGAAAAAGGCTGCTCCCTTACCCAGTGATCCCTCTGATCCCATGCAGAAAAACTCTGCAGGCGTGTGCTGCAGGGAGTTGCCTCTTCCATAGTATTTTCCACCAGATTAGGGCACCCATCCCTAAGTGATTCTCTACTGGGTGAGGGAACGTTTGGGAGAGAAGTATCGTTATCCTTGTTAATCAGGTAGCCAGTTAGGTTCCTAAGCATTTAAACTTCCAGTACTTCATGACAAATTTGAATCCAAGGATATCTATTAAGTACTTTGGTATGCTTGCTCTACTACCGTAGTTACCTACTAAATCATACCACTTTCCAGTCTGCTCTGTTGCATTTTGTAGGACTAGCAGGCTAAACGCTCTGTTGTTGACTTCGATAGTTCTGTTGCAGCAAAGAAACTGGCTCCATTTTTTCCCCAAAGCTGATCTACAAAAGCTTCACCTCAAACTGCAGGTTTCTGCTTCAACATTGTCCAGATAAACAGACACTAGAAGTCTCGTGGTGCCCCAGGAATTCACTAATGTTTTATAATGTGCAAGTCAGCACATGTTCCTTCTCACTCCAAGAAAATTATCTTTATTCATGTACACTGAGAGAATGGACTTTATGCTTTTCATCAGCTGAAGTGACAGCGGTGTGCATACCGTATAATCTCATTTCACTGTTAGAGTAAGGGACTAAGATTTCCACCTTCTGGGAAAAATGCTTGAAAATATATTAGATTTAATGACTTGTTATATTTTTTAATATCACTGAGATATAGAAGTGTGCAAGGTGGTGAATGTTAATTATCTCTACAGCACCTGTAATTTCTGTAGTATTGTTATAACTAGTTTGAATTCTGTCCTCTTTTTGCAGGGTTAGGTGAGGGCATTACATGAACAGCACTTTCTTTTTCCCTGTTGCACAATGGCATCCACATTTTTCATGAAAACTTCCCTTCTGAAATGTGTATACATAGGCACTTCTTTCATTAAGGTATAATATGAATTTCAGCTATCTACTATATTCGTATACTAAAAATAGGCAGGTTTCTTTGCTAGTACTATTAAGATAGCCACGTGACACTACAGTGTTTGCCGCTTGTGCAGTTGCCGTTCAGCATACACCCACAGTTTCATGATTAAATCTTCTTTTTAGATTTCTATAACTCAACTATAACATTTTATCTTAAGAATTATTGTTCCTCTGTGGGGTTTTCCCTGTGACCTTTTTCCTGTTCATATATTTCAACCAGTCTTCCCTTCTTATCTTTCCCTTCTGTATAAAAGTGAATGTAATACTATTTAAATGCCAAATCAATTTATTTCTGTGATGGCAGAACTGACTATAGAAGCACATCTAATTGTGCTTCTCATCCAATTAGTTTTGGCCTTTCCATAAAAAAAGTGTGCATTTACTGGCCTCAGAAGTATGTTCAACTCATCCCTAAACTTGGATACAACATCAAACGATGAAAATGTCTTCTTCCACCACACTATTCTGCAGGCAGAACTATTCTTTTCCAGACTTTGGAGAAGAGGAAATACCTTCTTTGGGTCCATTAGGGGTTTCTGTCACAGAGCACCTAGGTGCCCTGCTACTAAGAAGGAAAAAACTGCTAGGGAAGGAGCCCTAGCAGTGAGTGATGAGCCCAGTTGCGGGTTGCCAGAGCAACCAGAGGAGGTCAGCTGACCAGAAGGGGCAGGGCCTGGCTCCCTTATAAACCGTAGGGACTGAGGTCAGAGGGCAGTTTCCTGCCAGCAGCCAAGGAGGAAGGAGCTCTCTCTCTCATGGAAGAGAGGAGAAGCCTGAATGCAGGCACAGTGTCTGACACTGCTGCAGGATGAAGTATCCCCGGTAGGTTTGAACGTGGTTATAGCCAGGCGGCTTCCGTTTATGTTATAGCCCAGGGGCTTGTGTTGTGTTGCTGTTTAAATACTGGTGGTTTGGGTGAGGCTAATAGGGGTTGGAGGAGGCCTCATATGGGAGTGTGAGGGCCCCAGTGCCAGCGAGGGCACAGCATTCGGGGTGCACTGACCCCAGCCCCAAAGAGGGGGGCAATTGAGAAGTCCAGGGAGGGGGCATTGGTGAGAAGCCCCAGTGCAAGTATGGTGAGCCCCAGGACAGGGGGCAGCATTTGAGTATGCCCCGGAGAAGGGGGCAGCATTTGTGGGAGGAGCCCTGGAGAAGGGGCACAGAGTGAGATGGGACCGTGGAGAGCCCTAGCGCCAGGGAGGGTGCAGATCGAAAGAGGCAGGGCCCGGAGAGGACTAGGGGGCCAGATTATAAATAGGGCCCAGCCCGAACAACCTCTATTTAATCTGCGAGGCTTGGGGCGTCGTACAGGGGTGGCTGGAGCCACACATAGCCCATAAGCCTAGGGTGCCCCTGCAGCACACATTGCAGAACGGTACCCATGAGGGGCCGGGAAACCAGGGGGTCTGAGTGTCCATCAAGAGGTGGTGGGCAAGCATTTGAGGGTGCCCTTGTGTCAACTTGGCACGGAAGGGGGCCTTGAGATCACAGCCCTCCTGCAGGACCCCACGCCGTGAGAGTCTCAACATGCAGATTTACTCAGGGGAGACCTTAAAGACATCATGGATATGAAGTTTAGATCTTAATCTTAAAATAGATGCTTGGCAAGGATGTACTTTGTTCTCAACATGTAAGTGAATATCTAGTGTTGAGACTGGTTTTGGTCCTTGCTGTTCCTGCTTTTTCCTGACCTGAAGAAGACTGCACTGCAGTTGAAAACTTGTCTAAGTCTATCCCAACCACATGGTTGGTCCAATAAAAGATATCACCCACAGAAATCCTTACCTTGTGCATAACTTCCTGGACCTCTGCAGCTACAACATCACTCTAACACTACTTTTGGGAAAGTCGCATAATATATTTGTTCATGCAGTGAGGGGTTTTCAGGTACAGGATTTTGGTTAAGCCAAAATTCACTGACTTTCAACATCAGCTGGCAAACTACTAAGCCCTTCTACGTCCCTTTTGCAAAACTTTGCTTCATCTGCCCAAATCTAACTGCAGGCTCTGTTTGATTGACTGACTTTGTTCTGTATACATAAGATAGCGATCATAACAAAGAAGGTGCACTTGAAATGTTTTACTGATTGAAATAATCTCCTTGCTGGTTCCAGATGCATTCCCTGTCATTAAAAGGGGTTATTCCCTTAAAACCTGTGGAGTCTTTCAAACTACTCAAACTGTTTAAGGGGATGGAGCTTTTAAAAAATCTCTTTACACAATGTTTATAGTAATAGTCATTGGGAGCCTAAAACGGTATTCTGTTTCTTTTGCAGCAGGCATGGATTTTTGTTAATAATTCAGAAGACTCTTGTGGTAGGGGGTGATAGACATTGAAATGTATGTTAAAAATAAAAAGAAGCGTATGGATTTTGTAAGCACAAATAAAGTAATTCACACAAACAGCGAAAATACCAGGCCTTCCCAGTGCCAGGGCCCCTGGGATTCAAACCTCAATCCATGGCACCTGCAGGCAGAGTAGAGGAGGCTGCAGGGCCACCAAGTGACTAGCAATGAATCTGCTCCAGCTCAGTCTGGCCTCCAATCATGAGGTCCTTAATAGGGGATCAGGAAGACCAATGGGAGACACAACCCCCTGATGGGAGAGCTATAAAACCTTCTCACACCCTGCAGGTCTTTGCCCTTGCAATAATATTCTTAGTATCTCTGGTGTGGGCCTCCTTATCCTACTCCTGCCCCATGTTCCTGCACCTATCTTGGGCCTCCCAGCTTTGATCCCTACTCACTACTTTCTTGACCCCGACTGCATTGAACGGGGTCATCTTTCATCTCTCTAGCTTTCATCTCTGGGCCTGAGCTCCTTCCTTGCTTCTGCCCTTTGCTTGCAAGACCAAGAGGAATACTGTAAGTAAACTTATTCTTGAAGAAATCCTCTGATGTAGTGAGCATCACGGGATATCATTTCATGTCCCCACACAGAGCTTCTTTTCTTCACTATTTTTCTTCAAAATATTTTATGATGACAAATACCTAGGAAATCTCACTTCTCTTTTCACGTTTCAGTTCTTGCCTGTCTCTGTTACAGAGTACAAGAGTACTGATGCAGTGAAGAGTCTAGAGACACAAAAGTTTTGATTGCCTAGTAAAATCTGACGTACCAAGTGGACTGTTCAGTACTGTTTCATGCCTGACGGTCTAATAACAACAAGGAAGAATTCAATCTCCAATTGTTAGGACTTGGAACTCATTCATAGCTAATTACTGATGACGAACACTGCACTTCATTGCCTAAGTAGTCCCATCAAAATCAGTGGGGCTAATTTCAAAGTAAAGTACTGTTCAATTCAATTAAAAGAGAATCAGAAGGCACAGCATTAAGTGTTCAGCAAAATATAAGAGGCCCTTATTTCCTCAACCCCTAAAACTATGCCTCCCATCCACCAACAAACCCAGGATTCTGGATGTTGCCAGAGTATTTTGATACTTAAAATGGCAAGTGGGATAGTTTCCGTTTTTTATAATAATATACAGAAAAGGACACCAGGATCTCAGAACTTTTATTTGCAAAGGGAACATTTTCCTCCTCATAGGAGATGAAAGACAGTTCATGACAGTTCTATTACAGAAACTACTTTGGCGCACACACACATACTTTTCATTATTACTGTTTTTTTTTCAAAATAACCAAAGATCCTGGCTTCCATAACACACAGGCAGAATGCGTAATTAGGTAGGCTCCGAGACATCATGTGCCAAAAACACACCAACCCAAATTTTCTGTGTTACATGGGTTTTAGGTTGGTGTAACTCTTCTAAAGCTCAGAGTTAAAAGGAGCGGAGAACCAGCCCTAAATATTCACAAATGTTAACTTCAGTTGGTGTTATGAACTACTGTATGTACCAAGGCTCATGATTTATGACACCAAATTTAAAGTTTTACGCTAACTTTTCATGTAAACTGTTCCAAAGATACCTCAGTGCCTTTCAAGAATACCAGAAGGCAATAAATCAGGCTGCCTTTGCATTTTATTTCACAATTGGAAAAGATTACATTGATCTAAAAAGCGGGGGGACGGGGAAAGGGAAAATAGTGGGAAGGGTTCTTAGGAGGCAAAGCTTCCCTTGGAAATAAAATGTTTCATGGTTACCCCTCACTTTCGTCACGAAGAAGAAAGAAGCAAATCGTCCATATGCTTCTAAATAGTACTGTCAACATACTGTATTTCTAAATCAGCTTAATCCATTTTGCTGTAAATGGAAACCATGTTTTCAGTATATCTGGTGTGAGTTAGTTAACTATGTGCTGAAACGTGCCAAACTCCATATATATACACACACACACACACACACACACACACACACACACACACACACACACATAGATATATATCTATAGATATGTGCGTGTGTGTATATATTTGTGTGTGTGTACATATATACATAAATACATATAATATATAAAATTATGGGGGTGTGTGTGTGTGTGTGTGTGTGTGTGTGCGTGTGTATATATATATATATATATATATGTATTACGGGGGCAGAGGCAGGGAGGACCTTCATGAATCAAAAGCGGTGTTTGGCTACAAATAAGTAGACTTCCAGAAGAACACACTCCTTGTAATCATATCTTGATAGTCTAATGCCTTGTATAAAAACCAGAAACTATTTTCTGCATCTGAGTGTATTTACAATATGGAGCCTGAAGTCTGCCCTCCTATAACTACTATTTCATGTGATTTTATTTATGGTCTAAAAACAGAATTGCCTTTCTACTTCTGGCTTGTGGGATATTCTTCTATCAGGTGAGTTTTGAGAAATCTGACGCTACTCATTCATCCCCTCCGGAGCGATAAACTATGCAGAGGAAAAAAACTCACTTAAAACAAATCCTGTCAAATCCTAAGAAATCTGTAATGGGCTCAGCAATCAATACGGATGGTTTCAGAAAGGATGAAGGTTTTGCAAAGGTAATGTTTATTCAAGTGCTACAAAAGCGTCTTCATGTATGGTTTGAGGAAGCTGCTGTGCCAAAGACTGTAACAGAGCACCCAGTACACATGTCCAGCATGCATGGAGCAGAAGTATAGGGGAGGCATCTGAGGGCATCAGATGTGAGGAGAAGTGTGAAAAAAGAAATCACTCCCAAGGCAGCCATGTCTCAAGAGGCATAACTAACCACGCTGCCCAGTGGGTGAGAGAAGACATGCTTAGCTTGCATGGCTTCAGCTACACGGCCACCACCCTCTCTTCATGTCTTAGGCTCCCTGAAGACTATTTTGATCTGAGGTATGTTATAGGTATATTCATCTCCTGCAGGGCTTTCAGGGAGTATCAGGTACTTGTTTTGCTTTGGGGCTGTGGGGAGGCCCTATGCTTTGGACTGTCTGTCTGACACAACTTGATTTGACGTACGTGTTTAAAAAGGAAAAAATACATACAGGTGATTGACAGATGCAATAAATCAGCACAAATCCATGAAAATAAATAAATAATGTGCTGCACAGATAGCACTATCCCCGCACAGGCCTGTTAACTCGGGAATGTTTTCTTGCGCTTCCACATGTTGTTGAAAAATATGACACATGGTTAAATTCGATTTAAACCAGCTGGCAGTGCAGCAAGACAAAGGCGGATCAAAACTATAACAGAAATCGAACTCACCCAAAGAAAAAGGGGTAGCAGCATTGGTGTCCACCCTGTTGACATGCAGCTGTACCTGAACCTCATCTAGTATCTACCTAGTGTCAGCAGGTTTCATTAGATACATAATAGCAGCATAACATCAATGCATCTGTGTTTCTCGAGTTTTAATATTCCCTACAGGAGAGAACGAGTTAAAATTATGACTTGCTGCTCAGAGTGAAGTAGCATTTTGGAGACTCCACCATATTCAGGAAGCCAAGGTCTTGCCCCTGGTCATATCTCTCTGGGATACACTATCCACCTTTTCTGTGGAGTTCGTGAAAATGAGCAAGACCCATACTCTGCATTTTACCTTTTTCTCCCTTCCCCTAGGATGGGACAAGACCTTTTCTTGCTCGCTCTCTCACTGTTTTATGCTTTGGTGTACGTAATCTGCATTCCCCGTAACTTGCAGCTCTCCATTTAATAGATGCTGTGCACAATTAGGACTTAATTGTCTGCATTGTTCACGTTCCAGTTCTATATAACAACCATATACAGGAGAACAGCTCTTCATAAGGAAGAAAAAAAGACTTTCCTTTGCCTCTGAACTCCATCAATGTGTCAGAATTGGAAGTGGGCATTAATTTGGCACCAGTATGCAACTGTGTTAATGCTGGCACAACTTAAAACTGTCATAGGAGCTTGTTTTCTTTTGCTCCTCTCCTCTGGAAACGTTAATTTAAGACTCCCTTAGAGGAGAATCAGCATAGCTCTGCTGCATACTTTGCTACAGTTAGGGTTGTCAGAGCAATTCTCGATGGCCAAATGCTTGCCAGTATCTGGGCCCGTTGGACCCCCTGAATGGCTTCAAAGGGCCAGTTCATAATTGAGGATCTGTCAGTATTTCTCTACAAAGTGAAACGTCCATTAAGAAATTTGGGGCACTCTCTAAAGCATTATGACAGTTACATAATCAAGCTTTAATGATAAAATTGGTTGGGTAGAGTGATGTTATAGCTGTGATGATCCAGGAATTATTTGAGAGGCAAAGATTGTTTTGGAGTGATATATTTTATTGGACCATGGGATGGTTGAGATGGAGTTCAATAGGCTTTTAAATGCAAGATATTCTTCATATCAGGTGATGAAGAATGTCTTGCATTCAAAAGCTTGTCTCACTTTTTTACTGGACCAACTACATGGTTGGAAAAGATATGTCAAAACAAAATCCTTGCCTCTTGCAAAATTGGTTAGAACAGAGTTCTGCATTGTATAGATATCCCCCGCTATAGATTCATAAATTGTTTTGCAGTTCTTCCTTCTACCTGTTGCTAAACATTAATGTGTTAAGAAATGTAGATGTCAGGTAGTGACTGAGGCTGCTATGATGCCAGTGTTGCCCTGGCAGGGAGGATGATGCGACTGTTTAGCATGTTTTTTCCATCTCCAGTTTCGATGATTCCATGATATGTAATACTCATCATAGTCAGGTATGTGTTGATCACAAGTTAGATGCCTTTTAGCATATTGGTGTGTTTCTCAAATGTCTTCATAAAGCAAACATGCAAAAAAATAGAAGACATATTAATGTTCCATATGCAAGTCGTTTAGTCCAGTGGCCAAGAATAACACGGTATGTTAACATGAAGCTAGTACAACTCCCAAAGCCCAAAGAAAGCTACCCAATTGAAATGCAAAAACTTGTCTATATACAGGAGGGTATATCTATAGGGAAACTTCAGGCCCACTTGCTATGAATCGAATCTAAAGATGTTCCTCTATTTGCCTAGAGATTTAGGATTTGTTTGGCAAAAGAGTAAACGTGACATCTAAGAACAACACTTCAGCTTTACTTTATGGAAAAGAAAAAGCAGAAGCAAAGTTATTTAAAAAAAAAAAAAAAAAAAAGCAAGCAACGAAAAGTTGAAAAACATAAGTATCTAACCTAAAAGTTTACTTAGCAGGAGTCATTGGTTGAAATAGTTGAAATCCTTTGTGTAAAAGTATGTTGTGCTGTTCCGTGCAAGACCCTTAAAGGTTAAGTTGTTAGCTGTCACTGCTCAGTTATACATCACATTACTGCGGGGGGAAGGGAGGCCTGACTACTCTATTTTTCCAGCTCTGCAGCCAGACTCACTCTAAACAATTTCCTGCAGTGGGTTCACGTCAGAGACTAAACTGTTTCTAATACAAGGAATGCAGTTAGCTATAGCCGATAGACAAATACCTTTTCTTATCACTAATGGATTACAACACTTGACTGCAAAAGCCATTTAAACCTTACAAACAGCATATTCTACTAGGCAACAGCAGTATATGCCGAGAATTGTTGTTACAGCAGCTTTTCATTATAGCCATGAGCAGCAATGAAAAAGGACCACATTTAAAAAAAAAAAAATCAGCAATGCAACTTTTTTTTTAAATCTCCTAAATCTCTGAAAACTTTACAACTGCACGGGGAATATTATGTGGGCCTGAAAAGCCAAAGGCTATCCTCAGCTTAAACATGCCGATTCCTATTGACACTTAGGAGAAATGCAGTGGTGAACTTAGGATAGTGAATTGGTCGGGTATATGGCAGCAGCTGAGGCCTCAGCTAAGATCAGAGCCCCATCCTGATAGAGGTGTTGTGTTAGGGGTAAACGTTTCAAAGATGCATGTGAACATAAGTAAAAGACCGTATCTGCGCCGAAGAGCTTACAGTGTACATAGGGCAGCTAAGGATGAGGGGAGGCAGTATGAAAGGAAGCCCCCCAAAATGAAACCGTACAGCCAGCATGTGGTATAAAACCCAGTCTTTCTAAATGCCGTGACTACAAGCCCATCCTTCCTTTTATTAATGTATTAAGTGCAACCAACATTCAGTTGTCACCATTTATGGAGGATTTAATGCTGTGTATTATATCTGTAAAACACTTTCTGCCTTCTTACACATTGCTCTTTTTTTCAAGTATGCACCATCTGAACATGTTTTCCTTTTTCCTGTTGAGAAGCCCTAAACTGTTGAGCATCCGCCCAGCTGTTTTGGGGCGGGTTGGAAGATCACTTTCCCTTAATCACAGCTGTTTGCTTCTGCCTGGAAGAGCAGGATAGCTGGAGGGTAGGGATGCACTAAGAAGGTTTAATCTGTGCCCAGCGTACTGGTGTGCCTCGTCCTCAAATATTTGAATCTGTTCTTTGCCTGTGCCTATACTGGAATGACTAACATATCCATGCTTGTAATATAAAAACATAATAATTTACACAGTGGTCATATACATGCAGAATCTGTAGGTCCAACAAAATGTTGCTTAACAATGATTGTCCCAGATATCTGAAACACCAGCAAACTGAACTTCACCAGACTGACTGGAGGGGAGTTTCCCATTTACTTTGCTGAGAACTGTATACATGCGAGGAATGCAGGAATGGGTGCATAATGACTAAGCGGTATGCTCTGTGCCTTTATACCGTTACATCCCGCGTTCCTACAGGCTGTAGCTTCAAGCACTAAAGAATTTAGTGCGAGTCATTTGATATGACAACATGTGGCACAGGCTTGAAATTTTCTGGCATCCAATCAAGCCCGATGTTGGTGCCCCTCTTTACTGATCATTCTAAAAGTCATCATTGCTAACAGGTGACGTTAACTGAATAATTGCCTAAAAATTATGATAATCGGCTAACGAACTCCAGCCATCCACTACACACCAATCTAATTCGTACTGCTTAATAGTGCAGTCCTGGAGGTGCAGTTCAGACTTGATTACGTGACGCTTACAGATCTTTGTTTTTTGTTGCCTAAATATTCAGACACAGTCACCCATTCCTTCTTTATAAAAATACCCTATAATTATCTGGTGGAGTAGCACCTTCGAAACCACAGCACAGTATTTCACAGCCTGTGAAGTGCTCCGCTTGCTTGTCACCCACCAGCAAAGACTGTCCGGGTGGTACAGCTTTTGCTAAGCCTATCCTCTGCGGTACAGAAGATTGCTGAGTGGGAGAATGATATAGATTTGGTGGATCCAGACTGGTCTTATTGAAGCAGGAAGTACCACACTGAGATCTAGCCACCTGAGTTGGTATTAACATTTTTAAAGGAAATCCTTTTTTTATTCCTTCCTTTATTTTACATATTTTTTATTTCTTCCTTTTGCCTATGTGCTTTTTTTGTTCAAGGCACAAACACCACTTGACAATAGCAGATGCAAAAGTTGTTAAATGTATTCATACAGCTTCTGTCAAAAGAGTCAAAATTCAAGTAAATGAAGGAGGCGGCTACCTCCTCTTGCTCTACTCAGCTGTTTTAGCTGTCATCAAGCAGTAGTAAAGAGTCCCTGTCATTCAAGCTTTGTTTTTTAGACTCTTCTCTCCAGATGGGATGTCTAGTTCTAACAGGTACGATTATTAGTGGGCGAACTGCAGCTGGAGGTCAAGCCCCTCAATTTTCTATGGTCACAAAACCAAATCCCTTGTTTTCTTCATGTCCCTCCTACAGGCCATAATGAGAAATGAAACAGAAAAGAACCCCAGAACAGGCAGCCCCCAACTCCACACAAACCAACTCAAACATTTCAATGCAGCGCTCTGCTTCCTGTTCAGATCAGTGCTTGTTAGCATCACCGACCAGGAATTAAAATAATAATAGTAATAATAATAATAACAACAACAACATTTGGATGGGATCCTTTGACCCTAGCTGACTTTTGCTGGGATCCTTTGACCCCAGCTGACTTCCTGCCCATTGTGCAGGGGGCTGGACCGGATGATCTTACAAGGTCCCTTCCAGCCCTAATGTGTATGAAATCTTTGAAATAATAAAGTGGAGCCTTCCCTGAATCTGCCTTCAGCATTTCAGAAAATCATACTGAGCAATTGCTTTCTCACTGGTGGCAATAACGCTGAACCAGGAAGGTAGCCTTGTACATGCACTCTGCGTTGTGTAAATGCGGGGTGCCAGGTAATGGAGAATCAGACCCAAATGGAAGTTTATCAGAAGCAATCTCATGTTTAACTTACCCGGGTCACTGACACTGCGATGTGCATGGCACCCGCACGGGCTGAAAGTTAAGTCTTTAGTCTAAACACCTCCAGACTTCTAGGAATGCCTGATCTGGCTCTGCGCTCCTAATCTATCCTCAGAAACCCGGACTAAACCATCCAAAGGGCCAGTTCTGAACTCTGCACTGCAGATTCATCTGTACTTTGCTATCATCTCATTACACTGCTACAAACCTCCCTCTTTTGCATAAATAATTACACAGCCACGATAACTGTACTATCTTTGGATATAGCAAACAATAATGTATTACTGCTGTAGATTATATATCTATATCAAGACACCTTCATTGAATAATGACTTAGCATTTATTATAAATCCCTAAACATATTTGTCTAAAGCCCATTTATGTGATTTCCCTTCACGCTGGAAAAACTTGGGTTTCGACACCAATGTCAGACATAACAATGTTGAAATCCTTAAGCAAACAGTCCTTTTGGGGTGGTTCTGCTGGAGGTGCATTTTTCAGAAGCTGATGCCATTTGTTATGAAGCCTGCCCTGAACTGTCAGCATACCTTTTCAATCAAAGCAACAGCTGCCAGACTGATATAGTACTGCCCCGGGATGAGAACTTCTAAATGGTTACATGCCTTGGCCTCATCTCAGAAGAGTATGCAGCTCCTGATATCAAATCACTAAAAATGGCAACAGAAACTGCGATTCTAGGTTAATCAAATATTGTGTGCTGAAGTGGAGCAAATCAAGTGCTGGTTTGCCCGACCCTACATTCCTCACACAGCCAGTTCTCCCATCGGGAGTTTTAGGTGTGCAAGGAATACAGGGGCCCTGTATTCCTAAATGGCCTCACATGTAAGTTAGCTTTTAAAAAGGGGTTTATTAGTTGCTAGTTTACTACAAACGTTCAAGCAAACTGCTTGAGCTAAAATACACAGCTAAATATTTTTGAGTAACAGTTTTAAAAGCTCCAGTTGTTATTCTGATCTAGTTGAGCTCTAATTGAAGCTACCCCTTACTTTAGCATAGAAACTGAAGATTATTTTTATACTAGATTAGAAGAACTAAAGTTATGGTTGAAGAAGCACTTTTTGTTTGTCTGTGCTCAGGACTCGAAAAGTTTATGGAAGAAATCATTAATTTGGCTTAAATTTCTTGCAAAATATTCTTAGCCTAGAAGGAATTGATTTGTTTTTTAAAGTACTACACTGTTATGTTGTAAGAATTTTTAATGAAAACGGCTTAAATATATGTAATGAGTTACTTTAAAATATTCTGATTTGCAAATAGGAATGTGATATATGCAGCATCATGCGTACGGCAAGACCCAATGTAGAGTGCATGCTTCATATCTGGAGAACACTGTTGGTTGAGAAATAAAGAACTCAAAAAGAGGAAAAGTTATTCCACTTACTGCCTAGGATCCAATTTTCCTCTCACTTGAGTCGGTTGATGTAACTCCATTCTCCAAATTCAGGATTTAAAGCTATGCTGTTAGGATTGCTAGCTAACATGTTCTAACATGATCTAAGAATCTAGTGTAGACAACACTATTGATACTTTAATACGCGCTGTCCTGGCCAAGTTAAAACCTACCTCTCCTAGCCTTTGACTGAACTAGTACAGCATATGTTAACATATATACTGATACTGTCTTTGTACATTACATTCAAGTTTTAAAATGTAAAGTGTAACCGTGGACAAGTGTCAACTAACCATTGAATTGTGCACAGTACCCACTACTCATCATTAGGGACCTACACTGCCTATTTCGCAGGCAATGCCGGGTTTCCCGTTTTCCGAGAAATCAAGATTTCTCGGAAAACGGGAAACCCGGCATTGCCTGCGAAATCCACAAGAAGGAAATAAAGAAAACTTACCGAAAATAAAATGCTGCTTCCTCACCACGCTGTGACCCAGCTACACAGACAGTAGGGGTGATGGGGGGATGGAAGGGGCTGCTGGCGCATAGGGGAGCCCATGACGACTGCCACCCCCACCACCCTGATTGGCCTGTGATGCGGCACTGCCCCTTCACCAATTGGTATCAAGGGGTGGCACTGCATGACAGACAGTTCTCACAGCCAATCAGTGGAAAGGGGAGGGCCCACTGAGTGCCCTTGGCAATCAGAGGCGTAGAGGGACCCCACCATGATCAGCCCATAAAAATGGAGGCTGGCCCCGTGATCTTGGCCGGCTACCTCCCGGAGTTGGGTATTCCCCTACTCATCATGCACAACAAACCTCTAGTACAGTGGGTCTTTAATTTCAGTTTGGGCACTGCCAAAGTATACAGAAGTAAAAGGTGACCCACAAGGTTGGGCCTTGCTTAATTTTTATAGGACAGGTTGGAGGTTAAGCATGTAGAGACTGACTTTCTGTTCTGGTGCGAGCAGCAATTAGATCCTTGTTTATTCATGTGTCGATATGATTAGTGAAGTAAACCCACAGAAGCCAGTGTGATTTTATGCCTCCAGGTACAGTGTCATTTCCTTATTGAAGGCTTTATATGAATAAATGCTTGGGATCAGTTGTGATACTTAAATGAATAATAGCTATTCTGCCCTAAGGTAAATAAAAATAAGTTGGTGCATGTCAGTTTATGGACGAGATGGACAAACCTATCTGCTATCCAGCATAAATGGCACTCATGTACAGCTAGAGTTTGTTAGCACATCCTCCAGGCACGAGTGGTTTTGAGGATGTGAGAAGGCCAGAAATGGAAAGAGCAAATGCTCTTTATCCTAATGCAACAGTTGTCGGAAATAACAAGCCCGTTGCAGAACTGTCAGATATTTGAGGCTTATATAAAACAATGTCTTAACATGGTTACTTTCTGCTGCTAAAGTCTGTGCTGAAGCACACAAGTCTTGCTCAGTTCTCTCTCTGTCATCCTGCTAATCTTCTGTTGATTTAATAGCAAAACTAACAGAGAAAATAAACGTTGGCTGGCTTCCATTGTTGCTAAAACATGACTATGTTTTTTAGACATCGTGCACAAAGTGATAACTAAGCCAGTAACGATACTGTACCATGAAGACTGCATTGGGCAAAAATGTCTTGATGCTGAAAAAAATGCCGTGAATACATTTCAAAATATCTTCCAGTTATTCCTGTAAGTGCAGGTCCCTGTGAGCAAGGGCTGCCAAAACAGGCCCTAAGTGATTCAGAATTTACACTGAAAATGAAGAAGCCAGAACTGTGAAATCTCACTGAAGTTGGCAGAAAAGTCAGTGGAAACAGGATTTGGCCTTAGCTAATTTTACAAGGTTGCATCAGACTGTGGAAGCATTTGATTCAGGTTTGCCTGTAATATCAAGGCATGTAACCATACACAAACTGATAATACAGCTACCTTAATAACCAGCTCTGCCCCCCTAGCCCTGATCCAACTGCTGTTGAAGTTGTAAGTGCTCTACTGAGAGCTGAACCAGGTCTTCTATGCATAGGCAAAAGTACTCCTATAAACAAAAAAGACACCAAACTACTATGTATACGTCACCATTTTATATTCAGTAACACTGTGTCATGCCAGAGAGCTTTACAAACTAAAGTACGATGCACAAATGATAGAAATGAGAGACTTGCAACTGGTGGTTATCACAAGCCACCTTGGGTCGGACTTACAGAAACTCCCACCTAACTCCATTAGACAGATTTCATGCAGCCAAAATGGGAATCTTGGAGAGATTGCAACATTTATGAAGTGCAGTTTGACTCCTACCACCTGTTGTAAGGAATCAAAACCAGACTCCAATATCTTTCCACATCCCAGGGCTACAGGAACGAAGTCTCTAAAAAGGGCATTCAAAACAATAACGGTGCCCACCTGGGGGCTGGAAAGCTTTACCCTAGGGCTATATTTTTTAACTATTCATAGAATCAGTGAATATGCAATTCTGTCTTTACTGTAAGGAACAGAATCATGTTACAGTAAAAGCTGTGTTATCCGGCATCCATGGGGAATGGGGAGTGCTGGTTAATCAAATATGCCAGTTATCTGAGAGGTGTCTTTGCCTGTTCAACTCGCCGCCCCTCCCACCATGTCTGGTGCGCCAGGGCTTTCACTCCCTGGCGTCAGTGTGCCGAGGGCAGGGAGGGGTGCCCGCGCCAGCTGCTTTATCCCAGGCCGTGGTCCAAAGTCGGCGAAGCAGGACTTGGCAAAACCGGAAGTGCCACGGTGGGACTTTCAGTTTCACTTTTGCTGCGTCGATCAGCATGCCGGTTAATACAGCATGCCAGTTAATAAAGTGCCGGATAACTCAGCTTTTACTGTAATTCTTGATATTAAGAGTCTTAAAAACAAGAGAAGGAAACTCTTGTCTCATTGGTTAAAACATTAAGAAGCAAAAACGTTTCCTATGGCACCTGTTAAAATCTATCAGCACCCTGGTTTTGTATCACTGAACGAAACACCATTTACTGGCTAATTACAAGGTGTATCAGTGGAAAGTGCAGCAATTATACAGACACCTGTTTACTAAGAGCTGAGCATGTTATTTCATCCTGTGAATCTCGAATTGTGCATATTTGACTTTGCTGTTTTATTCAATTAGGTTATTTCTTTTACAGCCCTGTTTTATGGCATTACAGTGAATCAATCAAGAAATACTTCAGTGAAAGACCATGGCTAAACTATGTGAATTCCTTATTAGTACAGCTATAGAAAGACTACTGCGCAAGAACTGGTTGTATTAATTGGACATTTTCAGTAATATTGGAAATGGCTTATAATTAAAAGGAGAAAGTGCAGGCCAAGTGCACTGATATGCATGTACTTATGACTCCTAGGCTAGGGACAGAAGTTACACATAAACCGGTTTAAGTGATCAGAAACTGGTTTATACCTGTAACAGAACATAAGTTCAGTGCACATAAACCAGTTTCAAAATGTCTGAAACTGGTTTAAGATAAATCTGGTTGCATGTAGCATCAGACTTAACTGACTTGGGTCAAATTGGTTTATGGAACTTCTGTCCCAGACAGGAGCCACTGCGCACATCCCTGGGGGAGGCAGGAGGGACACGTGCTGGCTGGATTTGTGTGGAGGGCGAGGGTGGGCTGCCCACTGTTGGCTTAGGCCCACAGCTTGCACCAGCCTCTTCTAGCAGGAGGGCTGGGTTGAGGCTGCGCTCAGGGCAGGCAGGGGCGGTGCAGACAGCAGCAGCACTGAGAGGGGGAGCTATGGGGAATTTTAGGGTGGCTGTAGTCCACCCCATGGCCCCCCCTCCCAGCGCCACTGCTCATCCTGTCCACCCCAAGCACAGCCCCAGCCTAGCCCCAGCTGGGCAGTGCCTGCCCCTGCCCCAGCTCCAACCCCAGACCCACTCCCTCCCTTGCTGTGGAGGCCTCAATCTGCCCCCCCGTGTGCCCGTTCCCTCCCTAACACCTCTTCCCTCCCAGAGACTTAGCAGCCCAGACGCTGCCCTTCAAGCCGCTGGGTTGCATCCCTGGCCGTGTGTATGATGCAGCTGAGTGCATGCACGTGGCATTTATCGGTGATATTATTGGCTACAGCAGCCAAAAAAAGTTGAATGCCGATAATGTCAATTTTCCTTTTATTGGTGCTGATCTAATATGGACCGATATATCGGTGCACTTCTAGCAGTAACTACTGTACATTAATGAATATGTAGACACACCCACTGTGTATTAACTTGTTCCAACTTGTATATTCTTCTACATCTTCATTTAAGATTGCTAAAACTGCATGCAGAAATAACCAGTATTAGTGTGCCTCAAGCTGATGGATTTTTGTGCATTTGCAAGTTTTACAGGGACAGTTAGGAAGATCTGTTTAAAAACCGACCCTAAAAGTTTATGAATGGATATAGCTATCTGTCTAAGTCTACCAACGTGAACTATTGTTTTTCTCTCCATCATTGTAGGACCTAAACATTTTTCAGGTCAATTGGGTCTGCATGGTGAGGACTCAAGAAGTCTTTGGCTTTTCTACCCTCCCTGTTAGAGTAATATCAGCTTGGAATAGGCATGTTTTGCTTTCTGTCCTCCCTTATACATGTACAGTGTAATTCTTCCACTCTTTATTCGTATACTAAAGCAACCCGTGTAATGTACCACACATGACTATACATAACTTTAACATGATGACTGCTGAATATTATATACGTTAGCTCTCTGTATGAAAGTTTTACATATTGGTTACAAAATATTTGAAAACACTGTGATGAGCTTTGTAGGAAGCTGAGATGGGATAGAAGGCAAGGCTCCATTTTTTCACTTCATGTTTTTGCTTAAATGTTTGATTTTTAAATGTAAAGCAATCAAGTGTACTGGACTGCTAGCAAAATCAACCAGATTATCTTCCAGTCACTTTGTATATTTTTGCTATGTTTTATATATTTATTTGTTGCTTTTCTACATAGGTTTTATGTTGTTTAGAATTGCAACTTAAAGCAAAGTCACAGCCCTTTCAGAGTAGGTGGTCTGTAACATTAAACCACCAAAAATTAGTTTTATGCTTTTTCTTTTATGTTGTCTTTTCACTGGCAAGCATAGGGCATCGTCTCTGTCTAGCATAGGAAATTATAAAACAAAACAAAAAATCTGAACCATTTGTGGTTTTAGAGATACAGTTCAGTGCTTTTAATGGCTGAAATTTGACAGTCTTTTGACACAGTAATATATTATAATGTAAGGGCCATGAAATAATAGATAAAATACTTGCCAGAGCACATAAATAATAATAATAAAGTACCCACCAAACTGTTATTTTACAATTGACCTTGATCTAGACTTGCCTACTTTGTTCATCCAACCAAAAAAAAAGTTTAACTGTAAACCTGAACTATTAACTCTCACAGAATTAAGAGACTAACTTTGGTATATTAATTAGATTACCAAAAAATTATTTACAAATTGAGACAGAGAGCTGATTAGGGAGAAATCAGAAGAACACTACAATAATGCTGAGCTTCATTTCTTATAACAGGCCCACAAAAGAGAGCAACAAAGGTCAATGTGTGTCAATGATCTATTATTATTCCAAGTTCTGTGTGATTACATAGCCTTGAATCTACTGCATAATTAAGATAGAAACTGCATTTTTAAGTAGAAATTGAAAATGAAAGCATTTCATTGATGGAATTTTAATTGAGGATTATTACCAAGGGAAACTGAAGATAATATGCCCTTTTCTAGTTACAAACAGAACTTAAGCTTCATTTTTCACCAGTAAGAAATGACTAATAATACCCATAATGATAGCGTATCAAATAGACACGAGTTGTACCACACTTTATTTGTGGTAAAAGCTCATATACAAGTAATAAGCAGAGTGGAGAGTAATTTTTAGGTTACGAATCCCAAGTTTTAAAATAATTAAAACTCAAGTAGTTTACAACATAAATTTGCTTCTATTGCTTGGCTATGGGTGGTCTTGGCAACATATGGTGAAAGAACAGACTCAAAGACAATCTGCCTCCATTTCTCTTTGTAAACCCTCAACCCTTAGTTGTATTAAATATAGTATTTAAACTTGGATTCATTTTCGACTAGCTAAGGTCTTGCATGTTAACAAGCACTTTAAAATTAATGGAAGGGACTGGCAGATACAGGCAGATACAAGCAATGACACAGACTGTTTTAATATGCTCTTACAGGACTAGATTCTGCCAATCTTGCTCAAGCAAGTAGTACCGTAGGTCCCAACTTTTCCAGTGCACGCACATGCTGAACTTGAAGCCTCTGAGCAGCTCCTTTCACTACAGTGAGACTAGTCACATGCCTAAGTCTTTACGAGATCCAGATTCTCCTGGAGGCATCTCTGTGGGCCACTATGTGATGCCTTTACTTCCTCTGAGTGCCACCTCACCTTGTGAGATCCTCATTGATTTGGGTAGGTTTACTTCTGATATGAGAAAATAATCAGCCTGAATACTGGTAATAATAGTGCTTAACTCCTCTGTTGCCCATTTTTTCCTAGGCAAGCTAAACACACTTTACTAAGTAAGTCAGGGCAGTCTCCAACCTGATTTGAGATGAGTAAGGTCATTAGTAAAAAATAAGTTAACGTGTGCTGGGCCAGATCCTTGCCTGCAGTGAAATCCCAGCACCACTAAAATCACTGCCATTGACTTCGGCTGCCATGTTAGATAATAGTGTAATTTCCAATGTAATTTAAATCAGACAACTCTATCAAGGCAGGCTTTGGGGTCCATGACTTTATCAGCTTTAAAAGAAAGTATCTTTTTTTCCCTACTGTTGACTATCTGTTTAATAAAAAGGTGCAATTTCTGATATGCTGTGAGCAAGGAATCTGCCTATTTACAGCCTGGTTTACAATCAACTCTCTATAGCCTAAAAAAACAGCAGGGTTAAAAACCCTTAGCATTTATTTAATAACAGAAACATGTGCTTACTTACACATCTTTTTCCTGCTTAGAAGATGATGTACATCTTCTAATTCCCAGTAAATATGAATGACCTAGTGTGGTTTTTGGCCTGGTGGCAAAAAGCAGTTAGGACCTTTCCCAAGACCTTCATTTATAGCTTTAATTTGCATCCTACTAGAAGGATAACCTAAGTAAATTCTACCATGGTTTATCGCTTCATTGATAGCTCACTTTAATTAAGCAGCCATAAAGGCATTGCTTCCTGAAAACTGCATGGAAATTTTTCTAGGGAGGGAAAAGCTGCCACTTTCAGGCTTTGAACTTTTTTCAAGGATTTTCTAAAGGAAAATGTCTGTAGAGACTGGCAAAAACAAGCCGTATGACCCATACTCTGCAGCCTTTAGCTGTGCCAAATGGAGCCTTACGCTGTGAAGTAATCCCACTGAAATCAAGGGGACTGTTTGGGATGGGAGAATTTGGGATACGGGAAGTAATTACCTTAGTTCTGGATAGTGGCTAAGGTTTTTCTTTTATTCTTATAGTCCATGTTATTATTATGACACCACCGCACAAAATCAGGCACGCGATCCAAGGCATCAACACACCAGGGACTAAATTCAACGAAGAAGTTAGGGTCTCCTAATATGGAGGGATGTTGGACACAGCTTTCCCAGCTCCTTAGCTTATCCCTGGATCTTTGTTCCAGCTCTGGAGAAGCTGTACACAACCCCCTTTCTATCTGCAGCTTGAGATAAATTCCTCCGATGTGTTCAGGATGCTAACAGAGGGAGATCAGGTCATGCAAGGAGAGAATACTATAACTACAATTCAGTGTCAGCCCAGTGAAAGTAACCTGAATACTCTGTAAAACCTGCAGTTCTACTAGATTCTGAAAGAGGCTAAGATTGTATTGCTTGCTGCTTTGGACACCTGTCCCCATTCCTATTTTTATTGCTAATTTTGAGTCTGCTGCTCAAACGGTTGCAAATGATGTGCCCATCATCAATTGTCCAGTCTGCAAAGCAGGCCAAATAACTCAGCTGAAGGCAGCTGACCGAAAAGGAAAATGTATTTTACTTGTCCACTAGGGGGTAAAGATTGCTAAAAACTGAAAAAATAGGAGATTCTGGTTTCTACAAAGAGTCTGTAATAGAAACAGCCAGCAATTCCCTTGCTGCAGAGCAGGCTTGGCCTTCAAAGCTTTTGAAAGGAAGGAGAGAGGCCAAAATAAAGGGGAAACAATAAGGGCTGTAGGAAAAAGAAAAGAAAAAAAATACGACAAGCATGTGCTGGCTCCTTATGAGACAAGACCCTGAGAGTCAGCTGTGTGACCTCTGTTTAAAATAAGACGAGTAGTTAGCAGGACAATGTCAATTTAAGAACTACATTTTTCTCTGAAAACTGTTCGCTTACTTTTTTTAATTCCAAATCAGGCTTACTAAAAGACCTTTTTCTGCATCTAGTCTTTCTTTGGGCAGGATTATAAAAATAGTTCCCTTAAATAGTATTTTGGCTGATTGCATTTTAAACAAGGATTTTCTCTGTTCCTACTGATGAAGGTTTTAACACTATATGAAGGACCTGACACACATTATTTAAAAAAAATGAGAAAATAGAGTAGTAAGACAAAAAACAGGTAGGCCAAGCACTTCACTCTAAAAAGGATACCTAATCTAATCTAATCTAATCTAATCTAACCCATTTGTGACAGCCCTATCTATTGTAGGTCACAACATTGTGATGGGATGGGGGCTCTTTGGGGAGTCAGAAGACATCATGAACAGCATACATCTAAAGAGGAGCTGAGCTGCCAAAGGAGGCAAAGGGCTGGTGCTCACTGTGTGGAAGTCAGTCCTTCCATGTCCGTGGGCTTCTGCTGGATATTGAAAGATCTGCAAATTCAAGGGCCAAACTTCCCCTGCAGTTTATGAAGTCATAAACGGAGACACTGGAGGAATAACCAATTACAGACTCAGGGCCAGAGTGTGATATCCTTACTCACATTGGATAGTACCGCGTTGACAGCTATTCCTACTGAAGTCAGGGGAATTGATGGCAAAGTTGCACTCTGTGCAAACCTTGTGCAGCTTGCCGCGGGAGGGAGGGACAGACAGATGGACGGACGTATTTGCCCCTTCATCTCGTGCAAAGCCATTACTACTGTTTCTGGACATTCCTGGGATGAGTTGACAGTTAGAGGTTAATCATTATTTAAAGGTCTTTGACTTTGTGGGGATTAAAAAAAAAAAAAAAAAGAAGAATAAGGGGGAAATAAAAAAAAAAAAAAAAGAAGAATAAGTGGGCATAAATGGTAATTAAAACACCCCCAGAAATATAAATATCATGGCTGTAATGTGTATCCGGCAACGTTTCCTAAAATGGTTTTGATGCTTTGCAGCCTTAGTTAATATATTAACAGCTTCAGACACACACACGTGGATCCCTTCCCTTTGAGATTCACTTAAGAGGTACAATAGATGAATGTTAGCCTTGCGTCTGAATAGGCCGCAAGCAGAAAAGTGCGAGACAACGAAATGCACAAGGGCAGACAATGGGTCTCCTGACTAAACAAAGATTTTTTCTTTGCAACACATTTGCATCATAAAACCACTGCACAAGAGAGTACTTCCTTTATTCTGTCTAGGATTTTGGCAAATTGCTTTTTAAACTTCCACAAGCAAGCTCCATTTCAGGATTATTAC
Source organism: Alligator sinensis (assembly GCF_000455745.1). NCBI lineage: Eukaryota > Metazoa > Chordata > Crocodylia > Alligatoridae > Alligator > Alligator sinensis. The sequence goes on along the minus strand of NW_005841910.1, from coordinate 1,955,213 downwards.
AAATGCATTCTAATGTAGACCTAACAATTTGTTTAAAAATAATCAAACAAGCCCTACAAAGACTGGGTTGGAATCGTGCTAACAAGGTGATTTGAATAATATTATGCTGATCCAGCTCCCATGGATGAGAGTGGAAACCCCGCTATTCACTTACATGGAAGCTTGTATTGGGCTAAAGTTGGTCAAAATTGGCTCTGATTTAAAACCCATTTTTTACTCGTATTCAAGTCAACATATCTGCAGAGGCTATGAACTAACTCCAAATTTATGGGGGGCAGTTCCTGGCCCACAAACAGGTAATGCCTATATTTTTCTCTTACACTGAATTGGGTATTTGTATAGGCACGATACTGCTGTTTTCTGGGCTCAATAGCTAAAATAAAAATAGCTGTTTTTTCTCATCCTTATATAAAAAAAATTGCTAAGAAAGCAGTACACCTTAGCATGTCATTTAAGAAGAACACCTTTTACTGCTCTCTTTGTCTTGACAGATTTTTCTGTTTATGGATCTGGGTGTAGGCTTTAGGATTTTTCTCCAGATGCTAACTAGGATTTGAATTAGGTCCACAGCCAGCATTCAGCCTATGCTGAACTGTTGCTAATATCAGTCTCCATTTATGCACTTTTGTCTGTCCCTTGTCAATCTATACTGTATCAAAAAGTAAAACTCTTAGAACCAGCATGAGGCCCAACGTGACACAATTCTAGCAAAAAAGCTTCATTTTTGAAAGCACTGTACTTCTTTGAAGTATTAGGCCCCTAATGAGACTTGAGACTGAGATGAGACTGCGCCCATCAAAAGAAGATCTAAATTGTAGGTATCCAGTAAACTGAGTTTGGGTAGCAAACATATTCCACCCTATTATTGTTTGGCTGGCACCCATGACAGCTCTAACTACCTTTACACTTCCAAAGCAGCTCAGATTTCTGCTTTATAAAGGGGAAAATATTAAAGGAAAACTGTTGTAAAAAATCAGCTATTGAAATATATTTCACATAAGGCCTTGTCAAGCTGGAGATCAGATGATTTCTTTGTGTGTTTCTTTGGAATAAAAAATTCAATACAACTCCAAGCAGTCATGTGATATGGCAGCTGCTAAAGTTACTGCTAATTTTTATTAGTGCTGCAGAGAGCCGGAAAAATGTCTGCTTTGTAAGCAAGGCCTTTTAAGAAATAAACGAAAGCTTCCTGAGCTGATGAGCCTAAGCAGAGCATTTTTGATTGAGAAAAAAAATACCACTTGAAGGTCCTGTTTTTCAGAGGGCTTGGAAAGCCTTTCCCCTTCTCTTTCTACTGCTTTCTCTCATAATCAGCGAGTTCTTTCTCATGATCAGCCCCATGGCCCAAAAAAGACTATTCACAGGCTCAAAATGAATTGGAGTGGTCCATGGAGAGAGGAGTGTAATAACGACTGCGCTCTGTTTACTGAGCCTTAAGGTTGGGATTTGCATAGGGACCCAAGGGACTCCAGATTCTCTGGATATTTAAAAGGCGTGAGAACTGATCTGCTCTTGGTGCCTTAGAAAATCTGTACATAAATGACCCTATGGGATCTTGGCCCAAATGTTGAGAATTGTATTCCCAAGATTTTACCTGCCCCGGTGTTGGTTGGCTGTTTGCAAAACAGCTAATAAACCAAAAATGGACAGTTCCAGATAAAATTCACCCTGGTACATAGAGACCAGGCATGATTTTGTGCATCACTCAGCCCCTGTTTAAGACAGGAAGGTGAGGTTTGTCCTGCTGGCATATGGGTCGTATGCAAAGGTCCTCAAGACTGTACTTGATGTGCTGGGGATCTCCACGGCCAATTTATTTAATACGCATGGAGTGTGATTACAGTCAGTGCCTTAGCAAGTGCGGGGGGGAAAGCGGGGCAACCACACCTGGAGCTGAAGCAAAGGGGCGCCAACAGGCACTGCCCAGCTGGGGTGGGGTGCGGGACGGAGCCGCGAGAGGCTCTTTGGGGGGGAGGCATGAGGATGGGGAAAAGGTGGCTCCCACTGCTGCGTGCACTCCTGGGCAAGCATGGGGGGGGGGGGGGGGGGGGGGGGCGTGTGCCCCCCTGGTTTGTGCACAGGGTGAGGGCAGGCTGTGGGCTTTGCTCTAGGTGCTGAACCTCATCACTATAGCACTGATGACAGCACAGGCAGGAGGAGCAGATTCAGTGGCCAGCCCAGCAACAAAGGCTGCAGTGGCAAATGCAAGTGTACTGCGCTGTATCCCCACACCGCAACCCCAAATCATCTCCCCACATCCATTCTCCATCACTTCACTTGTATATCTAAAATGAGTTTGATCTGCAGTGCACCATTTAAGTAGGATATGAGGTCTCTGCGCCATTTTGACCTCTGCACCAGGGGTACCAGGGGCCATGGACAGATGAATCACTTGGTCCACTATAAAAGAGATCTTTATGTATACAGAGAATAAGCCAGAAACAGGACCATAGGATATGTGTCTATGAAGACAACTAGGTCTTGACACACTAGACAAAAAGCAGGGTTGAACCTGCTGCATCTGCTCAAAGGTATCCTTGGTTGAAGCATTATTTTGTCTTCTCTCCATATCTCTCATATCTTTAGTAGGGTAGAAAAATGGATTATGTCCCTTTTGGAAAGCCCAACATTCACTCTTTATGAACTGAAATATTTTACGCCTAAAGCCCCTTTTAAAGGACACACCATCGTAAGAGAGCTAACATAACACAATGATATTTACTTTGGATAGTAAAGCAAATACAGATTATTTAAAAGGAACAACTTAAATATTATGGTCAGTTTAAAAGTCCCAGAGCTGAAGGAAAAAAAAAAAAAGTTGAGCTGCTAACGTTGTCAGTCGAACACCATTTATATTTATGAGGGTCTAAGAACTTTACAAGCCCTCTGGTTGCTCTTAGTAAAGTAGCATGAAATAATAAAAATATATTCTGTCCTTAAAAATTATCAAACAATCATGCATACAGTAGGGAAACCAACAGTGATATGGCGTGTACTTTCACAGAGCTGAAAAGTTGCCACTAAGTTAAAGAACTGCAGTTAATTATGAACAGTGTTAGCGTTCTGTAGTGTGAAGAGTTAATTAGTTAAGGGAGAAAACATCACCAAGAAAAGGGGAACTTCAATAACTTTACCACTGTTCAGTTGAACATATACATTTGAGTTAGTACTAATCAAGCCCCTTTATTTCCATTTTTTCGCTTTTGTCTATAACACAAACCATGTCTTATATGGTAACAATTAACACAAATCCTCCCACATCCAACTGCATGCTGAAGTACACTTGTACTGCTCAGCAAAGTAACGAGAAGTGCATAGATAGGGCACCAGACCCTGGTGCCAGATTTGCACCTCTCCTCAACCCTCTGCCCCCCACCTACATAGTCCATGCGCAGCAGCAAAACCAGCCCCACAGTGTTGCTCTTGCAGCAGCAGCCGGGGACTGGTTTTGAATCCTGGCGTAGGTAAGACTCCTGAGCACTCTCCCCGCCACCGGACCCACACACACACACACACACACACACACACACACACACACACACACACACACACACACACACACACAGAATCCGTGCCCCCCTGTACTCCCCCAGGGCACAAACTCTGCTTGCTACCCTTCTGGTACTGCTGTAGAGTAAGAGGATTTTATTTGATTTTAAATAACCATCGATATCAATCAGAAGCCACTTTGCATAATTCCTGTGACTATATTAAACCCCAGATTTTATTTCAGTTAGTTCACTTAGGATGAAAACCAAATATGATAGGAAAAAAATCCTGGCTATAGCACTGCAATCAGATTTGCACGAGTGGGCATGCCCTCATACTGAAGCAAAGTCTCACTGAAGTCGGTGGGGTTCAAACTGCAGCATCAGAAACCTGAAATGCTGATCTAAGAGGATGGCTGATGCTGACAAATCCGGTATATCAGAATTCCTAGAAAATCTCCACGTTCCATCAAATCCCAAGTAAATCAGCCATGCAAGCTCTATTCAAATGCATTTTGAATAGCGGTGATCTGAACATACAGTCTCTTTTGTAGCTAATTTGCACTTATTTTATCCATATCTTTTGATACAATTGACATGGTAATTCATTGCACATGTACTAAATTAAGGATGATTGCGCCTGATTGCCCAATTATTGCGATATGCACAAACTGTGCGAAAATAGTGGATAGGACACTTCATGTGTTTCTCCACAGAGCCTCAGAGCACTTCAACCCTAAGAATAAAACCTAACAGTTAATCATAACTGTTTGGCTTTTAATGTGGAAAATTGAATGTGGAGTGATTTAAAACTCAAGAAATTGTACCATATGTGAAAAGGAGATTAAGTCATCTTATTGTTACAGACTTAAATGGGCCACGTTTTTAAAAGGTGTCTGTCTAGCAGAGTTTGATATGTTTCTCTTTTGTCCTGAAGACTAGAATATGAATAGCTATTTATCAGTTCCTCTTAGAAAGAATAATAAAAAGGCAAAGAACTGAAATTATCAGAGTCTAAGCACTTCCCATTTTCTTTCCAAATACCATAAAGGGTATTCCTTGTACTACTGAAACTATTAATATCTACATCAGAGAAAAAAATTATTCAGAGAGACAGATTCTATGCAGCCCAGTACCACAATAGTCTGTTTTCCTTTTATACTAGGCAAAGGAAGTCCCACATGGCATGGACTGCTACCTCACCAGACTGCTAGTATTTTGTATTCACTTTGCATAGATGCAAAGTGACCCAAGGTTCAGTTTTGCAGGGGATTAGCCCTAAAGAGCATGGTCTTTCTAATCACTTCCTTTTTTTCTTCTTTGTACCGTTTGTCTGTTAAGTGTTACATCGGATCAAAAACACTAAGAGATCCTGTAACTTACTTTTCTGCATGGATTTGAGATGCTACGACCTACCTAACAGCAATTGCTTCCTTTTTGTAGAGCAAGAGACACTTTAAGGCTCTGTGGGTTTTTTCTGCACATCACAACCATCATGGGGTTCCCAGGGTGTAGAGTTGTCAAGGGAAGACAATCTACCTGAGGAGCAGGAACTAATCTTTATTATGGGAAAGGGCTACAGAGGACAGCAGGGGGAGTCATACGGCAAGGAGGCTGGCAAGGAGCTTGGACTTCGCCCTTACACTTGGGTTGGATTTCATCCATTATGAGCCTGAAGGTCACAGATAATATGCATAAAACTGAACTAAGTGCTGCCATCCCAAATACAAGAGAGAGAAAGGATCCAAATTCCAAACGTGATGGAGCTGGATGGACTAACAGCATTAATATCATGGACCACATTTTGGTACTAAAGACAAAAGGGAGCATTGGCTGTAATGATCAGTCCCTGAGCAGATAGGTGTTTCATAGTTTCATAGATGTTAGGGGATGGAAGGGACCTTACAGATCATCGGGTCCAGCTCCCCTTGCACTTGGGCAGGAAAGACGGCTGGGGTCAGATGCAACTGTTTGTACTGAAAAGAGCACACACCAAACACAATTTGGGTGGTATGACTTTCTTTTGGTTTCTGTTGTGAATCCTTTTATGGACTGACTTCTCTAGAATTAAAGGCCAGATCCTCACCTACGGTAGCCAGGATCCAGCCGAGGATCTGGCACTAGTATTTTATTGCTACCTATTATTAAGGAAGTCAAAGGGTATGCGAGTGAAAAATATGTTCCTGCTACCGTCAAAGGGCTACCCACTATGGTCACAGCGTGCCTCTGATTTATTTCTGGTATGGGAGATCTTTTTGTATAAATTCATAATATCTTCTTTATTTAAAGATCCCCACAAGGGTGATATTTCTGTGCTTTCCCTGATCCCAAACCCCCACAATGTGCAGCGTCAACACGCTGGGGATGATTAAAACGGGCAAAGAAAGGAATGTTGCTGATGTCTGAAAGAGGAGTCGTCATCTAGGGCTCTGCTTCAAAAGTTACAGTATGAAAATGCTAAAACTTGAACTCCGCTCTGCTGGCATAGTTAGAGAGTGTATTAATAATACAGCAAGCCCAAGAGTAGGGCATTAGTTTCTCTAGTTGTAATACCATTGTATTTTCCTTTTGTTGGATTGAATTTTTTTTCCTTTTTGTTTCAGTAAGTACTGTAACTGTAGTATGATACTTAACATAAGAGATTAGATTACATTTCTACTGTTCTTTTCTTTTCTTTTTTTCTGTCTGCCAGTAATCACTTTGGTTTCTCTTTCTGCCCCTCCACCTCCCTGCTCCCCCAGCCCTAGACTGGAGCACTGGATCCCTTCAGTTTAGAGAATACATTTATGAAGGGAAAAATGCAGTGATAACCAAGGCCTCATGTTTTCACTTAAGTGTATGGAATTTTCCCTTAAAACTGTTATTTTTTTCTTTCATCAGTTACCAAGCTGCAACACCCAGCCTTTAGCACAGTCATGAACATGCCGTTCCTCTCTGAGATGTGATTAACAGACATGGGGAAATGCCTCAAAACCTTCCTCTGAATACGCACTCAAATAAAAAGTTGAATTTGCTACAGCTGTGCTCACTCTCCACAAATAGTCTAGTGTGCTCCAGTGTCCTGGCAGAAACATGAACAGATACAGCCAATTTTAAGTGAAAGTCGGAGAATGTTTTGCAGAATATGAACTTATTAACACATACATTCATGCACAAAATCTAGTTTTAAAGAGCTGTGCTCAGCCACTCGTAGATCAGAAACTGTCTTGTGACCTTGATTATCAATATCCACTTGACTAGGATGTTGAGTCAAGAATGATCCTGTCTTGAGCAGGGGGCTGGACGAGATGGATTTGTGAGGTCCTTCCTAGCCCAAACTTTTCTAGAATTCGATGATTCATGTGGTTAATCAAACTATACAATGCAGCTAGGATTTTGTATTTCTACCAGTGAATACTTGAAACTACTTCATTGTTTATAGGCCAGCTTTGCAGGCAAAAAGTAATGAGCAGCATGATTGTGAATTAATTTTTAAAAGGCAAATAATAAAATGTAAGTAGAAAATTTGCAAATCAAGGGCTAACTTTATCTAGGGAATTATTTTATTCAGTATTAATTATATAAGAAGTTGTAGGGGTGGATTCTGATACCACGATTTGTACTATGTAATACACTACCCTCCCTGGCTGGTGACAAAAAATGGCCCTGCTGGACTACTGGTGGCAGGAACTGACTTGCATAATTAGTACAAGTCTGAGAACACTGCATTCGAAAGGGATGCTTGTCTAGCAATTTATAGTTCAGATGCTCAGTCCTGTCATAACCCCAGCTGATCACCTCCCAGCTAGGGCTGGATGAAGGCACAGGCATTCTAGGCAGAAGCAGACAACTCTAGATATTTCGGGTAAAAGAACATATCAGATCTCAGCTCAGATTTAAATCATAATAATAAAAAACCCCTCATGGTTGCAAAGAAAAGCTTACAAAATGAGTGGAGCAGATGCAGACTGGTTGACCAAAGCCTGCAGAAAGAACTATGTACCACAAAGTACCCTACGCATCTTAGCTTCCAAGACCCTGGGCAGCCCTGCCATGACCCCTCTGAGGATCTTGTGGTTGACTAAAGAAGAAGAGTGCAGAAAGTCTAGCCTGCTCACGCTCATGGAAACACACTGGCTGTTAAAGGCTCCCCTATTTACAGTCTTTGAAAGGGAAGGAGTTTCTGCTGCTGTACCTGAGGAGGACCTGCAGGGTCAGTGCTAGACCTAGTGCCATAGCATGCCTATGACTGCCTTAACCTAACCCTACTCTTTGCTAGCAGTCATTCGTAATCTGAAAACACACACCCTGATCAGGGACCACACAGAAGAGAATCAAATGCTTCAAAAAGGGTCTGGAAAGAAAAAAAAAACTGCAGTTCCCATAAACAACTGATGCATGAAAAGCTGCAATCAATCTGAATATCTGGGCTAGAAAAGTCACACTTTATATTAGAAGACCTGATGGACCACCCCTATGTTCATTACAGTCTTAAAACAGACTCTGTCATGTAACCCCAGTGGCACATGCATCTCAGTATAGATATCTTATTAACAAAAACTGCATGTAGGGGTGCACTGATAGAGATTTGGGGGACCAATACTGATAGCCGATATTTAAGGAGGCATATTGGCTGATACCAATCCGATTTCTGATACAGCTGTGTGCAGCTGGTAAGTCTGTTGTGGTAGAAGGGGAGTTGGGGGAGAGATCAAAGCCACCCGCAGTGAGGGAGGGAGGGGGCAGGGGCTGCCTGCGGTGTACAGGGTGCAGGATGGAGCCAAAGCTTATTGTGGGGAGTGGCTTGCGCTACCGCACGTACACTGGGAGGGCACGGGGGGGGGCATGTGCCCCATGATCTATATGAGGTGGGGCGGGAGGGCTGCAGCTATGGGATGGAGCCAAGGCTGTGCCAGGCTCTTCTTAGTGGAGGCTGGGCTCGGGATGGGCAGTGGTGGCACTGGGAGCGGGGCTATGAAGGGGGCTGCAGCTATCCCTAATTTTGCCATAGCCCTGCTTCCAGTGCCACTGTTGCCTGCCTGGCGCAGCCCTGGCTCAACCTCTTTCTCCCCCCACGCTCCACGAAGAGCTGTGGCTCTGTCGGGTGGGTGGCAGTGGTGTTAGAAGCGGGGCTATGGCAAAATCTGGGGTGGCTGCAGCCCCCTCCACAGCCCCTATCCCAGCACTGTCACCGCCACTCTGAGCCCAGCCCATGCCGAAAAATGCCTAGCTGCAACCTGCAGCTGCAGCCCACCTGCCCCACCCCTCTCAGGCAGCGCCTGCCCCTGCTCCCTTCCTCCCTCACTGCAGGGGGCACTGATCTGCCCCCCCCTTTCCTTCCCTCCCCCTCCCCTTCCACCACAGACTTACCAGCTGCATGCTCCAGCTGAAAGGATAAATAGCATTGTTATGGACCACATCTTTTAGGGCAAACTGAGGACACTGTACACAAGCCTTGCTAAACTTAAAAAAAAAAATAAAAAAATCAAATGCTGACAAAACACAAGATGATTCGTTAAGAAATGAGAATGTTTTAGCTTATGACTTATGAAAAAATCCACTCAAACCACATCATAAAACATCAGCCCATAATTCATAGTGACTGTGCTGTTGGGCACTGATCAATCAAGTGCACCTCATGTAGGTCTCCATGGAGGCCCCAGGAGCAGCAGGGCTCTGATAGCACAGGGCTGCAGAACCTGACTCTAAGCCAGGTGTGGGCAATTATTTCGGGTGGAGGGCCGCTTACTGGGTTTTGGCAAGCCATCGAGGGCTGCATGACAGGCAGCCAGGGGCAGATACATATTAATTTTCTAAGTATTTTAGGGGCCCCGTGGGCCAGGTACAATGGCTTGGTGGGCCACATCCAACCCACAGACCGCATTTTGTCCACCCCTACAGTCTAAGCTGTCATGGCCCCACACTGTCACAGCCACCGCTCCTGGGATCTCTATGGAGACTGGCCACATGCAGCGCGGGCAGGGCACGTGGCTGGGCAGGGAGCTGTTCTGAGGCCGGGGCTGGGATCTTGTTGCGGTGCAGGGCCAGAGCCAGGATACGTTCCCTGCATGACCCTGCCCATGAAACCCAGGCTCGTTACACGGGCATGCAGGCAGTGCACTGTGGCTCTATCCTGGCCCCCTCAAAATCCCAGGGTCTCCCCAGCCCTGCCGTCCGATCTCGCTCCCAGCCATGGCCCCATCCCAGCTGCCTGGCCATGCACCCTTCCCATGCGGGTCCCGCCCCTGGCGGCGGGTGTGGGGTGAATGGGCTGGGGTGCTGCCACAGAGGCTGCTGGGAAATGGAGTCTACCGTGGGCCCAATCCAGCCCGCAGACCAGACTTTGCCCACCCCTGGTCTACACAGACAATAGAAGAATTATTAGCTAGTGAATGTTAGTAACAATCTGAATATTCAACATGCTGGATAAGCATTATATTTTTAACATGTGTATATTAAAAAATAGGTGGGGTATTGCAGTGAGAAGACCCGTTGCTTGTGTTCCTGGGTGTGCTGTGTGTTGCTTAAACTCCTCGAGTTGCCACGCTGTTTAGCCGCAGGAACGCACATGTTACCTGTATGCCTGTGCTACGTTGCCTCCATTCTGCTAATGGCTAAGTTATGAAAGGCATTATTCTATCAGTTATACACAGGGGATTTACACACAAAAAAAGAGAGAGTTCAAGGCATTCACTTAAAAATGTGACTTATTCATTTTCATAGATTTCATAGACATCAGGGCTGGAAGGGACCTCGGAAGATCATCGAGTCCAGCCCCCCGCCCAAAGGGCAGGAAGTGAGCTGGGGTCATAGGATCCCAGCAAGATAAGCATCCAGTTTCATCTTGAAGGTGTTCAATGAAGGCGCTTGAACCACCTCCGGTGGCAGGCTGTTCCAGACCTTGGGGGCTCGGACAGTAAAGAAATTCTTCCTTATGTCCAGCCTGAAACGATCTTGAAGTAGTTTGTGACCGTTCGATCTCGTCATCCCTTGGGGCGCTCTGGTGAACAAACGTTTCCCCAGATGCTGGTGGTCACCCCTGATAAACTTGTAGGTGGCCATCAGATCACCCCTGAGCCTGCGCTTTTTCAGGCTAAAGAGCCCCAGGGCTCTCAGCCTGTCATCGTAGGGTCTGCTTCCCTGACCTCTGATCATGCGCGTGGCTCTTCTCTGGACTCTCTCAAGCTTCTCCACATCCTTTTTGAATTGTGGAGCCCAAAACTGGACACAGTACTCCAGCTGCGGCCTCACTAAGGCCGAGTACAGGGGGAGAATGACGTCCCGGGATTTGCTTGAGAACCATCTATGGATGCAAGCCAGCGTTTTGGTCACTTTACTAGCCGCCGCATCACATTGCAGGCTCATGTTCATCTTGTGGTCAACGATGACCCCCAAGTTACTACCTTATAAGCTAGATGTGAGAGTTGACAGTGGATAAATTATTCATTTACTTTGTTGAACAGTCAGAACAAGGCAGTGGAGATGCTAAAAGGGATTGAATGGTATTTAGTGATGGTGCAGAAAAGATAACAGAGCACTACTCAGCATGCTTATCTTGGGTTTGCATCAGTTTGGAAGGTGTTTCCTTCAGGGTACTGTATAAGGAAAATAAAGACCAAGTAATACATATTCTACAGTTTCAACATAGTTCTGGGTATTTTCAGTACAGTCAAATACAAGGAAAGTACATTTTTCTGGCAGTAGCCAATACTTGTCACATTAAGGACTGTCTTAGAACTAGGGATTACGTCTGCATCTGGCAGTATTTAATCTGTATGCAGTAAATTACTGTAGTCTGGGAAGACACAAAACAATTGAAGTTCTTAAAGGGTGGAAACTTATCACTGGTGAGTGTGCATCAGTTGACCTGTTTATGTGTCGTGTGTTGGTTTCTACTTTGTGTGCTAGAAACACTGTTGAAAAGATTCCTTTTCCTTAGGAATATGTTAAAGAGTGTTCTGTATTTTAAAACTCTTTCTACAGGGTTCGGCATAAGCAAAATAAGTATCCGGTGTTGTTTCTGACCCAAGGAAAATCTGACATTTATCCAGACCTTATGGATCTCAGGAGTCGTACAACTTCTATTGCAATGAGTTTTGCACAATTTGAAAATTTGCTGGTAAGTTGTTACATTTCTTTATTCGTCAGTGAAATGGAACTAGTTTATTACTGTATTCTATAATTGCTGATATTGATGACTGGATACAGAAACTGAATTCTAAAATGAGATGATCAGCAAATTATTAGTACAGGAAAGTGTTGAGAGTCTGCTAAAGTGATACATTTTCTTGGGTGCAAAGTAGGCCGGCTGACACGTGAAGCCGCCCCAGCTCCCATGCAGTGCGCAGTGCCCTGCTGAGCTTCAGTTGTCAGTTGCCCCATCTGGGTCAGCAGGGGTCCAATGTTGCCCCTGCTTTTCCTCCGGCTCCCCACATATCTGAAAAAGGACTTCTTATTGTCCTTGATGCTCAAAGCTAGCTGGAGTTCAGTTGCAGCCTTGGCTTTCCTGGTCTGCTCCCTACAGGACCGGACCAGTGCAGAATAATCCTCCTTGGAGGTGACTCCCATCCTCCACCCTTTGTAGGCCTTTCTTTTTAGCCTCAGGAGATCTGCTAGGTCCCTGGAGAGCCAGGGGGGCTGCTGTGCCCTCTTGCTGCCTTTCCTCCGAGATGGAATAGACTTAGTTTGTGCATTGAGGATCGCTCCCTTGAGGAGCAACCACTCCTCTTGAACTCCCCTCTCCCTGTGGTCACGGTCCCTTAGGGCCTCACTGACAAGCCTCCTGAGCTTGTCAAAGTCGGCTTTCCTGAAGTCAAGGACTTGCGCGTTGCTGACCGACTTGCCAGCTTTTCGGCGGATGGTGAAGGTGATCAGCTCGTGGTCGCTGTCACCCAGCTTCCCATCGATCACTAGGTCGCCGACTAGGTCATCCCCAGTAGCCAGTACCAGGTCGAGCAGCGCTTTGCCTCTCGTTGGCCCGTAGACTTCTTGAGTCAGGTAGAGGTCATCCACGCACGAGAGGAAGCTCTGCGACCGCTCAGATTTTGCTGAGCGATCCTCCCACGAGATGTCTGGGTAATTGAAGTCACCCATGACAACCATGGTCCTGGAGCAAGCTGCCTCAGCCAGTTCCTGGGCAAACTCCTGGTCAAGCTCAGGACTTTGGGTGGGAGGTCTGTAATAGACTCCCACCATTGTGTCCCCTGTGCAAAATTTAATTTTTGCACTTAAATGCAAAACTTAAATTTTGCATTTAAGTTTTGAAAACTGGTAAAGGGGAAATCCAAACCTAGACTACAAAAGGAAAACATGCTTTAAAACCATCTGAGACATATTTCAACAGCTTATCTTGGTATCAAACTGTCAGGAGATAGCATCTGCAAGCAAAAAGCAACATATAGTCCTATAGTAATTTAGTTGTAGCTATGTATAAGTCGCACTATATTCATCTGCCAATCTTAGACCACTTAATCCGTGCTTAGTAATGAGAAGCATTTTTGATCGTTCGGAAAACAGAAACTGGCGCTCTTTTATTAACATGCTCTTCAGAATGCATTTAGCAGAAGACATGCAAAAAGGAGAGTTTCCAAAGAAACCACACACTTAAGTTCTGCTCTGAACAGTAGACTCACTGTGATCAGAACTGAAACTAATTTTGGAGAGGCTGTGCTTTGCAGTTGATCCTTCTGGACTGCTTATCACACTGAAATTAGACTTTTTTAAAAAAAGACTGTTTTGAGGTCATGCCGGAAATGCACCAAGCCCTTATTTAATACACAAATGAAAGTAAATGCAGAATCTTCTCAGTTTTGGATACCTGCGTTACAATTTTTCTTTTATGTCCCTGCAAGTTAAATGTGACTAGCTGAGATGCTTTTGTCTTTTATCCTGAGAACGAGTTTAGACTAATGGTATTCAACCTATCAGCAATGTGGGCTGGATGAGTGATGTGGGGCCAGTCTGTGGGATGGATCTCTAGAGGCACTGAGCCCCATGCCTACCTGGCCATGCCCTGCAGTGTCCTGGATGGGGCCCTGCACTGCCCTGGCCCAGCCGTGTGTGCCCCATGCCACCCTGGCCCAGGCCCCACGCACCTAGAGAGGTCCTACCCTTCCTTGCCCCACCCTACATGCCTATTCCAGGATGCAGGGACAAGTTCTCTGCCCCAGCAGGCTTTCCACGGATGGAGAAATATGGCAGCAGGGGAACAGCAATTTTTGGAAGTCTGGCAGGCCAGATCTGAGGTTTGAGCTCCTCTGGTTTAGACTCTTATTCTGTGTTCTGCTGGTTACAGAAAAATTGTGAAAAATTGATTTTCCCTTTCCTGCCTAAATCAAATTATTCCTCCCTACCCAAAAAACAAACCAGCAGGCAAACATCTCTCACTGAAATGAAACACCATTCACGATGCATAATTTTTGAAGATTTTTTTTACTCATTTAATTTTTTAATAATTGGGTATGTTTGGTCTTAAAGCTTCATCCTGAAAGTAAAACTTTTTTTTCCAGATGAAACTGTTCACTGACTTGAACACAATTAAATATACGAATAGTTGTGTTCAACTATGCACTTCATAGTGAATAAAATATTTGACTGATCTTGTTCACCTGGCTCTGCTTACCGTTGGCACAATCTGTCTATGAACCACTTTCATGAAGACACGTGCCACTCCCCCATGATAGCTGCCTGCAAGGCCTTAGCACTAGATATGTTCAAGGTTGTTGTCCCGTCTTTATTAGTTCTCCTGTTTTTCCCTTTTTCACAATTTTACTTTTGGCAGACTGACTGATTTTTTTGTCTCTATATATTTGATGTGGTTTTATTTAATACATTTTGTGCTGCATCTTAGCGTTCTTTCTTTGCCAGGAATAGCATCCTCATGACTATGTTGAAGTCATGCTGAAATCCCTAGAAACTGCACGCTGAAGTCTGTATTGTGGTCAAACTGGACCTCAGATGAACAAAATTACATGTTCAAAATCAGGAATGGAAGATTCCTTCAACAGTTCATTTATATTTATTCCACCAGCTGCTTCTTTATTATACTCATGTTTTCATCTGTACAGGGTTGTTTCCAAATTAAACTTTTTCACCTTTGGAACAGGACAAATATTGGACTTGCAATAACATTAACCCAGTTATCTACTTAGTTGGACTTCAGTTTAGCCTTTTGAGGGAGTATAGATTGCATAAAAGTGTCGGGATACTCAAAGTGATAAACGTGGTTCAAATGCTTTGATATCAGCATCCTCCCTCCCTAATGCAGTACATCAAACATCACTTGCACAGAACGCTTGTATCTTAGTTTTAAGCCTCAGACACTCATACAGGTTGGATACTTACTGGAAGCAGAAATTATAATTAAATCTTATCCCTATGATTTATTTTTTCCCATAAATTTTGCTATACTGTATGCAGGTAAAGCAGTCACAGCTTTGGGGGAAAAAAAAATTGTGCTGAATTTTGACCAGAGTTGCATCTGTATTTAAAGAGGCACAACATGAATAATTCATTGGGGCTGTCAGCACAGCTCATCCACTGAACGAAGATCGGTGCCTGGTAGCCTTGGGAGTCTATAAATACCTACAGAGCGCAGCCCAAAATTTTGTCCCACATGTCTACTCTATTCTTTCTGTTCTATTTAGGTTCCTATTCTGCCCACATCACAGCAATTTATCTGTGCATTTAGGCTAGCCTATCTTGAGCACTGCCAGAGGCTAAGCATCCTAGAAGGCAATGAAGGAGAAGAGCACACTCAGCCCTTTGCAAGGAAAAGCAGAGGCTGCACATATTCTGCTGCACACATTTTGTCAAAAGAGGCATGTTAACTATCGGTAGTGGTAACTGAGGGCAGGGTGACTGTGGTGGCACTGTACTGGGGGGGGCAATTGGCAACCCAGCAGGCAGCACTTGCTATGTGCTGCTGCTCGGGGTGTGTAGCTGCCCTGCTTTGTCTCTCTTGGCCACATACCTCTGTCTCTTGAGACATTCACCATGCAGTGAAATGGGCCAGGGTCCTGCAGCTGAAAGGGTCAAGGGATCGTAAGCCAAAGAACATCTTCTAATACATACACAAAGAAACTGAACTGCATATGCATGGACAACCTTCATTTTGGCATCTCCTAACTTTTTGGTGCTTAATTTTGCAACCTTACGCTCTTTTCCTGAGGATTTTTTTGTTTCACTCTATAGTTTAGATAAACCACGTGCTTAGATAAGTCTGTTAAAAAGGCAGGTTACCAAAATACAATAAAAAAAAAAAAAACTTGGCTGTAGCTTTACTGGTATAGTTTATTTTCAGAGAAAAAAAAAGATTTATGCAGAGTTCTTAGTCTTGCAGCCCTTTCGTAGTTTCGCCACATGCATAACTTAAGCATTCCTAAACCATTCCACAACTAAATTCTTATCTTTAATGGTCCTGCTACTGTGATCCCATTTTTTCCATATGAAGAAATTTAATTAATATTTTACAGTCTCCCTAAATCACAAATACAATTTGCCATAACATTGCAGAAAATAGCAAATCCACATTGTCCCTTGCCAACAGAAAATCCTTAACAGCTGTTTATTGCTCATTTGCAAAACATAAGAGCACTGGAATTCCATTACTTAGAGAAACTGGCTGTTCCATGATATCCTTGGCAACAAAAGCTGCACTTATCTTTTGAAACAATAGACTCTCAAAGTTTCTCCATTTTACAAACATTAAAAAGACAGTAAGAACACATTTTTAACTGTAAAATGGTCAACAATGGGATCTGACTCACAATAAGCTGCTTTCTGCTTTGTGAAATCTAACCTCTGCTTCCCAAGAAACATCACTCACTGCAACTTAAGAAAAACATTTCAAGCAACCACCTCTTTCACAGGAAGAACTTTTTAGCGAGGTCAAGACTTGAGGAAAATGAAAAGAAATTCAGGCTATATTTGAATAATACAAATAGTCCTAACTAACATTAGAGGGCTTACTTGGGCAGGCTCATAGCAATCTGTACGAAAATGATAGAACAAAAACGTCTGTCCTCTCTCTATCTGCTCGAAACATTTTTGTCGTCCCTCAACTTAGAAACCAAGATAAATAAAGTCACGATCTACACACCAGATATTTCACATATGGTTTTAACTAAATCACTTACAAGTCTTCGAAAGCTTTAAAAAGAAATAACTCCAGCATACCAAATAGATGCTAGTTCCTCAGAAAGCTAAGACATGCACATACCATCCATAATCTGGTTTCTATATTTAGATAAGAACTCTACCTAAAGCCAGGAAGGTCAGCATTGAATCAAGTCAAGCATATTTTACCAGACACATCTTCTAGACGACATTTACCCTGCTACATCGCTCCCAACCCCATGGCAAACACTATGCCTTGCACAAACAGCTTGAGCTGTAACTTTGCGTAGTAAAAGGGATCAGATAGTGGTGTGTTCACATACCTCAATAATCCTGTCGTGAATTTGCAGCCCTCCTTCTTTAGCAGCGGGCCCACTGTCGACTATTTTTGATACAAAAATTCCTTCGCTGGAGGAGCCGTCTTGATTGTCCTTGAAGGATGAAAAAGAAAAGTTAACGTTGCACCATAAACCAACTCCAATTTGCTTTAGGCTGAATCCTGCCCATTTCAAGATACCATGTGCGAGTAAAAAATGCTCAGAGCCACTCTAGTGTTACTTTCTGTGGGTTAGAGCCTTTGGTAACGAGCACCCGCATCTCCCATTTCAAGATATGATATAACCATAAACAGACTTCCATTTCTAATTTTACTTAAAATTTTCTTACTAAAGGCCGGCAGAGAAGCTGATCGGCTCCAAATTTAAATCAAGTTATACGGTAATTATCATATTATTATGATAATTATTATCATTGTGTAGCATCTTAAGGATATCATCATAGCCATCATCATAAATCAAGGTCAATATTAAAGTGATATGGTCTCCTTCCCGTTTAAATATAAGATGATAAACAGATTTCTACTTTTAATGACATCTCACTTATTCTACCCAAACTGAGACAACGGTGGCAAACGAAATTAAGCTAACAAAGCATTCCTCATGTTCTTGCTTACTGGGCAATTAACTGCCATATGCTTTCACACCACAAAACTGTCCCACAAAAGAATAATTTAACAGTGATTAATTACGAGGGAGGGGACTTGAAAATGAATATATTGATAATAAATGAATATATTGATAATAAATGCAGTTATTTCCCCATGCAGAGGTGTAGTTCTAGCTATTCAACTTTTTACTTTCTAAAAGAGCAGGACAAGTTAAAAATACACCATGTGACTTCATGTCACGTGATGTTTCTCCAGCCAGTCAGCACCGAGGGGGAAAAATGCATTAGTAAGTATGCATATAAGTTCATCTCTGCACTTTTATTCAGAAAAAATTTTTACTAAGGTCAAGGTGTCCAGAATTTAGCCCATAGTCGGTTGTTTAAATTATGTCCTTTCATTGCTAGTGTGCTGTTTAGTGTCTGATGGAAGAAGAAGCAAATACCGTTGCCTTATTGCAAAGAGAGTTTGAAATGAGTTGTTAAAGTTATAAGCACTGAAATGATTGGGGCTTCTCGCTAGAGTCAACTGCAAAGGATCTTATGTCTTTTGGCAATCTCTTCATATTCCAAATGTGCTAATGAATCCATAGCATGCTACTAAAACAGTAACAGGGGAGAAAGTAATGTTTAGTTAATTAAAATGTCCCACTTCTATCTGAATATAAAGATGCACACAGAAAACATCCCCTAGAGAGACAAATATGTAGTCAGCATTTTTCCCCCTCCTCCAAACACTGACTCACATGCCCTCCCCAACAGGAAAAGGCAAACACATTTTAACAATTAACATACCATACACGGTCGGCCACCAATAATATTAAATCCAAGAGATCCAGAGTCACGATGAAGGACGAGGGTCAGTGCTTTAGTTTCTTCACCCTACGAAGAACAGGTAAAAACATTCAAAACATTTGTGCAGAGGCAGATATTAAGATGGTTCATACTTCTATCTAAATATTTACTCTGTTCATAAATTCCAGAGGAGACAGTGTCGGGTCGGACTTTCATAGTCCAGGAAGTCTTGGGTTTTCCCTCTTGTTGCGCTTGATAGGCACTCCTTTGAAAAATATGGCCTTTAAGGTTAATGCACAATTTTGGTTCGGGTCTACAGCAAGCACCTAAGGGAATCAAAATATTTCCATATGCCGTGCTGTAATTCTAGCTATCTGACAGGGTTATATTTGGGGTGCCATGCAACAATCGTCCAGGTCACCTACAGTCTTATTCTTGCTGTCTCCCATTCCTGGATGCGATTGGGACTGTATTTTTAGGGTGACTCCTTTTCTTACTAGGTACATTATGTTGTCTTAGGCAGCACCCAATGAGACAGCACTGTTGGGTGCACCCAGTGAGGTAGTACCCAATGAGACAGCACTGTTGGCTGCACCCAATGAGCACCCAATGAGGCAGCACCCAGTGAGATGTGTTATGAAACAGCACTTCTAACGAAGAGAATTTAGCTGAGGAAATTAAACAGAGTTGATACAAATTGTGCAGAAGCACCAAATTCCTAATTATTATTCTGAGTGTGTATTACAAACAGTAATTTTATTGCAATTCTAAGGAATTCAGATTGTATAAAGTCTTAAAACTTCAAGAGAAATCCTCTTTCATTGAGGAGGATTCTCCCAACTCCTAAAATATAAAACCAGACAGTAGCAGGTCTCTGATTAGGCGGGCAGGAAGAATAAATAATGCACGACCTAGACCTGAAGGAGACTCTGTGCAAACATGATCTGTTGTCCTATCCTGTGACCCAAGGTCATTCCCAAACACAGGAGTGTCCTTGGCTGATGTGCCAATATGCTTTTCAAAGGAACGTTGAAGCGTCGTGATACCTCTTCAAATTACACTGAAAACAAAATTAAATACCCAGTCTTCTAATGACAACTTCGAATCTTTTCAGTCTCCTAATTTCTCTCTCAATCCAGTGGCAGTTGATACTAGCTAGCCCTGTCACACAAACAGGACAAACTTAAATGATTTCAGCAATGAGAACATGCAGATATTCAGAGTGATACTGTGTGTTTCTAAAGATAGATGAGCTCCAATGAGAACAAGAACATTGCTATCTGCCGGTCCTTGCTTTGTTTTATCTACAGGGTGAAAAAGTTATGAACACATAAGAATTTGAGGAAGTTATCTTACATGTCTGGTTTTCATAAGAAATTAATGACATAAATTACAACAGTTACATAGTAACTTGATGCAGATGTTTTCAGTTTGTGCATTTTTCTTTTTACGTGTCAGTTTGAAGTTGTCTATCATATGTTATTAATGTCTATTAAATTTTGTAAAATATGTCAAAACACTCCAGCATTACTGAATGACTCTTATGGGGAAAAAAGTGATGGGACCAAGTTCTCTGCTTATGTAAACTGGCAGAACTCCACTGACTTCAATGGAGCTTCACCACCATGCGCCAGATGAAAGTCAGTAGTTCATAGTGCTCCTTAGTGACACGTAATAATTTCCTTTCCTGCAGATCCTATAAAATAAGTAGACTGAGACCTGATTCCCAAACATATTGAGTACTCAGAGCCACTGATTTCACCTGTTTTTGCACCACTCAGAATCAGGCTTGGAGGAAGGAATGAAATACTAGGTGAAAGCCCTTTTCCTGGACAACTTCAAACCCAGACCTCAGATACTATTTCAGTGAGAAAACTTCCAGTCCTGTGAGACCACTTTTAAGGTCTGATAAGTTCAGCATTTGAAAGACAAGTATGCCATTGTCACAAAAGCAGTTTACCTCTCTTTTCTGCTATACAGCTTTATGAAGGCAAGTCAATTAGAACAATCAAGAAGCAATTACTATACCGCTTTCAGGACAGTTGCTGTAATTAAACCTGACTGTTTCCACTACAATCCCTTATTGTGGGAGATCTCATACTTTTAGGACCAAAAAAAAATTATAACAGTTTTCCCAGAGTAGGGGCTCAGCACTCGGGTCAATCATAGAATGGGTCAAAAATGGAGAGAACATTTTATGAAATGTTTTTCAAAATTTTTCATGCAAAATGGCATTGGGAATGTATAAAAAGCTGCAGCCAGCTCTAATGGGTTTTAACATTTTGTCCACAGTCTCTACTGCAGTGGAGTAGTGTAACAGTACAGAGTACAATATGACCCTGCACTGTGATCATTCAAACACATGTATAAAACATCAAGGCGCAAGGGACCTAGGGTACAGCTTTGATACCTTAATACTTTTGCAGGTTCACTTTGCAGTATTAACAATTTTTAAGCATCCTTATATGCCTATTAATGGAGCCACAAAGAAAATTATTCTTACAGAGCTCACTGCCTTTCTTTTTTTCCCCTAAAATGTCTGAACCAATCATTAAAAAGTGAAGTGACTCTGGAGATGTTATGGCCAATATCCCAGGCCTGCCCACATCATCTGGTTCTGCAGCAAACCTGATGGTTCTTGGCATGCTGTATTCCCACAGCTGAGTAAAGCTCTTAAACATAATTCTGGAAATTACTGTACTTCCCAGATGAGTAATGTGGAGCTAATAGACTGCATTTTATTCCATATATTAGAAGCCTTCTAATTTCTGTAGTGACACTGCGGCTAAGAAGTCCGGTCTTAGCCAGAAGAGGCACTTTTCTTCACCTTTACAAAGTAACAGGCTATCAGATTGATCTGGAATGGTAAAGGTGGGGATATAGTCTAAGAAAAATAATCTTAAATTTGCAAAACCTTAGTTCCATTTCAAAAAATGAAAGTTTTGGAAGCAGCTGCTTTCATCACCGGCCCTAAAACTGAAGGTCTGTACAACAGCTCCACAACTGTTGTAAACTGATAGAACATTTTTAACTTGAGGGGACTTGTGCTGGCCTAGCTCATCTGAGGATCTATTTGATGTATTTAAGGAGTTCCTAAATGTCTGTAGCATATTATGCCTATAGCATAAAATACCTGTTACCCCCAAAATTAAAGGACGTAAGACTTCCACTTCTCGTTGTAAGTAGTTTCCAGCTCTGTTGTTACATTTCTGGAGATTGGTCACTTCTGCATTTTAAAACATAATCCTCAACGCTCCCGTTACCATGCCTGGCTTTTCCATCGGGCTCTGCAGGAGCACAGCCTGATGTCTGAAAGGGAGTTCCCGGGGCTAGGACATGGCAACAAAAATGCCTTCCTAATCTCTTCCAAAAGACCTTAATGTAAACTGTGTGCATACATACAATGGCAGAATCTGCCCAACTTCATCAATAGGTTGGAATAATAGTGTGTTTCAGGGAAGATCAAGCAGAATTTAAATAGCCTGAGGTTTTTTCTTTGTTGTACTTGGACTTGGATGACTCCGGCTGATGTATTTCATCAAAGAAAATCCTCTTTGTAGATTGAGACAGACATCTTCAGCACTTCCTCCTCAAACACATTGGCAAGTGCCCTCATTTCTCCCTACCAAAGAACCACCTCAAATGTTTCTCGACAGCAAACACACCCCTAACTTTGCCTTTAAGTAACACGCACACAGAGCGGTGTGGACATACTGAAACTTTTAGAAACAACACAAAATGACAAAAATGACTTCCATTCTAGGGACAAAGAGGGACACAGATAAGTCATGTCCTGTTAATACACATCTACCGATAGCCTCCTATAGTGTCTCGTTACAGGGGAGGCTCGTTTGAGCCTCCTATAGTTATACTACTGTTACAGTGTCTTAGCATCTCAATCTTTAATGTTTTTCTCCTAGCGATACTGCAGTGAGGTGGAGCAGTGTCACTCTCCCTATTTTACAGATGAGGAGGGGAAAGGAGGTACTGGGAAGAAACTCTCACTTGCTGCAGGTCGCTTAGGGAGTTGATGAGAGTGCCAGCACCTGAGTCCAGATCTCAGAAACCATAGGCTAGCATCCTGGCCACTAGACCGCTCCTCTAGAAAGCCTTTCAGCATGAAGAAGCTGCTCAAAGGTTGCACAGAAAATGATGGGATGGGAGAAGAGAGAACCTTACTAACCAGGCTTTTTGCATGGAGCTGTCTGGGGATTATAGGTGCAGAAAAGAATGGCGTTCCCTATTCCCAATGGGTGAATAGATTACAGTCATTTTTCTTCCTGTGCAGGGTTTTGAAGTACTACGTCTACCAAACAGTAGCAGCACTGATCTCTAAACCTCCTTGTAGTCCTAGGCTTTCTGCATTCCAGAGTGAGGGTGCAAAAATCACATCTGGTACAGCTGTTCCATTTGTGACTCCCTAGCCTACCCCCACCACAAGTTGTGTCCATCCGGAACCCCGTTCACTCATCATTTGAACTGAATTGCAAGGAGGCATTTATTCCTATTGTGCTCCTAGGATACACCATTTGTTTTATTTCAAGCCGTTCTACAATTCTGGCAATGAATAACAGTTAACTCTGGGATGCTGAAACAGTTTTTCCCCTTAACCCACGCAGGGAACTCTAGCCTAGGCAAGATAAAGCATGGAATCGCAGAAAACACTTTGTGAACTAAGGATAGTTCTGCTTGTGCAACGAACATTTCAACGTTGACCGAGCAACTACTGCTTACAGCACATTTGATGTACGAATAAAAATGATCGCAAGAAAATATCAGTGACAACAAGGTATAGTTTGACCAGGCATGGTTATTTTTAACCTGAACTCAAACTGAGAAATTAATTATTCCATACTGTAATGCACCTAAACCCAGGTGTTTAGGGACCAGAAAGTGCCTGAGCCAAATATGCATGCCCTGCAGGGTGTTTATAGCCTCCATCCTGTACTGGCATCTTTGTCTGAAAAAATAATCCAGCGCTAAAAAACTTGGAAACAAGCCATGTCCCATATTGGTTCAGTGGCGTTTGCAGTAGGTGATCACCATGTCAACATGGACTTTGAAAAAAAGTTCTCAAGTGCACAAAGACGCGTGTTTCCTGATTGTACTTCTTTTGGAGCGGGGCAGACTGAAAGTGTTAGCTTTGGAAAGCTGCCAGCAGGCTGTGAAAGACGTGTAATTGATTGACCGCTAGACCACAAGTCTGTGGTGACATGACACCTTTTGGCTTTCTGCAGGTTAGGTGCTGCTTCAGAAAACTGCATAACGGCCTTTTTGTAGCAAGGCTGAAAATGGACACAGTCATGTTGGCCAGCTGCATCCATAAATTCGATAAAGGTATCGCTGGAAACGATGTCGTGCAGACATTGGCAACGATTTGCCATAATACCTTTCACACGAATCACATCCCGCAACGCTGACCTGTTAAATTGTTTAGCTCTGCAAAGTTATCAACAGCAGACTGAGAAAAATTAAGACCCATCAATATGGGAGCGACGGGGCATGCGTGGTTGGGGAGCAGGGCTGAGATGAAGCTAATAAGGTAGAAAGATACGGAAAGGCTGTTCCAGGTGGCAAAGAGAAGACTTTTTCTCAAAGAAACTGAGAAGAGGACAGAGATGCCCCTATGCTAAGTGAACGTGGGGAGCAGGGAAGGGTAGAGGATGAGAAAGATAAATGAGGTTTCTGAGTTGAGGTGGAGTAAATTGAAAGGGGGGTTAAAAAAACAAACCCAAGACAGTTGTTACCAACAGGTCCCCAAATGGATGCAAAGTCTCCAATTTCTTAATCTGGGCATTAGCCCGACAGCGTCTTCAATGCCATCGCCAGAGATTAGAGCAGTATTCCATGCCGAGATATCGTTATTGTTATCATTTGACAAACATTGCTGTTTTTCTTTGCCTAATGGGGTTGGAGAATATAAATGAAGGTTTCTTTCCTTTATCTTGCTGGCTTGTTTGAGCAGCAGCGTTAACAAAGAGCCAGGACAGCTCTTCACTTTTCTTGATGATTGCTGCTGTATCTGTGGGGAGAGGGGCCCATTCCTGGGCAGAGCGGCACCATCTGAGCGCCTTCATCCTGAAAGTATCTGGTCCGGTGCTCCCTTCATACAGAAAACACGTTTTGAGAAGCAGTTTGGGGTTAACTGGTCGCACGGTGCTGCCTTATGCAGACCCTAACTCTAACCACTCCAGAAAGTTTGAACTCGAGATAGACTGACTCCACTTAAATCCACCTTTTGGAAACCCTGTTGCAGACGGCTCTGAAAAATGAGACTGGTGGGTAGGTCTCACGTTTGGGCATACGTGCGGCAGAAAGTCCGTGCTCAGCCGTTCCACGTCATGAAGACCTCATTAGGAGGAAGCTCCTGATAGCGCGTAGCTTGTTTGAGGGGCTCCGAGTTGTGTAAGGTACTAATCCAAGTGACCTCATGCTGCAGAAAGCCATGGTTTGGAGAGCCTGCTCTGGATGATTTAGGGACGTGGAATGCCGGATTTGGAAAGTACCGGGTCATCAAAAACAAAAAAGCGTCTGGTGAGCCGTTCGGGTTCACCTAACTCCTAGCAAGTTGGTGATTCAATGCCATTTTGAATCCTGAAAAATGCTTTTGTGCTGCTTGAGGGGACAAGGAGTGGGGGGAAAGTATTGTGACCTGCATATCTGACTTCAAATTCCCAAGGAGGGTCCCCTTAGAAATACAGGCATAGAAACAGAGAATATAGCCGCTGAATTCTGGTCTTTAAGCATCAGATTTAAAATGTATTTTTTGTTTGTTTGTTTTTTTAAATCAGGCTCACTTCTCAAGGAGAAGTTAACATCCCAGATAGGCTTGAGCTCCCTGCAGTACAGCTCCCTCGAAGCCCAACCGACAGCACCCTGCGTTACGAATAAGCACATCCAGTTTGCAGTGACAAGCATGAGATCCCAGACACCAAGAGGGAAAAACAATGAACCAGCCTCAGAAGGCATGCGAGCTAGACAGTGGGGGAAATCGTCCAAGAAGTCCAACTCGCATGTGTATGCCAGGAGTTTGAAGCATTAAAACAAGGTAAGGAAAAAAAATAATGAAGAGAAACATGGACATTTCACCCCCTGGATCTGGGCAACTCCTTTCTAGGGCAGGTTCTATTTCTTCAGCTAGTGGTGAGCAGCTTAGCTGTAAATATTTGCCCTTCGCCCAGAGCTGGCCAGCTGGCTGGGACCGCAGCTGACAGACACATCTGTGGGTGGGGAGGGAGGGGGAGAAAAATAGGTCTCAGCCGAAAAAAATCCTGCTCGCTTACCAGACCCTCCTAGGGGGCACAGGGAAGAAAAGTGCTTGCTAGGGAATGTGGTGACTGAACACAAAGTGAGCCCCACCACCCCAACCGCCTCTCCCTCCCTGCCGCACACACGCACACACACATGCGCACACGCTCCCTGCCACAAACACGCACACGCACACACCCCTGCCAGGCACATGGACACACCCAGCCACAAACAAAAACACTCTCTCTCTGCCATGAACCCCCCCCATGCCCCCCTCTGCTGTGCACATGGACACACACATACACACTACTGTTACTCCCTGCCATGCACACACACAGTCACTCTGCCATGTACATGGATACACACACATCCCCTGCCATGCATATGGGCACACAGACACAAACACAATCTCTCCCCCTGTCATGCACCCCCCCCCACCATGCACATGGACACACACTACTCTCACTCCATCATGCACACACACCATGCACATGGACACACACACACCTCCCACTCCCTGCCACACACACAGTCACTGCCCCCCCACCGTCATGCACACACACACACACACACACACACACACACACACACACACACACACACATTCCCTTGGCCATGGCCATGAACACACACATACACACACACTTCTCTGATTCACTCCCTGCTATGCAACACCCCTCCGCCTGCTATGCACATGGACACACACACACACTCTCTCTCCCTGCTGCCATGCACACACACACACACACTCTCTCTCTCTCTCTCTCTGCCAGGCACCCCCCCTGGCTATGCACATGGACACAGACAGACACGCACTATTCTCATTCCCTGCCATACACGCACACTTTGTCTCCCTGCTGCCGTACACACACACACACACACACACACACACACACACACACAGCATCTCTCTGTCTCTCCCTGCTGCCATGCACACACACACACACCATGAACATGGACACACACACTCCCTGCCGTGCACACACACACACACACTACTCTCACTCCCTGTCATGCACACGCGCACACACACACCATGAACATGGACACACTCACTCCCTGCCGTGCACACACACACACACACACACTACTCTCACTCCCTGTCGTGCACACGTGCACACACACACTATGAACATGGACACACACACACACACTACTCTCACTCCCTGCCATGCACACACAGACACACACACACCATGAACATGGGCACATACATACATACACACAGACACACACACACACACACTCACTCTACTCTCACTCCCTGCCGTGCACGCACGCACGCACTCACGCACGCACACACACACACAGACACACACACTCCCGGTCCCCGCGGCGGGGCGGTTTGGCGCGGGGCGGGGCGCGGGTGTCTCACCTTGGCGGGCGCGGGCAGGCAGCGGGCGGCGCCGAGCGAGCGGAGCCGGGCGCTGTACTCGGTGAACTTCTTCTGGTAGCGCAGCGCCGTGACCTGGAGCTCGAGCTGCGCGGCCGCCAGCCGGGCCCGCAGCGCCTGCTCGCGCTTGCC
>NW_005841910.1:1920174-1927358 GCF_000455745.1 Alligator sinensis | reverse complement strand
GCTTCTGCCGCCGCGGGAAGTGGTGGGAAAGTGGGCTCTGCAGAAGATGCCCACGCACAACCCGTCTGGACCTGCCAGAGAGCAGAAGGTGGGCACACACAAAGCTGGTCTAGAGCAAAAGTTGGGCACGCAACACCGGTCTATACCTGTAACAGAGCAGAAGTTGGGCACACGTACCCATAACAGAGCAGAAGTTGGGCACGCACACCCTGGCTATACCTCTAAGAGAGCAGAAGTTGGGCGCACAAAACCTGTCTGTACCTGTAACAGTAGAAGCTGGGTGCACACAGCTGGTCTGTGCCTGGAAGAGAGCAGAAGTTGGGCACGCAAAGTTGGTCTATACCCATAATAGAGCAAAAGTTGGTGATACGTACCCATAACAGAGCAGAAGTTGGGCACGCATAACCGGTCTGTACCTGTAAGACAGCAGAAGTTGGGCATGCAAAGCTGAGCTCTACTCAGAACAGAAGGTGGGCACCCAAAGATGTGACCCATAATGGAGCAAAAGTTGGGTGCACAAAACTGGTCTGTACCTGTAACAGCGGAAGCTGGGCACACACAGCCGGTCTATGTCTGTAAGAGAGCAGAAGTTGGGCACGCAAAGCTGGTCTATACCCATAAGAGAGCAAAAGTTGGGCGCACAACACTTGTCTATACCCATAACAGAGCAGAAGTTGGGCACACAAAGCTGGTCTATGCCCATAACAGAGCAGAAGTTGGGCACACAAAACAAGTCTTTACCCATAACAGAGCAGAAGTTGGGCATACAAAACTGGTCTATACCCATAATGAAGCAGAAGTCGGGTGCACAAAACCAGTCTCTACCCATAACAGAGCAGAAGCCAGGTGCACAAAACTGCTCCACACTCGTAACAGAACAGAAGTCCATTACACAAAACCAGTCTCTGCCTGTATCCGAACAGAAGTTCAACAAACATAGATTGGATTAAAAATAGCAGAACCCGATCTAACCCCCGTCCCCGCCAAAGGGCGAGTGTGTGTTCTGTTCACTACCAGTCTCAACTATGACACTTACAGAAAACCGTGTAACTTAGATCGAGTCCGCCTCAGTCCCTTCCAGCCCTCATTGTCTATGAGTCTGTGGTCCTGAAGCAGAGAGGCTTGTATCAGCCGTCTTCATGCTCAATAACACCAAAACAAGTTGCTATTTGTACTAAGGTCTTTCTAGATCCTTTCCCCTTCAACCTACACACTTCTTGGGGCACATCCCTACATCCTTGGTTGGTTCCAGCTTGGAGTTCCTAGCAGGATAAAGACCCTAACTGGAAGTACAGCCTCTGCCCTTCCTTGCTAGAGCCCTGCCCTGCTTACTGCTGCTGTATGAAAAAAGAATATATTTTCTATGTGTGCAGGGTCTATTAATGTCCCATTAATGTCAGTAGGAATTATTGGGCCCAGGAAAGGCTAGAGTTTTCAAAAGCAGCTTCTGCACAGAGATCATCTAGCAGTATTTAAGAAGGAACTAATAAAGAGCTGGTGAATGCTGCCTGTAATCTTGGGATAGCTATTGAAGAAGTGGGAAAGCTATAAATTAAGTTTGAACTCGGTGTAGATGGGGAAGCAGATCTATGTGTATATATATATATATATATATATAAGCTATACACACACACACAAACACAATTACCACATCTCTGTTCCAGTTTGATGGCTCTCTCAGTAAGCCATATCTTCCAGTTAAGTCAGAGACTTTTGGGACCTGCAACTTCAAGATGACCTTTGGTGTGTCACTGTTACGCCATGGTAGAAGGCCTTTCTGAACAGTTATGATTATTTGTCTGTTACTAATCTTTAGCACATTGAGACCTAAAGCAGTCCTATCCGTATATTGTTATTTCATTACCTAGTGAGCATTTTGCAGTATTTGCATGTTCTTTAGTTTGTCGCCTTCAATTTTCTTTGCTCTTTCTGTAACCCTCATTTCATTTCAGCCGTTAAGGCTTCTACCCCGCAAAGGCTTAACTGTGTGTGTACAGGTAATACCACTGGAGGCAATGCATGTGCCTCATCAATTCACACGCATATACATTGTTTTTTACAAGATCGAGGTGATGATTACAATGGGACGTAGGACTCTGCGTATATAATCTAAGTTCAGCCCGAGGGCTTGCACAGCCTGTGTCCGTAAGACTATGTTTTAATTAGTGTATTCTAATTTAATTTAATGCTGCCTTTGCGAGGATTTGAACTCAGCCCCACAGCTTGTGGTAAAATTGCTCAACTACTTAATTAGACAAACCTCCCAGTGTTTTCAATGGGCGTCTTGCCTGAATGGCTTTGTCCATATGTTACCTATTCTGAGCACACAGGCAGTATAAGCCTCAGTGCCAAAGCTCGCTGTAGCAAATGGGAACTCTTTCTTTCATTTTTCCCCCCTTTTAGTCTCCCATGTCCTTTCCCATACTGATGGATCAAGCCCTGCATGTCTGATTGATATTTAGGGTTGATCCAAGGTTGCCCTCAACCAACACAAGGCATGTGAGCTGTGCTTCTCCATCTATGTTACACTCTGTAGTCTGTACCAAGGCTTTCCACATTGTGCTGCCTAGCTGTGAAGTGGCATTTATTTATGATGATGGCGCTTTCCTAGGAATCGCTTGCAGTCTGCTTATCTCTGCACACAGGCCGACGAAAGAGGAAACAGGGAGCAGAAGGGCCAGAAGTCAGGCACACGGAGTCGTGGAACTGGAGCTTGGAGTCTGAATGCCTGGGTAAGTTCCAAGCGGTCTACAGAAAAAGTCTGGCAAACTGAGGTGGCCGAGCTTTCCGGATCAGGATCGCTCTCCAGAGTTTACAGATAAACAGTGGGCAGCTGTGGGTTATGGAGGTCACCACCTTATGACCCACCATAACTGCTGAAGTAAACCTAGGCAGCAATGTAAGCCTAGCTTAGGCCATGTTACAAAGGGGAAATTATCTAGCAAAGCTATTTGATTGCAGAGTAAATTATTTTGCAGTAACTATTCTGGGTTAGCTTCATGGGCAGCCACACTGCTCTGAAATAAAAATTACTTTATTGTAAAAATGCTCTGCTTGTGAAGCTTAGTCAGCAAGAAGTATGCAGGTCAGGCTCCTCAGACAAGGCCCTATTCAAGTATTATACTGTGTAAATTCCCTAGGTCAGATAGTCTCTCTCTCTTCGTGTGTATATATATATATATCTCTATATATAATATGGGCAAGAACTTAAATAATGTGTTCATTTGGAGTCCCACCCAGGTGGATGCTGCTGTGCCTCTGGTGAATCTATAGATATATATAGAGAGAATCTATAGGTTCAGCAGCGGCAGCAGCATCTGCCTGAGCAGGACTCCAAATGAAAACATTATTCAAGCTCTTGCCCATATTTTCCATCCAGATAGTTGAATAGTTTCAAGTAACTTAAGAAACCTGGCCCTAATTTTGCTCCATTTAAAAAAGAAAAGTCTACGGAAGTTTTGCTATTGGCTTCAATAGGAGCAGGAACATTCAATATGGTGCTGGCATTGTTAAAATAATGAACCCAACATGCAATAGCTAGTAATATACATAAGGGTACTACAAAGGCAAAGGTAATATATAATGGTAATATTTGTTGCCTTGTTGGTCTCATACGTATTTGATCTATCTATCTATCTATCTATCTAGATATAGATAAATATAGATATAGATAGATAAACTATGTTTGAGACCAAGAAGGACAAGGCAACAAATATCATTGCATTATATATTACCTTTGCCTTTGTAGTACCCTTATGTATGTTACTAGCTATTGCATGTTGGGTTCATTATTTTAACGATGCCAGCACCATATTGAATGTTCCTGCTCCTATTGAAGCCAATAGCAAAACTTCCGTAGACTTTTCTTTTTTAAATGGAGCAAAATTAGGGCCAGGTTTCTTAAGTTACTTGAAACTATTCAACTATCTGGATGGAAAATATGGGCAAGAGCTTGAATAATGTTTTCATTTGGAGTCCCGCCCAGGCAGATGCTGCTGCCGCTGCTGAATTATGTGATACTCACAAGTACTACATTTTATGTAGGAACAGACTCGTAGTTATGAATGGAGCCTAAAGTTTGACGAAAACTTTACCATATGTTCGTTTATAAAAACGAAACAAAAAAAAAATGTTTTAGGAGGATGGCAGGGGACTGCAGTTGAATTCCTCTTCTCACAACTGTTACACAGGAGGAAAATGTGACTGGAGCCATTCCCACTCGAGACACTTATATTTCATTTTTCCCTTAAAAAAGAAAAAAAATCTCTCTATGTGAGCCTTTTAATGTTTTTTTTATCAAAGGTTGAGGTTTGAAACTGAAAGGAGGGTGGTTTCTACTGTAATTGCCAGCAGTACTGGAATTATGCTACCACAATCAGGGAGGGTCGTTTTTGTTTAGTCAGAGCAATCATCGTTGGACGTGTAGTACTGGGGTGGGTCGACTGCTTCAACTGTTAGGACTCTTTCATGTCACATTGGTGCCCTGGCATAAAAAGTAAGAGGATATTTTTTGTGCTTCTGAGATCCAGTCCTACAATAATTCAGCGGCAAACTGAAATGTTGTACTAGGTTGTGTCCATTGAAGCACTGTGTGCTTCTGTGAGGCCAGAGAAAATTGAATGCAGCTCGGTTTGGGGTACTCCATTTAGTTCCATTAACTTATGAGAACACAGCTCTTTTTCACGTGAGCAAGAGCATACAGCTGACTTCTTCACCTTTTTCAAAAGAAAGAAGCCTTTAAGTGAAGTATGCACATATGGAGTCTAATTTTGCTCAACAGCAAGCAAGATTTGGCCCTCTGTCGTCGTCTTCTGATTTATTTGACTATGATAAAACACTGAAACTTAATAGACTCTGTCCAGCAGAGCCTGGTCGTCTCTTAATATTATTTTTGGATGTTGTATATTTGGACTTATCTCAATATTTCATTAGTTGGATCTCACTGAAACTGCCGTTTGCTATAGCCCTGACTCAGCAAAGTACTTGAGTTTAACTTTTTTTTTTAAAGAACATGTATGTTTAAACCCCTTAGACTGCTTTGAAAATCTCAATCAAAATCTTACTCACTGTCAAGTCGAATACAGATCTGCAGCTTTGAAAGGTTCCACATCCCGTTGTGTGTGCCTGTAAACCATCTAATAATGCACATGCTTTAAACTGTTCACTATTGACTTTTCATGTGTTTAGGGGGAAAAAAAACCCTTGTCTTGAACTCTTTTTTTTTTTTTTTATTATTGGCAGTTTATAGACATGCTCTGAGAGGTGCACTGGTGGGGGGGGGGGGATGCTTTAATTAGTGCAGGTCTGAGAGCTGTGCTAATTAAAAGCATCCAGAATGGCATGTATATCAGCATCCCCATGCTGAAAAATGGTGGTGGGGCACTTTGAACTAAAGCTCGTCGAACAAATTTTATTTTAAAGCCCCCCCCATTTTTCAGTGCAGAGACACCGATGCATGTGACTCTGGAGTCTGCTGGAGTGCTGTAATTCCAGCGCTTTGAAGCAATCTCGTTGCATGTTTATAGGAGCCTTAACCTGCCTTGGTAAAAGACATGCAAACTGGCTTAAATGACAGGAACAAATAATGCAAAGGCTGGTTTTGTGTGCCCCAGTCAGGGCACAAGGTAATTATATTAGTGACATGACCACAATAATGTGAGAGCCTTGAAGTTTATTAATAGATGTGATTTTTAAAACTTGAAACTTATGTAGTAAGGAGGCCCGCACAAGTCCCATTTTCGCACAAGGAAGGGAGGGGCAGAATAATGTAAATCACTTTTCCGAGGTCGGTCTGGAACCAAGAGCCAGAAAAGGAAATCAGGACTCCTGAAACCCAGCCCAGTACAAACCAGCTTTCTGTGAGCTGGTGTCTTTTAGCCACTTTGTCAGCTGTTCAGGTGAGTTGCCTCTGGCTCAAGGAGGTGAGTTGCCTCTTGCTCGAAGCCACACAGTAATTCTAAAGTTCAGCGGAGGCTGCCTCCCAGGAAATGCTTTGTATCCAGTCATATGCTCTGAACAAAGCCATAAAGCCATAAGTGTTCTCAGGAATTTTTCTGAACCGTCTAAAAGGAGACATACATTGAAATGATATACCACATGTCATTTCTTTGTCTCTTATTCTCCTATTTATCAAGCCTTAAAAGGGAAAGAACTGATGTTACTTGTGTCTAATCCCCTTTCACACATCTTGCATGCTGTAACTAATGATAATGTTTTAAATCCAGACTATAATTAAGTTGGTGGTTATGGATGGAACGTAAAACTGTCATTTAAGGGTTACATCTTGTGAGAGGTTGAGTCTTTTCCCAGTACAGTGCATTCAGTGGTACTGGAAGCCATTCAACCTCTCAGAATAGGGCCCTGTATGAATTATAATTTTTATAAAGCTGTTGTGTTCACATAGAAATTGTGCTCAAGAATCATAGTATTATTCCCTCTGGGCAAACAAAGGGAAACATAGAAAGACCAGAAGTCTGATTATAAAATACTTTTTATTCATTTTTGCAGTCCTTAAGCCCAGTCTTTTTCCCTGTTACATTCAGTGGCAAAGCTTCTGTGTCCCTAAATAGATCTGGTCCATTTTCACACTAACAAAGGTGGAACTTACCATTTTTGGCCACTGTTGGTTTTCTGGTTGGCATATAATATAGATAGGAAGTGGGTAGTTGCATGCAGAAATAAAAAGGTTGGTTTTGCAATTACCCAGTTTGTACACTCACATGAGCATTTGCATTTTGTGCAAGGATAAGCAGGCATCTTGGTGAGCATGTAGATTGTACCAGTAATTTGATGTGCTTTAGCATGCAGATTGTCAATCTGGAATTTACAAACCCCAACTAGATTGCAAGCAGATATCAAGAAAATTGTCTACCCCGTCCTTGTCATATTTCTAAATCAGAAGCTGATTATGGCTAAATGTGGGTGGAGGTAGGGGTGAATACAGGGAGTCTGAGTATGGAGAAGGTGGAGGATTTTTGGGTGCCGATACACGTGCTCCAGTGCATTCTAATTAGATCACACTAACATCACCACAGTGTCATGTGTATAAGCCCCTGCAGGTTTAAAAATGGCTGCTGAGGCCCTTTAAAGCTCATTGAATGAGCTTTAGAAACAGTCCCATGGCCATTTATAAATGTGTGTGGCCTTAATACATGTGACACTTCAGCTTTTTAATTAGAGCAGCT
>NW_005841910.1:1914618-1920143 GCF_000455745.1 Alligator sinensis | reverse complement strand
AACCGCTCTAATTAAAATGCTCCCCACCCCACCCCCGAGCATGAGATTAATTCAGTTTTATTTGGTAGTTGAACTAGAGTTCAGGAAAATGATTTACTTGACATGCTAAAAGATTCATATGAAAATATTATTTCAGAAGTGCTTTTGCACGCCATGCTGCAGTTGCATATTTCTGCCTGTGTCATGCCGTACCTTCACAATGACATTTTGGAGAAGTAGTGCTGCTTGGAAGATTGCAGATGTTACGCATGTCATAAACTGAAGGAAATCTTTACTCTTAAGAGTGCATGTAGTTGAGTTTCCCATCCTGAAAACTAAATTTTGTGTTTCAAGGATCTTAAATCAACAAAATTCCACCAGGCATTGGATGAATCAAGGGGCTATTAAGGAGGTATGGAAACTTTCCTTATGAAATAGTTTTGTTCTAAGCAGCCTAGAGATTAACCGATTCAGACAGCTGCTTGAAAGCAAAAGCAATGCAACTGGTTTTCTGGTGGAGTGGTGTACCAGTGGACAAAGAAATCGAGAATCATTGGCCATCTCTGAAGCATTTGAGAAGTAGGCAAAGAAACAGCAGTCCCCTCCCAGTCCAAAACTGATGCTTCCAGTTCCAGGAGTGGTGGTCACAGTGGTACAATGTTGGTCCACACATATATCATAAGCAAGAACTTGAAATGTTTTGAAGAGCAGCATGTGTCAGGGCTAGGCACATGCTATGTGAGCATATATAGAAAAATGACAGTGTTGCCCCAGTTTTCTTTTCCTGCTTGGGACAGAAAAATGGAAAAATGACTGACCACCATGTGGCTTTGTAGAGCTTCAAACCTAAGCCTTGTTGCCTCTACTTCTTTCTTTTTTGGTTTGTTTTTTTTGACAATTTCCCAGCAATGAACAATTTGTTTTTTGGTGTCCAATAAAAACTAAGGAAGAGGAGAGGTCTTGTACAACCCCCTGTTCAGTAAGTAGAGGAGCTTTGTGTCAGCCACTGGCACAGCTAACTCTGAACCCATCTGTTGTGAGACGGGTTTCTCCCCTTGTTCAGTAGTCATAGCAGGTGTCCTTTTGCTTTGGAGAAGGACTGAGTGCTTTTCAGGGAAGCATCTGCTGATCCTTATCTCTCAGTCAAAAATACAAGATTCATGGCTCAAATTACAGCTCTTGGAGCAATTCATCAATGTCAAATCTGATCCTGGAGAAGAGAACATTTCCAAGCTGGAATCAAGGAGCCTATCTACAGCAAGTGCTCCCACAACCCACCACCATGCCTCCAGTCCCAGTGCAGATGAAAAGCCCCTCAGCATCAAGATCACTAGTACAGACCACACCAGCACAGTGCGTGCCAGTGGTCTTGGCACCAAGTCCATCAGTATCAAGCTCCAGAGCAAAGAGCCTTGGCACTTGTGCCATCCATTTAAAGTCCTAAGCAGCATCACCAGTCACCACCATTCTCCTCCCCCACTCACTTGCTTCCCCCCAAAAGAAAAGTCTCATGGAAACCACAGGCCCAGCAGTGATCTCAACGTTGACTTCTTTATCTCCTCCTCTCTTGCTACCAACACTGGCAATAGCTGACCGGTGAATCTTTTTCTGTTACTTCTGAGGGGCTGTACCCTTGACCCTGGGGCAGGTGCTCTGGACTTGCACCTGCTAGCACTGCTGTTCCATGAGATGTATCCCTCCTTACCCTCCCTGCATTTCAAACAGGGATGTCAGTATTATTTGTCAGAATAGCAGCCCACGGGTGAGCTGTGGAAGTGTCCTATTCTAGGCTCCAGTGCATGATGGGCAATGGGGTTGTGGGTCCACCACTATTTTGTCAATAACCTTTAGTCCTGTGGCCTTTCTGGACAGGTGGTCCTGGGCTCAGGTGTTCATAAGCAGGTTCAGAGCCCTGGGGTGGACTTTAACAGCATGTTCCTCCTGTCTCTAAAGTGAGCCTGGAGCATGTGACTGTCTGTCTAGTGGGAAAGCTGGACTGTGCTCACTGGCACGACACTGTTGCCCCTTACTGGACCTCTGAAGCAGAATGGCTGAGCTGTCACTTAAAACAAGGTATGTTTGATAGATACTTTTGATTATGCACGCATGAAACTGTACTGCCATGGCAAGGCTGCAGCTAGTACCCAAGCCAGCTTTATGGAAACTAACTCTCTCTACACTGTACTGCAGTAGAGATGCACCCTGGGTCATACACCATACTCTTTGTGCTGGCATATACTGCTTTCTCCCCACTTCATTTTCTGGAGTTGTAAATCTGCCACTTTTGTGAGTACTAAAATTCAGCTTCTTTTAAAGAGAAAACAGCCTCCAGCTCTGTGTATGTATGTGTGTGTGGGAAGGCAGAGTATATTCTTTTTGTCATAATTAATTTACACTTCCATTAAACTTAGGCTTGAGGTTTTACAAAATCAGTATGTTTATATGTGGTCCAGCCCTGTTTATGCAGGGAGGCTTTGCCCCTTATGCTAGACATGCATTGGGTTCTTTGAAAGTAACCCAGTTTCTTCTATTAGCTTATCTCTGGAAGCTGCTGTAAACTGTGGCACTTTAAAACAGCCTGGCTCTAAATTGTTCCTTTCTCTCCTAAAGCCAAACACGGTGTTGCCGTTAACTGAATGCGCACCCATGCATACAGAAGCCAGTATTTGCTAAATGACTGCATTTCCAATAGTGCAATAAGTGTCATTAATCTGTTTAGTCAGTAAATTAGTAAGTCACATATTGAGAAACTTAAGAGGGTCTAGACCCATTTTGCATCTCAGCAGAATAACTCAGCAGTTTCTCCCTATTTGAGCTGCTGTCGGCAAGGGAAGAACTAAGCTTCTGTGTATATGCCAGTGACCAAATACTCAGTAAAAAAAAAAAAAAAAAGAGGGAAAATCTTAGACATTAAACAAACCTAGTTTTGTTGCTGAGAGAGACAAGGTATTTTTCAAGTGTGAGGGGTTAAAAGAAGGATAAGGTTCACTGCACTTAGAGGTAGGAAGAATCTTCCTTTTTTGAAATGAGCAGTGTCCTTTGGGGACTCTAAAATTCTTTCGAAGGCATGGGTGAATAGGTACAGAGGCCCTCAAGGCCTCCTCACGATGGCTGTTTTACTTAGCTTTCTCGCTGAGTGGGAATGGAAAGCTTTAGAAACATTTTTATGGCCATACCTTTGTTGTGAAACCCACAGAACTTGACTGTGCTCCCGTTGCACAAAGTGCTTTACGAGTCCATTCTAATGGGATTGTTAAATGTTGATATTCGCAGCAATCCCTTTCTAATGGGAAACAGTCTTTGCAGCTCTTATTACTTCTTCGGTTCCACTCCTGTCTCTCTCTCCCAAATATCTTGGCATATGCAGATTCCAAGGTGTGTGCGTTTTCCTTTCCCCTTTATCTCCTTTGCGGTTTTACAATAGTAAGCATATTCTGCAAACTAAGTTAAGCTTTTCAGACAGTGAGCAGATTGAAAGGTAAAATGTCAGACTTTTTCTCTGAGAACTGAAGAAAGCTATCATCTCAGAAATACGTTTTAAGATTGCAAGCCATAGAGATCGACGTATGAGGCTCACAGCAAAATAATGATACATAAATATGCCCTACATCTGGATGAAAAGTAGATAAAGTCAGTATGAAAAATGCAAAATTGTCCTAATTTCATCGGTTTTGAATAGTCCATTTGTGTGTCTTTTTTACGTCTCCTTTCATTAAAATTTTTTGCAAAAGTGTCCTTAACTATTTTGTATTGTCTTAAAAGTTATAGAAGGCTGAAAACCCAGTTCTTGGTCATTTTAATCAGTCTTTTAGGTTAAAATTGAAGGAAATGTAAGTTTTCAAAAGAAACCCAAATTCTAGTAACAGCAACAAATTTTCATGCTTAGAAAAAACACGCTTTTCAAGAACGAAAACAAAAAAATGCCAGCAAAATTTCTACCAGCTTTAAAAACCATGTAGGGGAGGGCAGTGTGTCTGATAAAATTATTTTAAATAGGTTCGTTTAGTTTTTGAAGGAAAAATATATTAGATGTTCTGAGACAGTAACAGGATTCTTGCAGCGGGAGCAATTATATACTGGATTGGAGTGGTGAGAAAAGGATTGCATTTAGGGTTCAGTCTTTCGCTAGAGTTACTTCTCTTTGGGAGTCCCTTTGTGAGTGGGTTTAGGAGACTAGGGGGGGGTGAAACAATATTTGTAACTGGGGTGAGAGATGTGGCAGGTATAATATAACTTAGTGAACCCTGTGGGCAGTGTGTGGGGGGAGGGAAGGGGAGCAACAAAAGGAAGCTCTAAAGGAAGAAGTTGAAAAACGACAAGACATGAACAGATGTCCCTGGAGAATAAAGATAATCTGATGCAGAGGCTATGGGATGTTTGCATTTGTATCAAACATCAGAAGCTTCAAATATATACAGTAGGTCAACAGTTCCTAGTGTAGAGCAGTTACTGTCACTTTTATCTCTTACTTCCCATCCTTTGCGTGCTTAATCTTGTGGGGCTTGTCCCTCTATCCCACACAAAGCGTTTGTTTATTTACAGCTTTCACAAAAACAATACAGTAACATGGACAATAAAATTGTATATAATTTTATATACAAAATTTAAAATTGTATATAATTATATAATAATAAAATAATATAATTTATGGGGTTTTTTGCTAAAAGCACACCATTCTAACATAATTAAACTGCAGCACAGTATATAATGGTAAAGGAAAAAGAGTCATGGAACTGGGAGAGAGGAGCTTAGCAGAGACTCTGCTCGAGCTGATCTTCTGCACCTGCGTTGCATGGACCCTTGCCACATGATGCCTGGGCCTTTATGCTTTAGGTTGCTTTATAACAATACGGATGCGATAGGATTGTTCCCCACATCTATTATTCATGTTCGGTTCAAACTCATTTTTCCCCTTAGGGAGCATTTATGAAGACTATTACATAGTTTTTCCATACTCTATTTAAAATGATTCTTACTTATGTAACAATGTTATGCCATAACAGAGAAATCAGTCCCTTATACCACAGCCCAGCGCAAAACCCTTTGTACTGTTTAGGATCTATGGCTTGGGCCATGCAAAGATTCTGCTTGTTGAGCAGGTTCAAAGGTATCTGTACTTTCCTAAATGGTACAGATGCAGTCTCTGCAGAAGGCTCCAGTTGGCATGAGCTGTGCATCTGCACGCAGGAAGGTACCTTGTCCCCAGCTTTGTGGAAGTGAGGCTGAATCCTGCCAGGTGCTGAGGGCTCTGCTCTGAATTCAGCGCCTACTTGAGCACATGCTTAGCTTTAGTTGCGGCAGACTTCATTGGGGCCATTCAGCATGGCAAGTGCTCTGCTGGATACAGGCCAGGCCAGAGTGCTGTGATCCTTGCACAAGTGAGTGCCCAGAGCAGTGCAGGAGGCTGTTTTCTGAGTTGTTTAGTAGCCCGACACCAGTGCCTGCGCTGAAGATGAATTTTCCCATCTTGCGTGCCCTGTACTCTTCCTGCATGGGGGCAGAATGAGGCTGTACTGAATTTCACCTTCAATACCTGGACTTTCCCT
>NW_005841910.1:1906355-1914565 GCF_000455745.1 Alligator sinensis | reverse complement strand
ACTTCCCCTACCTTTACCTGACCTGTTCATGTAACCAGACGATCACAGCGTGCTTTACTTCTTCTCTCTCTACTTCGTCCACAGAGGGTGTATAGTTGTTTCACCTCCAGCTATGCCAGCTCAGGAAATCAGCTTTGAGCCCAAGCCCTACAGACTCCTGCATTTCTGCCGGGATATCTATCCCTGGCTGTCTGCCTCACCACCATGGGTCATCCGAGAATAGAATTGGTAGGGTCAAGGCAAATATTTTAAGATGGAGCTTAATAAGTTTATTAAAGGGATTATATGATCATAACAGGAAATCTCTTCCTGACCCACAACACTCAGTCCTGGGCCCTATATTCCTCGATGTCCATGGTCCATGCCTTTTTTTTTCCTGTGGAAAATCTCGACTTTTCATTGAAAAACTGAACATCTCAAACCTTTGAAAATGTTTCTGTTTCAAACTGTAAAGCACTTTTTGTTCATTTCAGAAGTGCTACCTCCTCTCATGGGAATTGTAGCTTGTGATTCCCACCTGTTCTTTCCTGTGGGCTGTGCGTCCAACTGAACTGCATCTCCTGGGATGCGCTATAGCTCCCATGACATTACCAAATGTCTCAACAAAAAGAGGGTCCTGGCTGCAGCATGAAAGGCGTGGTAAGGCCGGGGGTCCCAGATCCCAGAGTGAAATGGATTCTTGAAGGATCCAACACAGCATTTTTAAGACTCAAAAAGTTTGTAGGTTCCAACTTTTGGTTTTCTAGCAAAAAGTCAAAACT
Organism: Alligator sinensis; assembly: GCF_000455745.1. Taxonomy (NCBI): domain Eukaryota; kingdom Metazoa; phylum Chordata; order Crocodylia; family Alligatoridae; genus Alligator; species Alligator sinensis. The sequence continues at coordinate 1,913,804 of NW_005841910.1, read as the reverse complement.
TTGTCTGGGAAGAAAAACAACAGCTAACAGCTGTATCTGCAAATAAATAAAGGATTAAGAATTATAGTCACTCATTTTATTGTGCTGCTTTTTATTAACTGTTTTTGTCTTGGTTTGGAGTTTTTTTCCTATGGGAAGGCACTATAATGTCCTGCTTGCTTTCTATATACGAGTGTACAAATATATCAAGCACTGTAGGACTGGGGATAAATCATTTTGGCAACTCAGTACAATGACTCCTTACAACATCATGTTTACCTTATTTATTATATTTGCCATACCTGGAATAGGAAATGTAACCTTGGTAGATGGCCCTTGTCCAATTTAATGATGCCCCCTGTATTTTGATTCTATTTTTGCTGACGTTTTGCCAGTATTGGATCCAATTATGATGTCCTTTTCCAACACAATTCCTAGGACTAAAAGCAAAATAGGACTCTACGGTCATAGAGTAACAAGGGCCAAAGGCTTGTAGATAAAATTACAAATTGGTACTGTGCACGAAGTTATTTTACACCCAAAGTCAGTCTGGAAATGCAGCATTTTTTTTTCTAGGGTAAAAGGTTTACTGCAAAGCTGGCAAAGAAAATTTAGATTGATGCAAGAAAATCAGGAGCTGATTGATATAAGGAAATTGTTTTGTAGGAGATTATTGAAGCCTGATGAAGTAGACTCTAGTGACTCAGTAAAGTCATTGAATAACAAGATACAAAGTAATAGAATCAGCCAAAGGTAACAGCTTCAGTGATAGAGTTAAATGATTTATCTGGTTATAGCTATGTTAAAGGCAAAGGTTAGTACACTGTGTTGATGCTGAGAGACTGCTTTATAAAGCATATCAAAGATATTTCACTTCATTTCGAGGTGCATAAGTTGCTGTACTTTCTAAAATACAGTTCTCCGTTATCATGTAAGGATATCGTATTTAGTTTTCCCATGGAATATCAGGGTACATGTCTGATCTTACAGGACATTTCTTGAAATGTGATGATGCCGTCTCAGCGGTGGAAAAATAGAAGACACACTTCCAAATTAAGGCTCATGCCACAAATTGTTTGTTTAACACTTTTGATCAGGAAATTCATTTCACACAGTCAGACTGTTCCTACTGCCTGCCAATGCATAAATTGGCTTTCCTGAAGCCCTGATTCTTGCCCAGATCTCACAGGGAACTAAGGGTCAAGTTATTCTCTGGTGCAATCGCGAGAGGTAAACCAGCAGAGAAATTTGGCACAGTACGTTTCCCCTCTCCCGCCTTTCCCTCCCCCCATGCTCTTTCTGTTGTCATCTGTTACTTTGCTTTCCGTCTTCCTTCTCTCCTTCCTTTTCTCCATTCCTCCTCTCTTCTTTCTCTTAATGTTCACATCTCTTTCCATCTACCATTCTACATCTTCCAACGCACAGCATCTGGTTTTACTTGGGTGTCCTTGGCAGGCTTTTTATACGGCTTAATAGGCTGGCTTCCTACCAAACTAGGATACACAACCTTTTGGTTGCCTTGAATGGCAAATGTTAATGCAGTGATTCTAAACTGTTGTTTGCAGACCACTGTGATGGCATGTTGGAAAATGTCCAAAAGATCTGTGGAGTTACTTCTGTCATGGGGTGACGAATATGTCTGCATTCAAGCACTGAAACTTCTTACTATTCATAGTTCAGCTCAAGAGTGACTTCGGGCTTCTAGAGGGCTTGTGATTAACTTGGTGTAGAAATAAAAATCCCTGGACTTCCTTTTCTTGCCTGATTTATAACTGAATCATATGGGTGTCTGGTTTATATTAAATCATAATCAATTTAGAGCATTATGGTTAGGGGAAAACTAAAAGACTGAAGAAAGCTATGTAGGAAATGGAAGAGTGGGGAATAGACCCATAGAGAAGAAATGTAAAAAGTATGCTCCCTTATTTACTTTTTCCCCCTGAAGTTGACAAATAAAGAAGTGTATAATTGGAAGTAGAGGTTGTGTTTGAAGAAAAGACACATCTCAAGAAGCGACATATCAAGAAGATGGGAACCACTGTACCGATGAATAGATCACCTAATGAGCAAGTGACAAAAGTGCCCATAAATTCTTTACAAAAAAGTAAAAGAGGTTTACATAAAGTAATGCGTGTATTTAATGCAAAGTAATGGCAATTGCACCCACCCCAGAAGAAGCTAGGGCACTGAGAAATGTCCTGATATGCTGGCTCACCGATTATACTTTATATCCGTTGTTGGATGCTGGCACCTAGGTTGTGCAGTAATGAAAGAAACTGATGATCAAAGCACTACACAACTTGCTCTTGTGCTTTCCCAGTGAGTAATTCAAAGTAATTCTGTTTTAGCACTGATTTATCTTGGTACTAAATTAGCCCCTTGCATTATTCTTCACTGTTGACATTTTATTTTATTTTATGGCGCTGCTACTTGATGGTTTGTTGTTTTCCCATAGCATTTTCCAAGCAGAATTTAAAAAAATGCTCACAAACACTTCAGAAAGGTCCTGGCTGAATACTCCACACATTGTTTGCAGGTCTTGTGCAGTGTTGTCTCCAGTGTCCACCAGCTGTTTTTGGCACTAATCTTATATATCTCCAATGAGCAGTAAATATTTTTGACACATTACGCATAGTTTTCCACACATAAGCAAAGCGAATACTCACATTTGCAGAAAAGCATAACTGCTCGATATTGCTTTTCATAAAAGTAATCCTGTCCAAAAGATTTTTACAATTGTCCTCTCTCTCCTTTTTTTCACAGTCCATCTTTTATTTGTGATTGCTGAAAATAAAAAAGTTAAACGGAGAGCTTATCATTTTCTTCCATAATAAGTTTGAAAAGCAATGTAGAATACATGTTTATAGGATCCCAGGACCTTCAGTGGATCAAGTCTATAGTTCCCTGCATATCAACTAACTAAATTACCTCTTCATACTCATATTGTTATAATCAGATATCAATGCTAGTTGTAGACAACAAGAGGCATATGGACGAAGTATTGACCTGCAGTTCTGAAAATCTTGACTTGTATGATTCAGTTTACTGTGGCCAGCATTTTTGCCATTCTATCCAAAATTTTGTTTGAAAAATAGCATTAGCTATCAAAGGACTGCAAGTGCTAGTAAATCGCTCATCTTTTTAGGTTGGTCATCAGATGCTAAATTCCCTTGGTTCCTCAATCGCCGTGGAAGGTGTCAGACCCAACAGCACCATGACATTGCCACTGTAGGACAAAGTTGGTAGTGGACCCTAGTCAACAAAGACAGAAACATCCTCTCAATCAAAGGGCAACATAGACTGTGCTATATTTCTTATTACCTTGTTCACCTACAGTACCAGGATTGCCTCCATTTTATCTGGACAGTCTTTAGTGCTAAGGCAATCATTAGAGGTGCTATTCACTTTCTCATCTACTTTTCCAGCCATTAGAGAGAAGCAGAGATACATCTCCTTAGCCAGGACATGACAAGAACTTGCTATCTAACTCTGTCTGGTTTCTTTTTAATTCCTTTTCATGACCACTGTTTGACCATATTTTGGCTGTATACGAGTTTGATCAGCTATTTTTCTGTGGTTTGTTTTTTTTTAATTACGTTCTGTTGAATATCACTTCCAAAGAAAAGAGAAAACCTTGGTCAGGTATCTAAGGTATGAAGCCAGATTTGACTAATATACTGACAGCTCACACAGCCTACCAAAGTAAACTCAGGATCAAGAAGCTGCATGCAAGAAAAGAATTGCAACTTATTCTTCACATTGCAATAGTTTAATTTTCAGAGCTACAGCTGCTCAGTGCGGACAAAACCTGAGATACTGTCCTCCAGGATTTGTGATGGACCCAATCCTGTGAGGTAATGTGCACCTTCTGTTTCATGGTGCTCATTACGCTGTTGTCAGATACCCGACTCATTGGGAACTGAAGGTGCAATCATCTTGTAGAAAGATCTCGGCCAATTCAGACTTTTAATAAGGTTTATACAAATCTAAGTAGTGCACACAGCTGTTGAGGAGGGCAGCCCAATAACTAATGGAGAAACTTGTAAAACTTGTCCTAGAGCGAGGACACAATCATCAGGAAAGCATTGCATAAATGTGCTGGAGGCTTCCTGCCTGTGCTCATCTGGATTCGAAGGTTGATATGAGAAATGACAAACTACTTGCCTTCCTCAACCTGATGAAATAATATACTGCAGCCACTCTGGACATATGCGGTGTCAGGGCATGCAGCTCACTGATGACCAGAGACGCAGTGTTTGGCAGAGGCCTTGAAGTTATCTAACATCTTGCTAACAAATGTGAGATCTTTCTTAACAGATGATAAGGATGCTTTATGTGGGCGGAAGAAAACAACTGGTTTTCCTAAAACAAAAGCAGTATATTGTCATATTCACTGGGTACCCACAATGCATCAGATTCTGTATTAATTGAGCAAATTGTTATGAATCAAACGGAAAGACTGCTCTTGTTAACCATTGAAATCCATTATTCTGCAAGTTATTTGTAAAGTTAATAATAGAATGATTAAGAGCTAGTGAAAGGCAAGCTGGGTCCATCTACACATGTGCTTTACTGCAGAGCTGATTAATTAGCTCCTCTGTAAAGCGTCACTGTCTAGACGTGTCGGTATTAGGGCACAGTAAATTAATTTTACTGCTGGCTAGCCCCACAATGTAGCACCCTCATGCCCAGCCAGCTCCTTTGCCACTTGATACTGCTGCCCGGGACTCACTCCATGGACCCCCTACCAGCCTGGGGCTTCTCTGCCCGGCTCAAAGAGCTAGGACCCTGGGCGCACGTGAAGATGCTGCCCCCAGGAGCCGTTAGCTCTAGTTCAAACTGCACTGGAGTTTATTCAGTTCGGGTACTTGCACATGTAGATACCCCCACTATGTTCTACAGGAATGTTAAGTAAGATTTTAGGGGCACACTTGAGAGGTTGCCAGTTTGACTATCTTTTGTCTAATTCTGTGAAGAAATCATTTTGAGAACCCCTGTTGATGCAGCCAGATTTGCAGGACACTTCTTGCATCCCGGGACCATCCTTTACAGATGCAAAGCAGAGCCGCACCACTACAAATCAAATATAAATTTGAAGCGAGGCGATTACTGTACAATGATGCTGCAATGTATTACTGGATCTCTGTTTCCTTAATTTGGAATGGCATTGATGTCTAGCTCAATAGGTGCTCAGATTCCTCTGGTGGTTACCAGATGAGACTTTCTCTGCACAGTAGGCGTTCCAGCTCATCTTGCATTACCATGAACTTGTCACACATTTTCAAAGCTGCATCTACAACTCTTCAATGGCTGCAGCTCTGGGTCTACAACTCTTCAATGGCTGCTTGGGCGACTGGCAAGACCTCTGCTACTTTCTAACTATGGACGGACATGAGACTGGAACAAAGCCAAGTCTGCCATGGACAGTGTGTGCAACTCCTATCTACTTCATGCCTACTTTTCCATTGCAAGTTGGAACCTTGGCAGCCAAATTGTGCCATGCTAGTCAACCCATGTGCTACTATAGATATTCTTCATTGAGAACATTTTACACCTCTGTTAGTCTTTAAAATAGTTGGACTATCGGTTTCAGAAGAGTTGGAAAATAATGGAAAACTTGAGATGGATTTCTGCTTACAATCCTACAATGAGAACAAACTTGTAAAAACGATAAAGCCTTACAGCTCTTACCTTGATTTGAACTGTAGTGTCTAGGATTCATTAAAAGCAAGGTAATGGAGGAAGCCAGGCTGTTTTTGCTGTTCCTTCTTTATTGTGCTTCCTCTACTTGGTCTCTTTCAGCGTGTTTGAATGTTTTCCTGTTTCTAGATACATTGTGGAACATAATGTGCAGTTCTCTGACATCTAAACTACCTCAGTACTGAGTCATATAATATACCACACACACCTATGTGTGCTGAAATGTGAATCAAATTACCATTATGTTGGGGGGGGGGGCTGGTTGTGCTACTGTCTGTGAATAAAAAAACCTTACAAGGAGCTCAGTACTGCTGGAAAATTTCTGCCAAAGGAAATATGACCCTGGCATTACATGGGAAATTCCATCGCTCCATCTTATGTTTCAGAAGAGTCTTACTGTACTTTAAAAAATATTTTGTGGAAAATGCTATGGTGAGCCACGGTGTTTCCCTTACCTGGGAATCAGCATGGCTTTCTTCCTTCCCATGCTCAAGCAATTTGATATTTTCCCACTGATAAAATCAAGCTGCTTGGCAGACTCTTTATTGTTGCCTCCGGGTTTGTCATGTAGATCGGCTCAGATGGAATGTCTGATTTGCTTTGTTATTTAACTTTGCTTCAAGCCACCAACGTGTCCACTTTATCAGCCATGAGAATAAAGTCCTCTTTACTGTTAACATAGAATTGTACCTTTTGTGTTAGCCTTTTAACTGAAAAAAATAGGTGTCCAGTTCTTGCAAAAGTATAGGGATCCGCCTAGGAGCTATCTTCAGTCTACTATACATGTACTTATTACACGTTTTCTTTGATATACTAAGATAGCTATCAAAGAACTTTTATGCTGTCGTTCTCAAGGATGTTTTTTAAATAGTACATTCTCATTTCTGAATGATACTTAGCACCTTTAGCATCGCACAGAGATAAATGATATAGGATACATCAACAGCCAGGATACTACAGGAAATTTTTCATCAACGGAGGTAGAAGCAGCTCAATTTGTAAAGCTTTATCATGCGGATGTGGTGTGGTATACCACTTCATGTTAGCTGACTTTCCACTGATGACACACACACACTGAAAAGCGTAATATAGGGCTATCTGGGCAAGGTATAATAATATGTTTCACGTAATCTGTTTTCACATAAGGATCTTGAAACACTTCAGAAAGGTGGGAAATCATTATTTTACCTCTTTTAATGAGGGGAATTGAATTCTGGTCTTGGCTATTCCAGGCTTATACCAATGCAATTTTACTCATATAAGCTGAAATGTAAACCAGGATGGAGAATTTAGTTTAGAGTGGTTTAGGTGACTTATACTGAATGAAATGGTAGCTTATAGCAATGTTGGGAACTGTGTCTGGGACTACCGATTTCTGATCTTTCACCCCTGTGCTCCTTCTCTTTACTGAGTTGCAGGAAAATCTAAACATATAGGTAATGGAAAAATAATGTAACAGAAACCATGCTAAGACAACACTTAGGGCACCTATACATGAGCAGTAAGGCTGCTCCAATATGCTGCAATTGCAGAGCATCAGAGCAGGCTTGATTAATCAAATCTGCTGGAGTGTGGTAATTAGCATGCTCTAGCAGACTCCAGCATCTTCTGTATCAGTGTCCCCACACTTAAAAATGGTGGCCTGGCACTTTAACTAAAGCTCATTGAACAAGCTTTAGTTAAAGTGACTCTGCCACCATTTTTAAGCACAGAAATGGTGATACACAAGACGCTCTGGGTGCTTTAATCAGAGCAGCTCATGGAGCCATT
>NW_005841910.1:1905464-1906345 GCF_000455745.1 Alligator sinensis | reverse complement strand
GAGCATATGTGTAAACACCCTTGGACACTAGTGTGTGCCCTGACTAGCCACTGGGCTAGTTCCCCACCTGCCTCTGGCCACACCACCCACCTGTCTCACCTTGTTGTTGATTAATTATGTGGTTAAGTAAAGTGGGAGGCTGCCCTTTTTTAAACCCCAATATTGTGGGGGCTACCCATGGCTCTGTTCCACCCCTACACTGCAGCCCAAGCCTCTCAGATGGCATCTCAGGTAGCTGTCTCAAGTGTCCCCTTCACCCATTAGCTGTGGCCCCCAACCCTGGGCACCTTCAGCTTCCATAAGCCCTGGCCCCATCTCAGGCTAGTCGGGACCTCGAGCTTCTTCGCTCATCATGGGCCCTTGGCCCTTTTGACCCGTCCAGTCCTGGCCCCAGCATTGACCAGTTGAGTGCCTTGGTTGGGTTTTTGCCTCCTGCCTGCACTTAGGGATCAGGGTCCCCCATTCCCAGCTCAGGTGCTCCTGGAAGCACGCCTGGCCCTGCAGGGTCACTCCCCCAGCAGGTTCAGGCACCTCCAGAAGCTTACCTGGCCTACCCTGCTCTTATGGTGTATAGCTCACCCAAAGGTGAGGGCTGGGGTTAAGGTGCCCCTACTCACCTTTCACTGGGGTGGTAACTGGCCTGGCATTTCCTGGGGGCTCCCGCGCCACTGAGAGCCCCACCAGGCCACCCACTCCTGGCAGGGTGCAGTTTTAGGTCATGCCCAGGACCAGCAGCCTCCAGACCATCCCCTACAGCTCCTGCCCTTACCTCCAGGATATCATATTCAGCCTAGCAGCCAGGCAATATTACTGCCTGGCCTGCCAGCAGCAAAATGCCCTGTTTATATAGGCAGCCCTGGTTTTAAAATAGCTGGCGCCCA
>NW_005841910.1:1899117-1905446 GCF_000455745.1 Alligator sinensis | reverse complement strand
AGTGGCAGGCACCCACAGTGTCCTGCCACAACTAGCTTCCTACACCATGAGATACTTTCAAAATGTACTTTTCAAATTTATTGCTGCCACTGGCTGCCATTCTTGACAGAAACCAACATATAAATTGGCATGGAGACTGAGTTAATCTCTTGAAGAATGCACATAGGTGAAATAGGGAAACCGTGCACTGATACTCTCTGAGATGTACCAATTCTTTTGATGATGATGATGATGATGATGATAACGGTGTTTCTAAGTGGTCCTGTTCCTGAGGTGCTAAAACAATATTGAAAATGTTCTAGCAAAAATCCATCCTCAATAAATGTAACTTTAAAATAAATTGGGGAAGCTGGAGAGGAGAAAAAAAGGGAGAGGATATGAAGGTGATAAATAAACCGACAATAGTAAGAGAGATGCCCAAAGGGTGCAGGCTCCCTGTACTAGGGCCCCTTATAGCAATGCATACATCTTAGCAGAATTAGAGGCTGTTGCAGGCTTCCAGCATGCAGGTAGTTTCTGAAAATGCAAACTCATCAGGATGGAAGATAGAAGTCCTGCTGGTATCTTAGGCTTAAAAACAAATGGTGACAATATATTCCCTGCTCTTTTATGCATCCATCCAGGTGACGTCTATTTTGGAGGACTATTCATTAGTCAAAGGAGGCTAATAGGAAAAAGAGGACATTAGGCTCCTGGCTCATTTCCATGACCACTAATCAATACCAGATAATAGACTATGCCATACTTTCTTTAAAAAAATAATAAGAGAAATGATGAAAATAAATAGGAATGGAGGGGGAACATAGATATCATAGCTATTGCTTTCGACTACTTATTGCCTGGCACCTGAATTACCTTCCACAGGATTTATTACATCAAGCTCTAGTCCATATCTACTCAGATCCACTTGGCTTTAACTGGTTGACTACATATAATGTAGCATGTTGTTCTGGCTATCTGTTTAATCCCAGCAAGAGTGAACCACTCTCTGGAAATGGCAGCCTTATGAAAGAAAATATAGTCCTCAGACAAACCAGACTTTAGATTGATAGGAAGGAGCATTGTTGTTCAAAGTACACTATGTAGTTATTGCATGAATAACCCACACCAACATATGGAGCACCTTTTGTTGCCTTTGTTCTGCATTAGGCTGAAATGAGATGTCAAAGTCCATTTGTCTCCTGCGGTGTAAAAACCAAGACAAGAAATATTTCCTTTGTGCTACTGACAGTATTCGAACGTCCTTGGGCTCTAAGAAGCCCAACATATTCTGTAAAAGTCAGTGTGCATTTCTCATTCAAGGTTGATTTAGTCCTATTTAGTTTACTGTTTGCATGCTTTGACTTTTCAATTTATATTTTCTGGGCTGAGAAAACCATACCGATTGCAGATGATGGAATGGTGCTTAATAAAAAAGATCGCTGTGCCTGTGTAGAGTAGAAACTATGTTCAAATTCATGTTTCTAGGGTTTCACCCACATGGCACTGGTTTGCTTCCCCACAGAATTGGGGCTTCCTTTCCCCACAACATGCGGCTGCCCCAAGTTCTGCACAGATCTTACCACCGTTGCTGTGATCAGAAACATTTATGGGAAGAAGCACTGCCCCTCCATAGTACCTTTCTTTGCTTCCCTCCCATGGCACTCATAGGAGCCATGATGACACCATGCTCTCCCACGTGATGGTCACACCAGAGTTTCCCCTGTTAGGGATCTGTAGCTTTGTATGAGAGGTGGATTCACTGCTACTTCTCAACATGATCTACCTGGATAGAGCGGAGGGGAATGAATATATGGCAGAAAAAAGCTGCTTCCTTGCTCTCATTTGCTCTGTGCCAAGAGAAACTCAAAGAGGCCTCTCTGTCTGGGGTCTGGATGTTAGTGGAAACTTTGCAAAAGAGTTGTTTTTTTCCCATTACCATTGCTTTGAAGGCTTTTGGGGTGTGCTATGCTAACCTGCTCTACCTTGTAGCAGATGGCTCTATCTATCTACCCACAGTTCACAGTCCAAAGTCAATATACTGCAGACCAACAATGACTTGTAGGAAGAGGACAGAGTTCTAGCAACGAATAATGTAGGAATTCAATTGCTAACTAATTAACTGGCTAACATTGTCTTAAGGGAAAAAAAATCTGTTCCATCTAATTTGTTAAAAAGAAATGAAAAATATAAGTTGCCAAGAAATGGTAACATTAGTGGTAATTCATTTTTTTATACTTGTAAAATTGTATTTTAGGGGTTTAAAACACAGAGAGAGAGTACAAATAACAAATCAAACAGTAATCAATAAGGATTTCAGAATATTTTTTCTACTGCATTATTTGATCAGTAATTTTACCGTTTCTCACCTAGCCATAGTCAAAAGCCTAGCTTGATTTCTATCAATAGATGCTCTGGTTAAACACAGCAGTTACTAGTGCTTCTCTCTGTTCAGGGGATCTTGTTATCCTAGCCATTTGTTTGGATGCTATCCTTTTCGAAGGAAAGCATGTTAACACTCCCGTTGACTTCAGTGCGGGTGAAAATCAGGCTGCAAAGGGTATGATCTTATGTAGGCACAATACTTTCTAACTTAGCTAATCCTATTGACTTCAAAGGGGCCATGCAGAGTGGGAAGTGCTATACCCCAGTAGTAAGCATTTGTGGGATTGGGCCATAGGTAAGAAACATCTAATGGCAGAGGTCACAAACTACTTTGTAACTAGAGGTGGACGAATAACGATGATAAACGTTTCTTAAGTTATTTCTTGGAAGTGTGTCATGAAGATTATTGGATGCATAATGCTGAACCAGATTTGCTTGTGACCTAGATCAAAATATCTGTTTGGTGTGAAGGACTAATTTTAAATTAGTTAGGTGTTAGATCACTGCTGGTATCTGATTTGCTTAGAACTGTTTACAGTTTCCAACTCCCCTGAGAAATGGGATGTTTTCCTAGTTAATGTAGTGGGTTTGAAAAAGAGAAATCCTGCAGCCCTAACTAGTATATGATATTTTTACAGTGTTTACAGCTATTTTCCCAGCAGAATTGACTTAATGCTAATTAAGAGACTTTTGCATTGTGTACAGAGAAAATTGCAGTAACTGTGTCTCTTTGCTAGAAACATGGAAATTTGTGGTTGAGTAAAAACCCTGGTTCTTGAAACTTATCTTTATCCCATGTTTATGACTAACCTGAAGTCAGATAACACTAAGGGAGAAATGTGCTTTGTCAGTGGTTTTCTGAAGTCCCCATATAATGCTTAAAGTTTTGTTTTGTTTTTTTGGAGGAATAATAGTGCTTGCCTTCACAACTATTTTCTGTTAGCTCAGCAGTTACCAAAGTATGGGTCACAAGTACCAGAGAAACTCAATTATAGCACTTGGGCTGAGGCTAGAAGAGGGGTCACAAGCCAGACAGAAATGTGTTTGTGATCTCAAAAGTGAGGCTGCTGGAGAAAAAAAAAAATAGGGAGTTTGAACCTGCATTGACTGTACACTGAGTTAATGTGGAGCTGATGGGAAAGTCACAAATCCACCCCTATGATTTGACTGCCAGGTTAGAGAACGGGAAAATCTGCTACAAGGCCCTGATGCGATCCATCTGATTTTAGAGAGTTTTGCAGGCTTGGGCCCTGTGTGAATCACTGCTGAGGCTGCGAATTCATGGAGGGTTAGACCTGGTTAGAAATTTTTGGTGAAAAATAACTTTGTTTTCTTTAAAAAAGTTTAAAAACCTTTTCAGTTTGACAGTTTCATTGGCGGGGTGGGGTGGTGGGGGTGGTGGGGAAAATCCAAAACAAAATAATCTGATAATGACAAAATGCCCCATTTCAGCATTTTCTGAATAAAACATTTAGATTTTTTATTTCAAATGAATTTTGAAAACCCATTTCATTGTAAAACATTAAAAAAAAAAAGTAAAATAAGGTCCAAATCAATATTTGATTGACCCATAGCATTTTTTCTTTGGTTTCATTTACAGAAAATACTGATTTTTTTTGTAGTTCTTTCTTTTTTTAAATGGAGAAAAACTGGAAATTCAGGCATCTGCCATGAAACAGAAAATCCTGTTTCTACCTGTTTTTAGACTGCCTGGGCACAAGTCCATCCTGTGTTATGTTGTTTGACATCTGTACCAGTTTAACTGAATCAAACTAAAAGCAGAGATCCCAAAAGAAGTGGTGTCATACAAGTGTGACATCAGTGTAACCGAGATTAGAATTTAGTCCAATGGATTTAAACACAGAAATCCATAAATGCCAAAGTTCAGATGTGAAGCTGTGTTCAGTTACTTTGACTTAACAGCTAGTGAAGTCAGATAGAGCTGTACTGACATAAAAAAGGCAAATTGACTCCTGTTGAATTAGACAGGAGGTGCTATTCATACACATCTCAAAATTAACCCTAATAATTGAGCAGGCAAAATTATTAAACATACATAAATAATGTGTAGATACTTAATCACAATACACTGTAGTTTCCTTTCCTATCCTAATCCATGTTTAACTAAAGCTGTAGCAAAGCTGTATCCTCAACTGACTGTGCATTGGATATTATACATTTCAACTTATTTGTTTGCTAGAAGCCCTAAGGTTTGATACCGGGATAAAGACTAGCTGTGATAGGAGACCCACATTACTATATAATTTTTACGAAAAGGAGCCTACCAAAAGATTCAATAAAGTTAATTTTTAGTTAAGTCATTTTTAGTTACGTGGGAAATATTTAAAATGGGCAAAAATGACTGTTTGGACGCTTTCTCTAGTGGGGAAAAAAAGAGCACTAAGCCAATTCCTACAATTGCAAAAAGTGTCAATAATAAATGGAAGATTATCATGCTGTCATCCTGGCTACTTGACACTTCACAGCATTGATCTTTTTTTTTTTATTGAGTGAGACAAATGAGTGTTGAGGATGACTGTCCCGTTTGCTGCATAAGCAGAGGAAAGACACATTGCTCTCCTGAGCCATTTAGTGCTCAAAGAGAGCTAGATAAATTCAGTATTCATGAAAATAAAGTTAGCACCGCATTTAAACTTGGTGGATACCATATGAAACCCTTGAGAACTTCTGTTGCAGATTGAAAATGGAATATGCATGCGAGTATATGTGTGCTCGTGATATACTGCCGAGCAGTATGATAACTTGTGATCCTGTTGCCCGGTGCTCACTTGTCTAAAACCACTTAGCAGCTTCAGAAGCAGCCACTTCTATCCTTTACTTTGATATTAGGATTGGTTTGGTAACACTACTTGTGACTTAAATTAAAACTGCAAATTTGAAACACGCAAACCAACCAACCCTCCCGACACACAACGTTTGCCTTACACTGACAAAAACCAAGGGGTACAATTCTTGTCCCAATTATACCAAGAGAAAGTGCATTGGAGCCAGAGGGGTTTGCTTGGGTTGTAAATGAAGGAAGAATTTATCCTAGGAAATTTTTGGCTTTTGTTGTTATAAAGAAAGAAAGTAAATGGCAGGTGGTGTCTGGTTGGTGTGGAATGCCTGCTCTGGTTTTGAACTGTAAGAATCTAGATGAGGAGCATTTTCAGCATTTGACAAGACCTAATTTTGCCCGTATTTACTCATGTGCTTAATGATAAGCTCTTTGGAGCAGGGGCCATTTCATATCCGTGCTTGCATAGGGGTAGTACCATGGGGTCCCATTCTTGGTTGGAGCCTCTAGGTATTACAATAATGCAGATAAATAATAATAATAACTCTCTGTGCCTGCATAGAGGGGAATAAGAGTCCTGCACAGCTGCGCTCTCTGACAGGCGGGGATACCACGCTCCCCGCATGCATTCCAGGAACGCTTCCTCTGTGTCATGCAGACGCATTGATTCTGCTACACCCACAGCCTTCCAAGACTGCATTTGTGTTTGGGGTGAAGGAAAAGCCTTTGCTAAGGATGCACCCTATGTTGCATGATTGTCTTAAGAACCGAGGACTGGACCTGCTGTAAGCAGGCATTCAGAGCAGTGGATCTCAATCAAAAGATAATTGGGAGTCCTGATAAATGAGAGACGTTCAAGTGACTCAGGTGGGCTCTGAAATTAGCTCACAGTAGGAGTCCTGCGAGTAATTCCTTTGATATGGTGGATTGATATAAACGCTGGTTAGTTTAAGGAGTTATTGTCTCAATGGGGGTCCTTGCTTAAAAGATACCCATGTCATAGATTAATTGGTTGCAAAATTTCAGATAATTAAAATCCATTCAAACTTGTATGGTGAAGGAGGAGAAAGGAAAAAGAAATCAATAGCTTATGGGCTGAGTTCTTCTATCTTAACTCTAACTTGGACTTAATTTTTTACAACCAAATAGAATCTCTCTGAAAATAGGG
>NW_005841910.1:1854140-1899086 GCF_000455745.1 Alligator sinensis | reverse complement strand
GTAATGCCATTGCTACAGTCTGCCATTGTGAATGGGAGTTGTAAGCTAACACAAAGCATTAAAAAAAACCCTTTCTCCCACTTTCCCAAGCTCTCTGAAAGTCCATCATAACTTTCTCTTTGCCTAATTCAGTACTGTTTTCTATTGCTAATAATGCTATTATAGTTGCTTTTTGTTTTGTTTTAAGGAGAATGAAATGAATATAACGATATGCTTCAGGCCAATGCATGTGTAGTTCTTCCCTGTTTAGCCGCAGAAGAGGGCATGCATACTCAGAAGCAGCTTAGACCTTCCCATGTGACTGGTGTATCCTACTTAACTTGTGCAAAAATGGTTCAGGTTTGTGGCCTATTTTCACAGGACATCATCTGATCTTCCTTAGGTTAATTTTGGGCCAGAATTACTGAAAATTAAATCTGAATGTTGATTTCTAACTAAAAATTTCCCCATCCTGGAGGGGGGGGGGGGAGCACTGTGTATAAATTAGATGATTGATAGTTGTGGCATGAATAATGGCTAATCAAATGCACATGCTTCTTTAGTGGAAATCATTCAGGGTATTTCAGTAACAATGAGAGAGAGGGCCCAAAGTGGGTCACTTGAGCTTATTGCTCCCAGACTTTGGAAATCAGTGGAAACTTAAGGGAGCTCAGCACATCACAGGGTCAGGCACTAGCGCTGCTGACAGATGTTCAAGTAAAGGCATGATATGATCTGATGTGCAATGCCAACAGTTGCGCCTGTAACCATGCCACATGTGCGTGGCAGAAGGTGCAATATTGGGATCAGATCCGAGTTGTCAGATCATGATCCTGGGTTCCTCCAACACCAGCAAATAGCAAGCTAAGTTCCCCTGTGGTCCCATGGCTGGGACCTCTGATTAGCTGACCGGTTCCCTCAGCCTTGGGAAGGCACCAGAGTTGAAGAGCTCTACTGTACTCCAGAGGCTAGGTGTGATGGGAACCAGTCACAAAGTTGTTACACACATTTTGTGTAATAACTTTGTGGCTTGTTCCCTGTTAATTGATTGAACCTGTGGCCAAGTCAGTACTTAAGGGCTACGGACAGAAATTATGCATAAACCGGTATAAGTGGTCAGAAACTGGTTCAAATCTGTAGAACAGCAGAAGTTTAGTGCACATGAACTGCTTTCAAAATGGGCAAAACCTAAGATAAACCTAGACGGATGTAGTGTCTGGCTTAAGTGATTTAAGTTAAATCGGTTTATTGAACTTCTGACCCAGATCCCCTCCATTTTCAAGTTAACTCACGGTTCCTCATCATCCCAGAATGCTTTGCACCTCCCCTGAAAACCCCTCCCTCACAGGGTGGGTGAACTAGTTTTGGCCCAAGCTGTCTGATCCAGTCAAGCAGGGAGATGTACCCTAGCACTGCCCCGATTCTGGCCTGGGCCACTGCAGGCATGTGGCTGCATTTCTGAAATCAAAAGTGAATGTCTGTTCACTTGTTTGTTCGTTCAATCTGTGCAGCTTAGACTAACCTGCGGAGACTGAATAGATTTGGCCCCGGGCTTTTTGACTGTCTGCACTTAGCCAAGAAGTGATTAAGCAATTCATCTTGTCTTAAGTGTAATGTCTGTCTGGGGCCTATGGAAACTACCTTTTTATTGTATGTCATACAGTGAGCACATCCTAGGAAGACAAGGTATAGTGTAAAGAAAAAGTACCTGATTTTGATGTTCTTTCTCCTTGGATGAATTAAATAATGTTGTCACATGAGTCACCTGACTCCAGAATTGCCATTGTACTTAAACTATAGCTCTGTTGATATTCCCATTAGGTGGACAGTTAATTGTTTTTTCTCTATATAGTGAAACATGTGTTGATGTCAGATAAATATGTGTGATTGGATTCAAGGAGTTTTTGTTTGTCTTACGCATTTTGAAGCTGGGCATAAAGCTAAACCCAAACTGTGAAGTTCAAATTCAGGTTGGACATGCCTAAGATCAGTCAGTTCTGATTGGTGTTTCTAGATCATGGCTTAAGCAAGGATGTTTACATCTAGCTTTATATATTCCCGCAGTTCAAGAGGTCTGGCTGAACTCCAGGCTGAACTCTTCTTTACTTATAAATGGGGGATAAATATATCTCTGTTTTTAGAAAAGCATTCCTCCCTGAAACATCTGCCTATTGCATGCATACTGCAAGGACCTATCTGGTACTTGGGTCTCCAATAAGCATTCTTAAATCATGTTATTCAGTTTTCAAGGATAATGCAGCATATCTAATGGTACCTGCCATTTCTTCTGCTCGCTGGCTGTTGCGTGCCCTGCCTCCAAGCTGCCCGTTAAGGTTAACTAAACGATTCTTAGCTCTGGTTTCCCTTCCAAGAGCATTGAAGAGATGTTGCACTTTATCATATATGGCTCGATTTAGGGTTGTGACAGACTCAGCTTTAATACTTCCACATTCCCTGTTCCCAGCACTCCAACTGCAAACATATTTCCTAAAATGTATATCGCAGGGTCAGTCATTGGGCAAGCTCAGGCATACTGCCTAGTGGAGAAGGAGATTCCATTCAGGGAGCAATCCCACCTGACATTAATCTCCTTCTGGACTCTACCTTGGCCCAATATGCCTATACTTATCATAGCTTCTATTTAAATAAATACCATGATGCTCCAAGAGCTCTTAATGCTGCCAGGAGTACTGTTTTATTTTTTTCTGACTGAACTCTCTCAGAAAAGATCATCTCCTAGATTCTGGGCACATCTACACATGCGTTTTAATTCGCTATTCTACTGCGGGTTAAAGCGGCACATAAAAAACCATGCTAATACGCGTATTCACAGTAGAATAAGGTACTGCACATTAATCGTCACAAAAAAGTGTGCTCTTGTGCTACTGCGCATTACCTCAGCTTAATGTGCATTCATTTAGTACCTCTTATTGGAGGTACTAAATTTAATGTGGATTAGGAAAAGCACATTAATACACATGTAGACACGCCTTCTGTGATATAAGCAGTTTAAATTGCAGAAGCACCATCTCAGCTCCTCATCCCTCTCAGTGGGAGAACGAGAATGTCACACAAGTGTGAACTTTTTGGGTGACGCTTGAAGCTCATGTTCTTTGGATGTGGTAAAATACCTTACCAAAAAAAAAAAAAAAAAAATTAAAAAAAGCATTAGCCTGATATTCTTGCCCAAATCTTATCTTGCTCCATGTTATGTCATATGTTGTGCAGTGGCTGACTGCCATGCTTTGCTCTGGATGTCTTCATATTTTGGTAGCTGGTTAGGCATTTGGGCCTCGATCCTGCAAAGATTTTGCTCCATGCTTAATTTTTTGGCATAACACTAGTTCCACTGCAGACAGTAGACACAAGGACAAATGTGTGCTGCCATAATATGTGAAATACTTAAATTTCCTTTGCGCTGAAAGGGACTAAGGAATTGTAATAATAATACTTGTTTCCCTTAATTTTCAACACGTTATAGAGGGATGATTTTTAGCCAGGGTGCCCTGGCTAAGTTAACATTTTACTACTATTGGGGAAACTCTGGAAATAAAGTTCAGGAAAGACAGGGAGGACTTATAGTTGTCGACGTGATTGATCTGAGTTCTCATCCCACAAAATGGCAGATGATTAAATCAGCTCATGGCCAGGGGAAAATTAAATCAGATCCTTTATGTTGTTTTTCTATTCTCAGGTTAAGTTATGCTTATACCTGAGTAAAACTTGGTAAAGTAAAAAGACCATCTACTATAAAATGTCTTGGAGGTCTCCTGGAGCCCATATGAAAATTATTAAATGCTGCTTATAATGGAACCCTATAGCCTTGCAATATGATAGCAGCAGTTGAATGGAAACTTCAGCAATTACCATATTCATGTTTCATGCTAAAATATTGTTGAGATCAAGCTTTCTGTTATTAAAACAATGGTAATAAAAATAACAAAATTGCTTTTTGCAAAGCAAACAGACCTTAATTGTATTCACGGAAAGTTTTTAATTGAAATCTTTATTTTGAAATGGTAATATATTGCAGATTTGTTTCTGTACTACTTTGATTCATTCATTAAAATATTTTTAATTTTAGTTTGCTGCAAATGTCTAAATAAAAGCTTTTTAGTTACATAAATACAGACTCTGTGGACCCAACAGTAATACAGTAAATTTGGAAAACTGTCAGTTATTCTGAAAATATACAAAGACCAAACCACAGACAGAATTTTCTGTATATTGTAAACATTCTCACAGTATGGGTATAAATATCCCCTCTTTGATTCATTGCATGCCAGGATTTTCGTGTAAGGAGATAGAAAAAGGAGCTGAAGAAAAGGGATTTTAGATTTAGCAAGAAGCTTACAGGCACTGAAAGCCAAACTAAAAAGCTTACGAAGTTTTAAGACTTTGTGTACAGGGAATACCCTAAAATTGTAAGAACAAGGCTAGATGACATAGTCTTGCATTTACAATGTTTACATCCCAACGGTTCCCCTGAGACTTTGCCAAATTAAAAAAAAAATTAAAAAATTACCTATTCTGTACACAGAGGACACTTCATCTAGCAACTTCAGGACAGCCACTCAGGAGAACAAAGTGAAGTTTCACAATTGTTTTAAGACAGGAAGTGAAGAATACCATTTTCCAGTTGGCTCATGGAATTTAGACATGCAGAATGTTAAATGTTTCAAGATTAGGTTACAAACGGAAGGCGTTTCAGCATTTCCGTTGTAAGGGTTTGGCAGCAGGATGTATGTTTTTTCCTCTTTCCATTTATTTTTTTAGCAGACAGAAACATAAGATTTGCCACAACGGATTAGACTTCTTGTCCATGTAGTTCAACCACATATTCCAAATACAACACTCAGTATTGACTGCTTGAAAGGACGAATTTTTCCCTTAATCCCCGTCATCTAGTGAGCAGCATATGCAATGAAACATTTATAAGGTCTACAATGTTTTAAATCTTGTCTAATGTAATTGCCGATTTGTTGTTATAACTGTATTTTCAGTAGCTTTTGGCTTCAGGTATATCTTGTGGCCATGAGTTTTGCAGGGTGGTTGAGTATGTTCTAAGAGAAGTATGAGATCTACCTTCTCTGCCCCGTTCACTACTTAATGTACCTCCTAGTTTCTCTTATTAATTGCATTTCTAAATAGGTGAGAGGGAAAAATATAGACAGCTTGGTGCAGGGAAGGAAATGAAGGGGCTGTGAAGGGGAAATGGAATAAGAAGACAGCCTCACAGGACTTCATTTGGGGGGTTCCTGAGCACACTTGAGGGCTTTGGGAAAGGAGCATCTTCACCAGTCTGCCCGTGTCTCCTTTTGCTCCCCTCCTCCCTCTCGCAGTGGTAACTGCTTGCTACAGCTTTCTTCCCAGATTGTCCCACACAGTGCTTCCCTGTGCATCCTTTTTTTACTGGTTGCTTCATACCAATCACAGAGCTATGGAGGTGTAGGAAAGAGTCTTCCTGAAGAGCCAGCCTTTGGCTAGGAGGTGATCATTGCACTAGGGGTAAGTACAGACAGTCAAAAGGCCCAAGGCTGAATCGATTCAGTCCTTTGCAGGTTAGTCTAAGCTGCGTAGATTGAACCGACAAGCAAGGGAGCGTTCACTTTTGATTCTGGAAATGCAGCCTCATGCCTGCAGTGGCTCAGGCCAGAAACTGGGGGATGCTAGAGCACACCTCTCTGCTTGGCTGGAACAAACAGCTTCTGCCCACCCAGTGGGGTAGGGGAGGGCATGCAGGAGAGATGGAAAGCATCATGGGATGCTGGGGGACTATGAGTTAACTTGAATCTGGAGGGGATTTGGGACACAAGTTCAATAAACCAATTTAACCTACATCAGTTAAGTCTGATACCACATCCATCCAGGTTTCTCGTAAACTGGTTTCTGCTGTTTTGAAAGTGTTTTTTACAACTGAGCTTTGGTTGTATTACAAATTTGAACAGGTTTCTGATCTCTTATACCGGTTTATGTGTAACTTCTGTCTCCAGTCTAGAGGTCAGTGGTGCAGGCCTGAGGGTTACATGAGATGAATAACCCTTGGCAGGCTGGCGAAGGAAATGTTTACCATTTTTTAAAAAGTTTAATTCATTTGTTTTGAAGTCATTAAAGTACTTTTGTTTTCTTTTTCCTGTTTTTTGCTTTCTTTCTTAAAGCTCACTGCAGATATATTGGCTTTGCATTCATTAGGGGAAATTGTGAAACTTTTGGGAGGCCTTTTGGGAGGCCTGGCTCAGCTTTACTCACTCCTTATTCTGGCCAACCTTCCAGTTGCTTGTCAGCTGTTTTGCCTGAGTAAGGACATCCGGGTTTGGCAGATATTGAAGAACTAAAATTAACTTTAAGTAGGGCAAAAAATTGTCAATATACATGATTCTAAAAGGGATTGCTCTTTAGTTGGCCTGGAGGGGACACATTGTAAATATGATTTAAACATGTCTCTGCTACTACTGTCTGATCTTATCGTCAGATGTTACTGTGGAATTCGTCCATGCAGACCCTGGAAAGGAAAACAAATTGCGAACATTAGCTTGCACTGTGAGAAAATACTTCCAGCTTGCTTCGTTTGATACATGTCCACCTCCCTGCTTTAACAAATATACTCTAAAAAGAGAAGCATAAACGTTGCAGATGATGTCTATGCACTCTTATCATTTGTCACTTAAAGCTGCACAGCGCATTTGTAGTGTAAAGTTGTATATTTGTAATGTAAAGTTGTCTGCTTATTGATTCTGCAACAAAAATGACATCTTATCTGAGACACTGTTCTGAAGTTTTAATCTATCCTCTTGACTTTAACAATGTGCCTTTGAGCAGAATCAGAGGGTTGAACCTTATTACAAAAGACTTCAAGAATTTTAGGGCCTTTGTACAGTAAGAACTCCCTATTTTTCATTATACCATTTGTCACCTTAAGGATGACTTTGAAAATGGACTAACTTAAAATGTCAATGTAATTTTCTTTTCTACATAACCTACAGTGTACCATCGTGTTAGTAGATCTGTCATTCCTGGATTTTGATTGATTTGGAGTCAGTAATACAACATTAGGGGAAAAAAAGTGCTGTAGCATTGTGAACGGCAACATGGGCTGAACACTGAACTCCACAGTTAGGCAAAAGTCAGAAAATACTTGAGTATGTAGGGTTTCAGCCCTGAGCTCATTGTTTTAACAAAAGAAATTCATTTGGGATCAATTTAATGTAGGAGCATAACATACTAAACATGAAGGGGGTTGGAAAATGCTGTATTATAAGGATTACTTGCATTTGAAAAATGTTTAAAATAAATATGGAAAATCAAGTAAGAAAGCTAGTAATACATTCATTGTGGATAACTAAAACATGATGATAAGATTACAAGCGTGGCCTTATCTTGCTAAGTACCTTAGGGTATGTCTACACTGTAATTGAATGTGTGATTACAGAACGGATAGGCGTATCCTTGCCAGCCTTATTTAGCTAGCAGGGTAACAGTAATAGTGAAAATGCAGGAGCACAGACCTCAGCATAGCCGTGGACATATTGCAGGGCCCCACCATCTGTACTTGAGCTGCACAGCAGCCCTGTAGTCTATGTTACTTTGTCTTTACAGCAGGCACAGAGAAGTGAAGTGAATTCAGATCACTTGTTCCAGATCAGTTTTTTCAAAAGCACACAAAGTTGCCCTGTGTAGCCAAATTAAAGCTGACTAAAAAAAATTATTCTGCAATCGGGCCTTCAAGTTGCAAAGTAGACTTGCTCATAGTGCAAGAGCTGGGAATCTCATTCAAGATCTGCTGTAGTTATGTTGAACAGATATCTGGACCTTGGTCAGAAGGTGGCGGTTAGTCAAGCAGTCAGGTGTTTTTATCATGCATACATGGCCACGAGAGGCTTTTATTTTGTAATTTTTTTCTCCCCTTTCTGTGTTTAGCTTCTTCACATTTTCTGTCTACCCTGTTATATTGTGTTAGAAGTTATATACCACTGCTGATTATGATTTCTCATAGAAAGGGATAAACATACAGGAAACAGATGACACAGCATAGGCATCAATGTGACCTGTGGTTTATATACAAGATTGTCAAACAGGCCCGGTCCTACTCTGATGCTGAGATTGCCAACAAAATGTGTTTCTGAGTCAACTTTAGCCAAAATAAAGCTTTGGTTAAATTGTAGGCAGAGGGAATGGAAATAAGTGGAGAGCAATTTTGATGTCATCCTTCCTGTTTCTTGATGTGTTGGAGGATAGAAGACTTATAACCAGCTGGCTACCTTCCCACAGGCTATATGCTGTGTGTCAAATTATTTTGCGGGCCTTGTTACACCTTATGCTGTGAGCTGCACAAATGCTGATCAGTGTTCCTGCAAGTTTGGAGCAGTCACACCCTTTGTCTAGAAACCTTGTCAGGCTGTCCCTCACCTGCACAGCTGTGACTTACCACCAGAGCAGTGGTTGTCAACTTTTTTTGTACCAGGACCCATTTGTAAGCATCAATGGCCAGTCCCAACCCACTGCCCCCCACCTCCAACCCCGCAGTATGTGGGGTAGTGGGGGCCCCAAGCCACCCCTTGCAGGTTGAAACTCTGCCAGCCTGCAAGGGAAAACCCACAGTTCCCCACATTTTCTTCCTTTAAGGGAAAATCCATTTTTAAAGTTTGTTGACGTATTTTTAAAGTTTGTTCACGACTCTTTCATATATTCTTGTGACCCGTGGGTTGAGAAATGCTGGACTAGAGGCTTGGTGAGCAGGGCCAGCACTAGGAGCTGAAGTTGTGAGTTGCCACTGCGGGGCTGGTGAGCCAGGACAGGCTTCTATCCCTGCTATATGGGTAGGGGTGTGAGAAATCCTGGGACACTGGAGGACTTCAGCTCGGGCAGCACATCTGTGGGGAGTGGCCTTACCTTAATGGAACAGGAGCTTGGTAGTGCGGATCAGAGATAATCCTGCCCTGCAGTGGTGTGACTTTGAGCTGTATAACGAGCACTTAAAACCACTTTAAGGTGTTAACACATAGACAATCCAGGGGTTAAGAGCTCCAGGAGCCACCCAAAATTACCAAGTTTCAACAGCATTCATTACTATAGGAGCTAAAGCTTGGCGCTTCTGAGAACACATCTATGTAGGTCCTAGGTGAAGACTCTTCTTGCATCTTTGTGTGCTTTCGAAGAAACTGATCTGGAACAAGCGATCTGAATTCACTTCACTTCTCTGTGCCTTTATTTATGTCTTAAGGATTTCCATGATTTGCTGCATGTCGAACTGAGTAAACATAAATCCTATTGTATTAGGAGCTACTGTAGCTATTAGAGAAGGGATGTAAAAAATTAGCAGAATATGGACATGTGCACATCATTATTTCCCTGGTAAATTAATGTGCTGCCCTAATTCTATGTGAAAGTTTTGCAATGTTTATTTCATGCCTATTTAAGCCTGATTGCTTTTGCCAGTGTTAGGCCTCCTTATGCAGGAGGAAAATTTAACATGCTTCCTCCTCAGTTTACGCCAGTCATAGGAGGGCTGTGTACTGACAGAGTGCAAAACTTAAAGGTTACACTGTAATTGGTAATACCTGTAGACTTACCTGAGTTGGCCTTAACCTACCTAGTCTTGGAAACGATATACAGTATAACCTCATAAATCTGGCACGTTCAGGACCGAGCACCTGTTGGAAATTTGAAAATGCCAGATTTTTTAAACCAGTGCGGAGGCCAGTTGTGGAGTTGGGGAGGAGGGTGGAGGTAGTGGCAGCCGATCCCAGAGCAGCGGCTGCACATGGAGCAGCGGCGTGGGGTGATGAATGGCGGTGGCAGCTGCCACGTGCAAACTTCCCCCTCCACATCTGGGGGTGGGGGTAAGGCGGGAGCCAGTCCTGGAGTGGCAGTGGGAAGTGCTGGATTTTAGATAATTCCATATTTTTGATATCCGGATTGATGAGGTTATACTGTAGCGGCCTGGCATTGAGGCCCCTGCTACATGCTACATTATTACACAATTGACTGGTTAACTGTGTAATAAATTTAGGCCAGGCATACAAGCAAAGTAACTATCACACCATAAAAAACCAACCAGCTACGAAGTTAGTGCTTGCACATGTGTAATAATCTATAGCTGGCTTCTATCCAGCTTTAATTTGAATGTGTAGCAGGGCTCTGAAATGCAGCAATGACTAGCCATGCCAAAAACATAGTGTTCTTCATTGCATTGTTCTTCAAGCTCGCTAGTTTAAAGCTAACTCAGGTATGCCTTCATGCACTGCAGTGACATCTAACTGCAGTGGAGACATAGCCCTTGAGAGATAAGATAAAGCTCCATGTTAATAAAGTCTTAACACTCACAGACAAGACATTCATTATACTGACACATTTTCCGTCTGTTTCACCTTATCCGAAAGAAACCCAAACCCAAAATAAACCTACCATCAAGCCAGCAACCAAAAATAATCCTACTCACTACCCTTGCCTGGAAAGTGAAAAGAGCCAGAGACTCTATAGAGCCCACAAGGGACTTTGTAACTACTTTGCAAGACAGAAAGCAACTAAGGATGGGTCTTGCGTCCAAACCTGAGACAGTGATGTGAGAGCACAGAGAAACATTTTGAACGTTGAATCCAGTTTCAGACTCCAACCCATAAGCCATGGAAGTCACGTGGAAACTCCATCACCAGAAATGTAGTAATATGCTTTTAAAAGTTGGCATGCTTTAGGAAAATGAATTATGCATACAGGAGATCTGGGGAAAGTAACGTAGAAAATGTGATTAAAAATATATGTGGACATACATGACTGGAAGCTATGCAAAGCACAATAGCTGAAAGAAAAGCCTTTACAAGTTTCATCAATGTAGGCCTTAATTTATATGGAAAAAATATTTAGGTAACAGAATCTTGCATGTCTGCAAATAGCCGACTCCATATGGTGAAGAGATATGAAAGGGATAAGCTTTATATATTTCATATTATCTCAGCTGCTGTTTAGCTGTTTAGCTTTTGCTTTTGCAACCACTGCTGTAGCTCATCTTCCCTTGTGACTGCTCAGAAACAAAACTGAGATGCAAGCAGACCAATGTAAAAAAGAAGCCACGTCTTTTCCAGGTGGAGTAGCCTCAAAGTCTTAAGTGACACTCAGTACAATCAAATGACTTGGAAGTTACTGACAACTTGAAGACACTTCACTTTTCATATAGGGCCTGATTACCTTTTCCCTTTCCCCAGCATAAATCAGTTGTAATTCTACAGGAGTCAATGAAATTCTATGGGCATAAATCATAGTATCATAGTATCACAGTGCTTAGGGTCGGAAGGGACCTAAACAGATCATCAGGTCCGACCCCCTGCCCCAGGCAGGAATGGGTGCCAGGGTCATATCACCCCAGCCAAATATCTGTCCAGCCTCCTCTTGAATACTGCCAAGGTAGGAGAGAGTACCACCTCCCTTGGGAGCCCATTCCAGAGCCTGGCAGCCCTAACTGTAAAGTAATGCCTCCTGATGTCCAGCCTGAACCTTCTCTCTAACAATTTGTGGCTGTTATTCCTAGTAACCCTGGGTGGTGCCCGGGGGAACAGAGCCTCCCCCAATTGCCACTGGTCCCCCCTGGTGAGTTTATAAGTGGCCACCAGATCCCCGCTCAGTCTGCTCTTGTGGAGGCTAAACAGGTTCAGGCCCTTTAGCCTCTCTTCGTAGGTCCTGCCCCGCTGCCTCTTGACCATGCAAGTCCTCTGGACCCTCTCCATGCTGTCCACATCCCTCCTGAAGTGCGGTGCCCAGAACTGGACGCAGTACTCCAACTGTGGCCTGACCAGCGCTGCATAGAGGGGAAGGATCACCTCCCTGGACCTGCTCGTGATGCATCTGTAGATGCACGACAAGGTGTGGTTAGCCTTACAGACCGCTTCCTTGCATTGGCGGCTCATGTCCATCCTGGAGTCAGCAATGACTCTAAGACCCCTTTCTGCCGCCGTGTTGACAAGAAGGGTGTTCCCCAGCCTATAGGTGTGTTGCTGGTTCCTTCTCCCTAGACGCAGCACCCTGCACTTGTCTGCATTGAAAAATTGGAGTAAGTTCAAGGAAAATAAGACAGCTCAACTTTTTCACTGTAGCTTTCTTTTTTTTTCTCCCAAGGAGAACAAGAATCATACCAGAATAAATGGCAGTGGCAAGAAAAGAAAGGCTAAAAGCAATGTATAGTTGGCACAAGGGTCGCTTAAAAACTGAATTCTTGAAAGGGGTTTGCTTTGATTCTTGTTTGTACTACAACCATTTTACACCACTCGGCCATTGCAAAGGGGCATTGAAGTGAAGGTAAATTATTATGTTTACTGCCAGGGGTGTATAAAATGACTTTATTGTCTGTAAAACATAGCCTCTAACTGTATTGCCTACACTTTCCTTTTCAGAAAAGAGTGTACCTTTTTAGAATATAGCAGTTATTTTTACTTTGATATTTTGAAATAGATATTATTATAAACATTCCCCCTATTCAGGAAACTACATTCATTTGGGGAATCGTGGCGCCCTACCGCCGATAGGAGCAAGAAGGTCATATGTTTAATTTTTGCCTTTTATTTTTCTGATTATTTGAATTCCAAGCAGAACTCTATCAGGGCAGCTTACACTGTTGACCCTTAACCTCCCATTTAAATTGAATTTGAAGTCTAAATATCTTCCTCTTTGACAGTATCTGGAGAGATGTTTGTCAGAGACATCTTATAACCTTGTGGCTGCAAGGTATCCTTTATTAATTAAAAAAAGTTTTCTGAAGAAGTTCTGACTCCGTTAAATAGTCAGGGGGCAAATGTGGAAAAGAAAGGCACATTGTTTTAGCAGACAAAGGCAGGCTATCAATTTTCATAAATCTGCATTCCCAAGACAACTGTTCAAATCTGGTAAAAGGTCCATTTCTTTGAACTTACATACCAGAAAGCTTTTATTCTTCCACTCCCCAGCAGACGGAAGAATACAGGTTAACCATATCTGATCAATGTAAAGTTTTAAATGATTCAGGGAAAATAATTTAGCTTAATTTAACCATGGAAACTACTATATAATCCAAGAAAAAAAAGAGGATAAAGCATCAAAACGTTGCCTATGGAGCCAGACAACAATTTAAAAGATTTAATTTCTCTACATTTAAGTTTAGCTTTTAAGCATAACTATTGTACATTCCTAGATGTTATAATTAAGGGCCTGTATCAGTGGAAAGTGCTTATTTTTCTTCCTGAATAGCACAAACCAGTATTCAAAATATGAATGTCCCACCCAGACTGAATTCTTTCTTGAAGGCTGTTCCTACTGCTGTTTCCTTTCTTATCATTTTATCTGGACCAAATTACAATATAAAGCGATATTTAGCAATATTTAGCAACAGTAGGAAAAAAATTCCTTGCAAAAAATAATTAACCCTGCCTCCAAATCAAGCATTTTGCCATTTATAACATTTTCTTTTGTTCATTTCTAAATATTCAGTGCCTAAATTACATCTTTGACTTGCATTTTAACGTATGCTGATAGCTTTCCTATCTTCCTCCCTTGACAACTATTAGTTATTTTATGGTAATTCCTACAAGTTCAAAGTGAAAACCCTTTGCATATACATTAAAAGAGTTGGTGCCTAATCTGAGGATTTTACAGTCTAAATAAATAAGGCAAACACTGGGTGGCAGAAAGGAAGTGTCGCTTCTTGGATGGTAAGTAGCACAGGATTGAATTTGTCCTGTGTTTGTACAGTGCATAGCTATAGGGGTTTTGGTCTTTGCCTGGGATTCTGAGTCGTTACTGCAGTGCAATAAATTATTAATAAGACTCATCTCCATTGTGCCGATGTGAAAATGAGGGATGGGCTGAATAAATACCTTTGTCAAGCTCACATAAGGGCACTCTGATAAAGTTGGCAATGCAACTCAGCTCCCGTGTGCTCCAAGCTGGTGCCTTCACTACAAGCCTATCCTCTGTTTCCCCCAGCTTCTTTCTTACAGGCCCTTTAGCGGGATGAAGATACTTCTGATGTTTTCTTGAACATCATCCACTTAAGGAAGCCAGTTATCCCCAGGAGTCCCACTGACTTCCCACAGAGCCTTCCTTGCCTCATTTTAATATCTATTATTCAGCTAATAGAGTATAATACATAATGACACGCTAATATATTGTTTTTATTAAGGTTGATATCTTCTTTTATTTAAGAAGATCTCAAAGTTGGAAAAATATATACTTGATTATTTAACGAAGGGTGACACTGAGGATTTTGTAGTAGAATTTCAGTTGAGGCTAACTCTTAAGTTTACTTCCTATCAAACCTTAGTCCATACTTCTTGTAGCCCAGGAATATATCTAAAGAGATTTTTGAAAAATACTTTGTGTTGGGCACTGGACCATATTCTGTATATCTTCATTACAGCTTTTATAGCCCAAGTACATTATGTAAAACGGGATTTTCTAAAGACAAGTTACACTGGGTACCGAGACAAATTTTGTTTATCCAGATTAGAGCTTTTCTACTGCTGCTATTACTATTGTAGTCTCTAGGGATATAAGGGTAGTATTTAGGAGTATAGTGCTGTTGTAAAGCAAGTAGTAAAATAGTAGGTCAAGGGCCTATACTAGAGTGGGCTTAGGATCAGATGGCCACATGCTTAGCTTGACATGAATGTTGATGCACGATTGTTTGTTACAAAATTAAGGAATACATGAAAGCAAGTAATATTTTAGCTGATTAAGGATGATTAAGGAAAAAGAAAGAAACGTTAAAAAGTGAAAAATGTATATTTTGGGCTATTTAGGGAACTATGTGCCCAGTCGTCACTGGAAGCAACCACAATAATGCTGTAGCAACCAGTTGGCACAAATGCTAAGGATGGATGTGAGACCTGAGCAGTTAACCAGATGTTCAGATTCTGTATGTCTCGGGCCCAGGGGCAGATCCAGAGGCAGTGCAGTGACATGGCTGCACCCCCTTTTCGAACTGGACTTTGCTGCTGGAACCTCTGGGGACTTAAACAAAAAAATCCCTAAAGCATTTCAAGTCCCTTAATCCCCCCTTCCCTTCTGTGTTCAGAGACACATCCCCTCCCCTTCCTTCCTCTTTCTCCAGTCACTGCTGTGTTGTCCTAAAGGCAGGGGAATTGTCGGAGCTGATCTGGCCTGCTCCAACAGGGCTGCACAGGGGCTGGGCTCACCTAGAGCAGCCACAGCAGCAATGGCTTTCCGTGTCTGCTTCTGGCAGGCCTGGTTAGCGTGGGGAACCCATCCCCTCCCTCTGGCTGCAGCCATCCTTCCCAACAAAGCCTAGCCCTGGCACAGCGTGGCTGGAGCAGACAGGAATAGCTCTGAAGCTTCTCCCACCCCTGTGACACCTTCCTCTTCCAATGCAGCAACAACTGGAAGAGGAAGGCACAGATGGGGAGGGGAGAGATGGGCCTCTGAGCATGGAGGGGAAGGCAAGGATGCTTCCCTACTTCGGGAACTTTAAGAAGTTCTCAGATGCTCCCGCAGCACGGTCTGCCAGCACCGGTGGGTTGGGGGAGAGGAGACTGGGAGCAGAAGTAAAGCCGCCCTGCAGCACACCCACCTTTGCCAAATCCTGCATCCACCCCTGCCCAGGTCTCCACTGCAAGTCCACCCTCTCTATCAGCATTGTGATACCTTCACCCACCTTGAATGTCACACTCTTCAAATAGTCCCTTTTTATGCAATGTGGTAGTATTCAACATAAGTAATATTGTCTGAGCCAGGACCACTGCAAGCAGGTGGGACCAAGTACTTTTGATATCAGTATGAATACACTGAAGAAATGTTGGCTTTTCATTGAAGCATATTGTAACTGATGGATTGACTTTACACCTGGGTTTTGTATCAGTACAACACTGTCGGTTGGGGGGCAGGGTTTTTTTGTTGATATAGTTATACCTGTATAACGTTGATATAGTTATACCTGTATAACTAGTCGTCTTCCCCTGAAGAAGCAACTATACTAGTAAAGTATCTACATATGAATAGAATTATCCGCACTAGAGGAGTTGGACTCCTCTCTTGCTTGACTTGTATCAGTGTAGTTAGTTAAAGTGGTTCAATTGAATCTGTCATGGACTGTCTTGTTTCTCAGCAGGGAAAATTAGCCGAGGGTGAGCTCTGTGGTCTGATACTTGAGCCAGTTTGTTTAAAGCTCGTTTAGTGTCTGGTTGAGTTGTACCCTGCATCCGAATGAATGTCTACATTCCTCACTCCTAATGCTTCCTTCCACACCAGCCAGATAGTTTATAGGAATCTGGGAAGGTTTAGCTGTGGAAAAAATGACTCTCCTCGAATGACTTGTAGAATAGCTATTTGACTATGTGGCTGGCTATCTTTTATTGATTTTTCTGAAAGAAGTATCTTGCTTAAGAAAATAGCATTTCTTTACTGGAACTTCACTGAGCTCGTCTTGCTTTGTTTGTTTTGGACATTCTTAAAATTCTCTCAGTTTTAAAGTATATTTTATACTTGGATCCTGCTGTTCTGGTGTACTGGGACAGCCGTACCCAGTACAAATCCTCTGCCCTGTGAAGTTCTGAATAGCTGGAGCAGATGAGTGGAGAAGAAGTATTGGGGCAGGGAGGGAAAATGACTGGAGCAGTGGATCTTCTGTTCTGCCCTATCATTGGCTATTCCATGTCCTTCACTCTCCTCCAGTATGTTATAGATGGGAATATCTATCCATGCAGGAGTAGAAGAGCTACTAATGATGGGTAAACTGGTCCTACTGTGTGAGTTATAAGCAGATCAAACCATTCAGTTATTAAAGCTAAGGGCCGGAGACTTGATCCATGCTGCAAACAAGCGGTGGCAGACTCAGACAAGTTGTACTGTGCCTCACGCAGCCTGTGCCAGAAGCAGCTCTGCAATTGAGGTAATACGCTTGGATGGGCATACCTACATGGATCCAACATTTCCGAGAGCAGAGCGCTCTTTAATTTAGTAGGCAAAGGCATAATGCAATCTAAAGGTTGGAGCCTGGAAGTCAACAATAGCACACATTCTTTTTATAATAGTGACAGGAGAAAACCAAGTTAGAACAACTTGGGAATCTGGGGGATTTTCCATTGCTTAAACTCTGGAATGAGGACTTGGATGGCATCCATCCAAAGAGATATGCTCTGGTGCCGCTAGGAGTTATGGTCTTGATACAAGGATCACTCGGTGACGTCCATGGTCTATGCCATACATTGAGTTCAATGGGACAACTTTTGTATCTAAAGATAAAAAAGTGCATAAGCTTTTGAACAGTTGAGTCCTTGGTGAACAGAATGAGTTTCTTTAAGAACCTGACCTTAAATATTAAAGCAAACCAATCAGCATTTTTTCCTTGATATCTGTTTTACCACATGCAAATAGACAGTGTTCCAGAAAATTTTCTTTTTGTATTGCTTGGAAAAAAATATCCCCATGCATCCTAATGTGAGAGTGAGACATCTGAAAAGGTTCCTAAACTGTCGCAACAGAATGCAATGCTGTTTGGTTTAATTTCCATTTACTCGCTACTTCTTGTGTTACATCCACATGTTGATAGATCAGGGAAGTTTAGACAAGTCTGAGGAACAGGGAAACTAGAAAACAAAATGTACCAAATGTGTAGAGGTGTTTTCTCCTGGCACATTGTTGAGAGCAAACCATTTGGTACATATATCCTGTCCTTGATGTTGTTTTTCTTGCTGTATATAGTGACTATAAGGATGGTTGTGTTATGAATAAGTCTGCAACTAAGGTGGCAGGAGATACAACCCATTCACTAACCCTTGGAAGGCGCTTTCAACCAACTGTCTCTGTCTGTGTGCAGACTCCAGTAAGCTGCCATGCTTGATGGTTAAACGTTCAGTAACGCCAGCCCCAAGCATTAAAAAATTTGGAGTCAGGCCTCCAAATTATGAGATTAAAAAAAAAAAATCATTTTTATTTGCTTTCTGTTTTGGGGACCTACAGGATTCATCTTTGCAAGATTGTTTCCATAACCATGAAGCTAAGAACTTCTTGTTTTACAAATGAAAGCCAGTATTCTCATGTAATCACTGCACTCCAAGAGCTGTGGCTTTTGAAAACCCCCCTAAATGCTTCAAGATTTGCACTAGAATTGCTGAAGTTCTCAACTCAGAGTTCTAGCAGGTTTGTCGGTCTCACAGGAAGAGGAGGAGGCAGCTCCTAAAAATGAACCAGTCAGATAGCCATGATCAGAGCCCCCCAAAATTAAAGACAAGTTGGGTAGCTGATGCGAATTCAGAGCACAACACATGGTAGATCTGATCTTTCCTTTGCTGAGTTTACAGTCTGGTAAGAGGCATGAAGAGCATGTGACTAGACAATTTCCAAGTTTGTGCTAGTTTGAACAAAGCCCAGTAAATAATCTCAAAACTCCTAGAGACAGACATTACACATAAACCAGTTTAAGTGATCAGAAACTGGTTTAGACCTGTAACAGAACAGATGTTCAGTGCACATAAACCAGTCTGAAAATGGCTGAAACTGGTTTCAGATAAACCTGGTTGCATGTAGTATCAGACTTAACTGATTTGGGTCAACCTGGTTTATGCAATGTCTGTCCCAAGCCCCTTGATGGTTTAAGTTAAACCAGACTCCCTCAGCATCCCAGCATGCTCTCGGGGCTGGGCAGGTCTCTCTGCTCCATAGCATAGTTGGCTCCTCCCCTCTGTTCCCTGGAAGGAGCTTGGCAGAGACTGCAGGCATCTGCCTGGCTTCCCCCTGCTCCCCCTCTCCCCCACTCCCTCCTAAACAGGGATTTCCCCACCCCCTCTGCCTTACACAGACCTCTCAGCATTAGCTAGCAGACCACATGCTGGCTATGGTCCCTGCTGTGGCAGATGGGACAAAGGCAGAATCAGCAGGTAGCTGGTTATTTTCCTCTGTTGTTTTCTTAATGAGGTGATAAACACTGAGTTGGGGTGATAAACACTGTTATCAATTCCCTGCTGGGCTGGTCAGGAAGGGAGGAACCTCTCCCTAATCAGAGCTGCTGGGGCCTGGCCAGGCCCCGCCTCAGCTCAGCAGTGTGGAAGGGAAGGGAGGGCTGCTCTAGCCCCACCTGTCTGCTTGCCAGAGCCACTGCAGGCATGTGCCTGCATTTCTGGGATGTCTGTGCAATTACAAACTGATTCATTTTAGCAAGGTTAGACTAATCTGCAAAGATTGAATCAATTTAGGCTCAGGCTTTTTGAATGTCTGCCCTAGCCCAGGAGGGTAGACCTCTTCTTTCTTTTTTTCTTTCTGCAGAACCTGGGCCTCCTGTGAGGTCTTTTTCTCTCCAGTTGCGCAGACTCCAACCCCGTCACATAATTAATAACAACATAGTCCCGTGGGTATCTGAATGGAGGGAATGTCACCAGGTTATCAGCCAATAATATTTTCATGCAGGTAACTGAGTGGGTTTCCTCCACAGGAACAGGGAGAAGTAACAGCTAATGAGCAGAACTCTAAAGCAAAAGTACTCAGCAAGACTGGGTATAGGCACTGAAATGGATGAATTTCTTCACCTTTCTGTGCCTTGCTTAATCTACCTGTGAAATCCTTCCTTTGCAATGCAGTTTGGCAGCTACAGATGGAAACCATGGTGACATCATTTTTAAAAATTACCTGTGTTTTTAGTTGTGAGAAATAATTCACTTTGGAGCACTAATATAATAGAAGTCATGAAAACAAACATGTACACGTGCACACTTATACAGATACATTCATCCCAACATAGCCACAACTTGGTGCAGAGACAGAATGGGCTCGACTCTGCTACCATTGAGAGGCTTCAGTAAATTTAGCCCAAGATCCCCCAAGTGATCTGATATCAATAACTGTTACCCTCTGAAGGATTATTCCTGTATGTCTGTCACATGATGCTGATGCGTACAGATGCTCTTTGTTGTGGGGATAAAAGGGTGCAGTTTTGTGTAGCTAAAATTACATTGCTAACCACTTTGGGTATTGAAAGGCAGTTGTCCTTTGATCCTCATAACATTATAAACCTTTCTGTGGTATTTCAGGGGTTATCTTAACCTGCAGCCCTCATATTTGTGTGCTTATGTTCCTGCTTTATGCCGAAGTTTTAAAGCTTCTTTAATCATATCCTGTCACCATCTTCAGGTCTTCAGTTCACTGTCAAAGCTGAAGAACCTCAATCAGATGCATTTGTTTTCTTTGATGCTATCTGCATGCCGTAAATAATCTATAGAGACCAATTCCACGAGGTCCCGAGTGCTGTTAACACCCACTGATTTCTGTGGAGGCTGAAGTCTCTCTCGGCACAGGACAGGACCCTAAGGGAACTGTCAGCAGAAAAGAACAACCATGTTCTTTAAAATAATTGGTTTTCTTTTAAATAAAGGCAAAGCCATAAGCCAGGAAGTGTCTGG
Organism: Alligator sinensis; assembly: GCF_000455745.1. NCBI lineage: Eukaryota > Metazoa > Chordata > Crocodylia > Alligatoridae > Alligator > Alligator sinensis. Next base: position 1,878,741 of record NW_005841910.1, on the reverse strand, counting down.
AAAACAGAGGAGGTTTGCAAGGCCCCCTATTAGATAAGGAACTATAAAACAAAAGATCTGATACTGTCCGACAGAAGTGCTTTTATATCAGGTAACTGCGAGTGGGTTTCCTCCATAGGGAGAAGGGAGCAGTAACCACTAACGAGCAGGGGGGTGGGAAAAGCTATGCAGATTTCTGCAGACAAGGCAACATAACAGACTCTACCCTTTTGGTCAAGAGGCATCTGATTCCTCAGTATTTTTAAAAAACAAGAACATTTTCTAGGACTCTTCCACAACAGCCCTACGGAGAGTGGTTTTTGTACACAGGGTCATCGGAAAGGCAGCGATTATTAAATGTTTTCATTAGGACATTGAAAGCATACTAAGCGAGATAAGGGAGATTCATAGGCCCTGTAGATTTCAAAGGAGCACATGACTCATCAACCAGCCATTTGTTAAGTGAGTATCTTTCTCGTTCCCAGCACAGCAATAAAACTCCAGTAGGGGGGTTGGTGGGGAGGAGGGGAGAACGGGTCTCAGGAAGTGCAAGACGTGTGAAACTGGAAGGTTTCCACTGAAGAGGGAGCAAGACAAAGCTGTGCGCTGCTGCCAATTATTTTAATGTGCTATTGGATTTCATGATGTGTTGCGCTATAGATAATAGGGACTGATGGGTGATTAGGGGAGCAGGAGGCTGCCTGGCAGATTGAGGCTATATTTATGGTGTGGTTTTGATAGGGAAGACACCAGATAAAGTGCAGTAAATAACAGAGAAATAGGATCAGCAGGCAAGAAAGGTCACTTAATTCATTTGCTGCCCAAGGTCCAAATATAGATGAGTGACCTGGACTGACACCGATCAAATTATTATCCTGCAAAGGAAACAGAGACAAGGGGAGAGCTGGGTATGTTGGGGCAGCCAGATTTGGATGCAGGTTGTTCACAACATAGGGGTGAAAAGCAGTCATTTGCAGCAAAGGTTTTTGTGAGTGTGAGTACAGAGGTACTGGGTCCATCACCTGCTTCTCTGTGCAATTGTTGAGGCTGATTTAAAGGGCATCTCGGAGCTTGATGGATTCATTGTAGCCTGAAGACTAGATCCTTACCCTGCTTTGTAGGTGGCTTGGGGTCCAGGTTTGGGTGTAATCTCAAACTCTCAGTCAGATCGTGACCCTGATGGGCATTTTCTGACATCTAAGAAGATAGAAGGGAAAGCCTGGAAGGGAAGGCCAGTTAGGTGAGTGGTTGCTTCCCTTCCACCCAGGCTCAGCCTCCAAATCTCCCTCTTTGGCCTCCTAGCCCCCTGGGTCCAGCTCACTCGGCAAACAATGACAGCTCCTAGGCAGTAGCCAATGCATTCGTGAGCAGATCGGAGAAGCTCTGCTTCTACCGCACACACTTCACTGGTGCGGTGAAAGCAACTGTGCTCTGCCTGTGGTCAGTGGCCAGCATTTGAGATCTACATCCATGCGTTAAAGTGACAGCTGCTCTCTTGTAAGATATACACTGGAACAGGGACATCAGGGTCTCCACTACAGCCTGATGCCCCTGGGACCCTGCTGAAATGGGCTTGATGCAGACCCAGAACCTGATGGAGAAGCTCTGAAACAATGAAGAAAAAGGCTCTAGGAAGCCCTGATACCACGGAGAGGTGATGCTGATACTTAACTTCTGTTAGTGAGGGAATTTTGCTGTTGTTTTCTTGGGTTTTTTGTTGTTGTTGACATGGTCCCTGAGCTAGAGGAGAAACTGAGGCACAGTGACCCACGGTAACAATTTCTATCCATGGGAACGGTAGATGATTGGTGCCTCTACAAATCTGGTCTCAGGTTTGGCTTTTGAGTTGGAAGCGACTTGTAAAAGCATAGCTATAGATTCCTGTGGGTATCACAGCATGCTTGTGTTGAGAATAGTTGGGAAAGGCATAGGATAATGAAGGGGTTTGGAAGGAGACCTGGGATATGGCAACCAGGAGAGAGAAGCTTAGGAGGGAAGATTTTGGCAATAGGGTCCATGCCCTATGGTTTTGGCAGTAGAGTCCATGTCCAATATTGGCTTGGGGGCCAATCCACAAATTGGACATGCCTCTGAATGTAAAAACACCAACTGAAATTCAAAACACTCCCCAAACCAGGGTGGGGTTTGACGCTGGAGTCCTTTTTGTTCCAGCAGACAGCACCCCAGCTGTAAGGTCCTACAAGGAAGCTGCGGTAGTTGCTGATACACAGGTTGGTGGATCCAAGATTTTAAGTGAATTTTTTCCCCTTTTCCTTTACAACTGTGGAACACAACTGTGAGGAATATTTGTCACATAAGATTCAGGGTGTCATTACAGCCCTGTAAAAAGGCATTTATTGACCTACCAGGGCTATTAGCATTCACAGAAGGAAGGCATTATGGAAATACATGTAATTTAAAGTGAGGTTTAGTTTTCATGGCTGAAGGGTGATACACTTTCCTTGTTTACAGAACCAAAGAGTTAAAGCTTGAGTTTTAGAAAGTGATTTTATAATTCCCGAGGAGAACAACATCATCGCGCTTCTGTCCAAAGAAAACCAGATCAAAGTCTTCTTGTTTAGAGAGAAATTACATTTCTCGACATCACTTCCAGTTGTTGCATGACTGCTGTTGCCACATCATCAGTGCTAGATGTGCATCAGGCTTTGAATGCCATTAAAGATTTTATTGTGGCTTACAAAAATGTATTGTGCGTTCTCCTACATGTGGGGCAGGGGGTGCACAGTCTGCAGAAGAGGAACTTTTCTGAATCTGTTTCCTAGAAACTTAGTTAGAAAGGGTGTAAAGAGAGCAATGCAATGACATTAGATGACATTTAAACCTGTATTTCAGTCAATGCAAGAGGCCAAGATGTTTGTGGGTGATATCTTTTTATAGGACTAATGGCATGGTTGGGTAAACAGGCTTTCAAATGCAGTGCATACATATTTCAATCAGTGTTTTTTTTCAAGGAGCCTTTTATCATTACATTTCCTGAAGTTTAATGTTAAGTACTGCTGCTGGCTGATATTCTCTTCACCTGCAGAAACCCTGGGTTGTGAAGCCCTGGAGCAAAGCGCTTGCCTATAGCTATTCTCTCCCCGCACCTCGCCCCTGCCCACAACATACCTTCTCCCCAGTTCTGTCTCACTGACTGCAACAGTGGTAGTGAGCCTACTGTGCCAATTCATTGTGGAGCTGGACTGCTGGGATCTGCATAACTAAAGGCCCCATGGCCTTTTCTTCATTTTTCTATTACCAGTGTAGCCTTTATCTCTGCAATCCTTGCCAGACTTATCATGAAGAGGTCCCCTTACATGGATTTGCTGTCACACAGGGGACTGGAGTGACCTAGTTTTTATACCTCCGTGATTTAAAGATACAAAGCCTATTAGATACAAATAAGTAGAGCAGAGATGAGGGCTGATAACATACTTATGGACCCTTTGCTCTTTCTCACAAGCCACCTTACCAAAACATACCGGTCTCTATGGCTAGGGACAGACATTACACATAAACCAGTTTAAGTGATCAGAAACTGGTTTACACCTGTAACAGAACAGATGTTCAGTGCACATAAACCAGTTTGAAAATGGCTGAAACTGGGTTGAGATAAACCTGGTTGCATGTAGTATCAGACATAACTGATTTGGGTCAAACTGATTTATGCAATGTCTGTTCCAGGCCCCTTGCTGGTTTAAGTTAAATCAGAGTCCCCCAGCATCCCAGCATGCTCTCTGGGCTGGGCAGGTCTTTGTGCTCCACAGCAGAGCTGGCCCCTCTGCTCCTTGGCAGGAGCTCAGAAGAGACTGCAGGCATCCCTGCTCCCCCCCTTCCCTCACTGTCCCCTCTGCCTTACAGACACCTCTCAGCATTAGCTAGCAGACCACATGCTGGCTATGGTCCGCGCTGAAGCAGCTGGGACAAAGGGAGAATCAGCAGGTAGCTGGTAATATCCCTCTGTTGTTTTCTCAATGCGGTGATAAACACTGAGTTAAGGCTTATAAACACTATTATCCATTCCCTGCTGTGCTGGTCAGGAGAAGGGGAATCCCTCCTTAATCAAAGTGTCCTGCTGGGGCCTGGCCATGTCCTCCCTTAGCTCAGCATTGTGCAAGGGAAGGGCAGGCTGCTCTAGTGCCCCCCCGGCTTCTAGCCAGAGCCACTGCAGGCACGTGCCTGCATGTCTGCAGCGACTGCGCAGTTACAGAGTGATTTAGCCTAGCCAGGTTGGACTAACCTGCAAAGATTGAATCAATTCAGGCTTAGGCTTTTTGAATGTCTGTCCCTAGCCTGTGGGTGCCTGTAGATATGTCGGGAAGCTGCTTCGACCTGTTGTAATTATAGTGTGCCCTCTTCACCCCCTGCCCTGAGCATGTGTAAAGATGCACATTTCCTAAGGCTTGCACATCCATTCTGGAGGGATTCTGGCTTACAGGTGAGGTTGAATACAGTGGTGTTTGTACAAGGGCTGGTGGCTGCCAATACCCCTCCAGATGCAACAGAACAGTTTAAGCAGGGAAAATATTTAGCCTATAACATCTGGGACTAGGTTAATTAAAGTTGCAAACAACACTCAGATTATGTGAAACAGGATAATGCTTGAGATTATATATTGGCTTGAGCTGTGGTAGGAGCAGTGAATATTCTCGTTTTTTATTTCTTTCAAATGAAATAGTGCTTGGTCCCACTTTTATCATCAATGGAAAATATCTATATTTGGAAATTGGACAAAAATACATTTTATTTTCTTGGGGTTTCACAAAACCTTAGACTATTTAGGGAGGCCAATAAAGATGTGCTGATGTCAAAATGTAATATTGAAAACAGATGTGTCTTGTTAGCATATTATCCCTAACCACTTTTTCTGATTTTTAGAGATAAGTCTATATTGGTCATAGCGGTTTCTAAAGTTCACTTATTAAGCAGTTAATTATTGATTCCAAAATTCCCAGAATCAGACTACCAAAATTTTTATCTCCAATGTCTTTATTAAGTAAACCTATTATATGGTATTTTGCTAAGTACAATGCTGCTGCTGTTATGGATCCAGAGAAATCAGTCAGTTTTAATACAAAAAAAAAAGATCAATAGGAATGCGACGTGCAAATACAATGTGGTGTCAGGTTGTGGCTAAACAATTAAATAGCTAGACACAAGTAACTTTTAGTAGATGGAAAGACAAGCAAGAGATGTGTAGAAGTTGATTGTATCACATAGTTCAGAGCATAGGTGAAAACAGTTTAATTCATTAATGTGAGGAGTATTCTTTTGCTAATTGTTCACTATTCAAACACTGCTATAACTCCAGATGTGTTGCACATTTGGACCCACTCAGAAGGCAAAGCTTTCCTGAAGGGAGAAGGTGGGTACTTTAAGGCTGCATTTATACTGCTGGGTCCTGAGGCCAATCTGCCCCAGCCTAGTCCATCAGCACAAGTCAAACCATCCTCAGAGCAGCTGAAATATGAGCTGCCCCAAAACCAAGAGTTTGTCCATTTACATCTCTTTTCCAGCAGGCCTACTGGCTGCAGCAGAGGTAGTGCTTGGGTGCAGAGCCGACATGCTACTATCCAAGGTTTTTTCTACGTGTGGTTTTAAGGCTGTTTGCTGAAAGCCAGAAAGCAGCCAGCATGGGGGTGAGGATCAGGCTTGGTCATGAGGGTTTTGACCATTCTTCTGCCTTATTTAATACAGTGCTTGCAATTGCTCAATGCAACACCCTGCCCCATCTCCCACCTGACAGCTGGATTTGCCTTGCATCACTTCATACATCTATCTCTTTGCAGAATTATCATATTACTTATTTTCATTTTAGGGAGCCATGCAGTTATTGCAATAATTAAAATTCTACCAGATGTGTAGCACAATAGCCAATCACTTCAAACAAATCTTTTTCTGGTCTTTCTATAATAAAGCTTGCAGTTTATAGGAAAACACATGAATGCAGCTTTCCACATGCAGTGTAGCTTTAGGATTCTTAAATCTTCCAGAAAATAATACTTAAATAGATTTCCAGGAGCCTTAGCATGTGTTTAAGGGAATATATCTATTAAATTCACGGTGATCAGAAGTGTATGCTTCACTTTAAACACATTATTGAAACCATATTGCGTCCAGTCCTACCAACCTGATTGATACTGAGCTCAGTTCCGCTCCTACTGTGATCAGTCGGTTACTTATAGAATAAGGCAGTGCTAAAGGCGCCTGTCTTGGGTTCATTATTGCATAAATTGTTATGATGAACAATTTGATCGTGCAGAATGAAAGCAAGACACTGTCCTGGTAATTAAAATGATATTACACTCCCTTAGGGCTAAGTCTTGGCTTTGCCACAACCTCCTTATCTGGGGCTGCCCCAGAACCAGACAGTGACTCACCACAGTCGCGGTTTGTATCCCATCTTTTTTTCTCCCCAGTTCCAGGGTGAAGGCAGATAGTACTTGGTGCCAGCCCTGTTCCCGGCACAGAATACATTCCTTACTTTGCCACCAGGAGTAGGCTGCCAGGGAGCAGAACCAAGTATCAGTCATTTCTTGCCTGAGGTATAACGACTTCACTGTTGCTCCCCGCTCTGTATTTTTTGGGTGGGCATTGAAGGTGCAGTGTTGGCTGGCCTGTGATCCATAATAGGTAGGCAAGTCAGAACGTATCCGGATGTTTTCCCTTTGAAATTGGTAGTCACTGAAAAAAAGTTGGTAGCATATTAGAAATGCCACCAGGCTTGACTTCAAGTTCAACTGAAAGAAATATCGGCATGTGAACAATAAAGATTTTATGGTCCCTTTCATCCTACAGGCTCACAGGACTGTATTATCATTAATCCAATAGAAATGGCTACATCAAGACTACTATGGTTTCACTGGTAAGCACTCAAAAGAAATGCCAAAGTTAAATTTCCTACTTAACCTGTGCTCTAGTCTCTATATCAATATATGGCTTTGATTTTGGATTTACAGGTAAGCAACGGACACGTATATGTTAAACAGCTATATGGTATGCCTGTTGCTTAATGGAAAAGAACTTAAAGAAAAAGCATCTCCCACTTGAAGAAGCATTACTTAGCAAGGCATAGTAAAAACAAGGTTAGGCATTTATGTCCTTCTCGTGAGGTCTGGGCTTTGTCCACAAAGCAAAGCCTGTAAATCTGTGTAGCCGATCTCTCCTTGGCAACTTGTAGGGTTCAGTTCCCTGGTCTGTCACAGGAGAGGCTCCAAGCTCCTTGAGACAATGGAGAAAGTCTCTTCCTTATGCCCCAGTCCTCTGCAAGACCCTTGGTAAATCCTTTTGCAGGGTGGCCACCTTGCTACTGTGGAAGGTTTCAATGTTCTCTGTCCTGCCAGCAGTTACCAGCAGCCCCCCTGGTTTTTGAAGGGGAACACCAAACCTCTCCCAGAAATAATACCACACTCACAGCAGTAGACCTCAAGGTACCATTTCACAGACAGAGAAACTGAGGCAGGAGGAAGGGGGAGGAGGGCTCAAGTGTATTATCTAAAGCCAACCCAGCAGGCCAGCACCTGAGCCAAGAACAGGAACCAGACCTCCTATCTCCTAGGGCTGCTGCCCAAGTATGGGTATCCCTCGCCACAGTCTTTGAATGACCACACATCTTCTATCGTTGCTAATATCCCATGGCATGCCAGACAGCTTCTGTTACTACCTTAGCCACACGTGAGTCAGTGAAGGGAAGACTGGATAAAAATGCAGTTAAAATGAAAACCATTACATACTATTAACGACAGTGAGCATTGATGCTTCCTGCATAATGAGGCCTGATAACATTCTGATGAAACCTATTGCATTACTACAATTTTACTGACGGGTCAGCCAAGAAACACAGATTAAGTTTGAAATTGTCCAAAACGGTCGGCTTTTGTCAGGTTCCCTCAGGTTTTGGGTGTTCAGACTGACATCTCAAGAGTTTCATATTTAGAGGTCCTGAGTTCCCACAGCTGCAATGGCAGTGAATGAGGAGTACGGACTCTCAGTCCTATTTTGAGCAGTGGCAGAGTCTGTAATAGGAGTCCAGACCTCCTGAACAGAGCTGACTGGGTCTTGGAGTTTCTGTACTGGGGGAAAATGCAGCACTTTGAAGAGGAGGAAGAAAAAGGTCGTTCCAAATTAGAGTGAATTAGAGCTTAGGAATTTGTCATGGAAAGGAAATTAAGGTTAAAAAAAAAAATGAAGAATGAAAATGTTTCAATTTAAACTTTGCAAAATGACATGCAACAGCTGGTTGCCTGAACTCCCAGCCCTCGCTGTGACCTGCCTCCCAAGGGCTCTCTCCATGGAGCTGAGAATCCCTGGGGCATCTTCCAGAAATGAGGACATCTCAGGAAGTCCTCAAGGACTTGGGGAAGTTCCCTGCCACAGAGCCAAGTCTGGAAGATCCTGGCCTCCCGAGGTATTCAAAGCAGCCAGGCCCACAGCTGTGCAGGAGGGGTGCTTGGGGATTGTGCATGGTGAGCTTGCTCTGGAGTCCTCCAAAAGTGTTGGGGTTCCCAGCTCCAGGGCTGGCCCCATAGCAGAACGTGCCCCAGGGCTGCAGGCTGCGGGAGCCCAGGCTTTTCCAATGCCAATGGAAACCTGCTTGTGTTGCAGCAGAAATTTGCCAAAGCCAGCATGTTTTCACAAATGCTTCAGTTCTGACAAGCTGGCAATCTCCAACAAAAAACCCTCCTGTCAGAAAAGCCTTGCAAGTCCCGCTTCTCAGCTGGCAGTAAGTAAAACTCCATCCCCAGCAGTGATTCATTCATGTATGTTATTGGCATTAAAAGCCTATCAACAGTTAGGGGCACAAGCCTTGTAGGAAAACTCCACAAACCCTCTTACAGCAACCAAAGACAGCAAGCCTGTCATAAGGATCTATATCTTTCTGGAACTTAAATCTCTCCGAATGATGAACATGTTCTTGTAACAATTTTAGCATGCGTTTGCTTGTCACCAGTTTGGGCAGGTGCCGATTTATCTTGAACTAACTCTTATTCCGAATGCAAGTACTAATCAGTCTCTCTTTTGGTTAGTGCGTTAACTAAAGACTCCGGTTGCTTAATGATATTGCAGTGGGAAGCATACAGCATATGTAAGGATCATATTAACTGGCAGGTTAAGCTGACTCGTTTATTATTTATGGTCGGGAATATGTTCTTCGCTCAAATTCTGTACCGAGACTTTGATACTTTCTGGGAGTCTTTAATTTAACTGTTTCCGATTCTCTGTACAAAGGAACAACTTTTAATTATGTAGCCAACTGGATTGCGGTTCAATGTGAGGAAAGAGTCTGAAGAAGATGAACAGTGAGCATATGTAGAGGGCATGCGCACCCTCACGTGTTTCCACCAAAGGGACGGCTGGCTTAGCCTTGACCCCAAGTCCCTTCATGTTGAAGGGAGTTGTGCATGTGGCATATCTACAGGATACGTGGCTCTGCAGACTGCACGCCTCATCCGTCAGCTCAGACTGTTTTTGACAGAGAAGGTCTTTGAACTTCCAGCCGGACCATTGGAGTGGTGCAGACTGGTTATTCCTAACAACACCCTTCATCCTCCCTCCGCCCCTGTCTCCCCTTCCACCCTTTGCCTGTCTTGGCCACAATGCTGGGAGTGTCGGCCATGAAAAACTAAAAGAAATATATTGTTCAAAATGATTTATGGAATTTTTATGGGAACAAAGGAAGAATTGCTTTGGTTTTTTTTTTCCCCCCACCAGAAAAAAGGGTAAAGTAGAGAAAAGGGAGAAACATGTTTTCTTTAATCAAAATCCCAAGCATTATTATTATTATTATTATTATTATTTTTTTTTTTTTTTTTAACAAAACTAATTTATTCTTCTGTTTTGTGTTCAGTTTGGTTTAAAAGGCATTTTTCACTGAACTAAAAAGTTTCAACCAAAAATTAGAATCTGCCTTATTATATTGATGCTAAGTAGCTTTGGTCAAGGTCTGTATTTTTATTTTACATGAGTGCAGTGCCTCGAGGGGCTACCATAATACAAATAATATGAAGGCCAGGAAAAATCCCCCCAACGTTTGGTCTTGTCTTCATTCTTATTATGAAGCACAGGAAGAATATTGCAGGGGAAGATTGATACACCTTTGGCAGCGTCTTCATTCCTCTTCACCTTTACACATTTCTCGCCATGTCTGCTTTCAGCTGATCAGTTTTTTTGCAGGAGTTCAGGGTCACTTGAATTCTGAAAGCAAAGTTAGATGGGCATTTCCTTTTCTCGGAAGAGCTTGATCTGTTTCCTTGTTGGCACCAGACTATGACATGGCCAGAAAAATCGGGCCGCATGCTATTTTAGGCTTTCCTCACATTTGAATGCTCAGTGTGTGAAAGTCTCGTCTCATTCATCTGATAATCTGTTCATACTTTAGGTGTCAGGCAGTGGCTTATCTCATGCCTGCCTATTTATATCAACAGAACTAGCTAATGGGAATTGCTCCTTGTTGTGATCTTTTCAAGCACAACCCTCTTATCATTCCCAATGCAGCAGAGGTAGAATTGTATGAGGGCTATAAATATTTGACTCTGATACCTTTATGACTCTTCTTTCCTTTAATTCCTCGGTCAAAAGGACTGCCCCTCCTCTGGCAGAATCATTCCGTCAGAGAGACTATTGTATTGCTCTTTATCTTCATATTGAGAAAGCCAGACTCTGAAACCAGTCTCAATGCTTGCTGGAATAACTTAGAGGCTAGTATTGCAGTAAACACCTGGAGAAGAAGCCTGGCACCCCTGAAACCATTGGGAGCTTTGCCATTGACCTGGGTGGAGGCAAGATTACACTCTTGCTGAGAAAAGGGTGTTCCCGAGTCTGGACCACGAAGGAAGTGAAAAGAAGTCATAAAAGCTACTGGAAGGAAAAACAAGCACATCAGTGTGCTAATTTTCTCTCAAGCACACTTTCTCCCCAGCCACTCTCACTCTTGGAGGAACATCTGGATCACCAAAAAATAAGTAGTCGCATGAAATACTTGAGCTGAATGGGGAAAGCTTTGTCCAGTGAGTGCCAAAGAGCATGGTGTGGTACTTTTTCTACAGCTCTAGCATTAATCATCCACTCCTCCAGTTGACTTTTTTCCCTGTTCCTTCAGTTGACTTTCTTCTAAAGGAATCAGGTGCCAAACTCTGAGCTCACAGCAATGCATAGTTTCTTGACAAGAATCCTCTGGATTCCTTTAGCCTTTTTGTTACCTCTTTGGGTGCAGAGTTTAGCTTCGGTTCGCTGTCACTCGTTTGAAATCCTCTGACGTACAAATAATCATTGCAGGCCAATTTTAGAAGCTGGATCTTCACATAATATATTTGTTCAATTAGTACCTCCATACAGCACAGTGGTTGACCATGAACTAATGGGAGAGAAGCAGGTACTATGGAAAAGTATTATTCGGGTGGGCGCTGGCACTTGGGGTCCAACATTAATTGCTCAGAGGGGGTGGGCATATGTTGCAAGGGGGACCTCTGCAGCACCAAAGATCCAGAATTGCTTTCCTCAAGCTAGTTGTCTCTCCCACACCTCTGTGCTAGGAATAGGCAGAAGGAATTCTAAAATCAGGCCAAACCAAAAAGCACTATGTAATGTGTCCCCTGCCTTTCAGTTCTCTCCAGCCTCACCTTGGCTCTTCCCAGGACTCTCCAATGCTCCTTCCAGGAAAAGAGGCTATCTGCAGCTCTTCATTGCTGGGAGAAGGGGTAGAGGGTGACACTGTGGAGTCAATCTGAGCTGCGGGGCTCCTCTGCCACCCTCCCATCCAGTTCATGGTGCTGAGCTGGTGAACTCTGCCTCTGTCTTAAGCCATCCTGATAGGCTTGAACCACAGGAAGTAGACACTGGAGCAGGCAGCCGATCACAAAGGGTTGCCCCCATACTATTTGCGGGGAGTTTCAGGAGACTGGCTTCAGCTCTGACCAAACATCCCATCCCTGAGAGAACTTAATGAAAAATGGCATCAGTGGGTGCGTCTACATGAGATGCTATATCACCGTTGCAAAGAGCTGTGTCATTGTAGCTCATCACTATGGCTGTACCGTCTAAAAATATCCATGAGGCGTTGGGACAGCACAGTACCGGCGGGTACTGCACAGTTATTTAGTACTTGCTAACGCACTAAATGACTATGCGGTACCAAATGCACAGTTGGGGCACCCGGTGATCAGGAAGGGACACTGTTGCTGGAAGGAAGGGCACCAAAACTAAGGGTTGGACCATGCAGATATCCAGGCTATGATCCTTTCTGGCCTTGAAATCTTGGAGTCTTGGATAATTCTACTATTATATTTATGTATTTGCATGTGCAGCTAATGCTTGCCAGTTCTGGGTTATGGCCAGCAGTGGGTTATAGGGTTTGGGTAGGAACTAGGAGAGAGAGAAAGGAAACAACTTCTCAAGATTTCCCTAAACCTCTAGGGTGCCTTTAAAGCGATTATTAGTCCTGCGATCACACAGCCATCTCTGCTTGTCGTTATTACTGCTCTACATGGACCTCTTACTCGTTCACATACAGTAGTAACAATGCTTTGGATCATCTGATGTATACTCCACTGCTCACATTGGACCACTTTACTTTCATTGGTAACTAAAAGCCTTCCCAAGAGAGTTGTGAGGGAACTGGGTTTTCCTTTCAATAGGAAATTTCAAAATTTCCCACTCCGACCAGAATGAACCAGCAAGTTCCAAAAGTTCCTGTGAGATTAAACTCAAAAGAAAAAAAAAAGTTTTGGTTCACTCAAAACATGTAAGTTCAATAAACGTTTTCTTCTAGCTTTTGTCATCTTATTTTATATTGGGTAATCTATTGTGTAGTGTTTGATATAATAAAATAAAATAAAACAAGAACTTATCTCAAAGCAGACCATACTAACGGTCCATGCCACAATGACTGAAATGTTCTGTTTTGAGTTTGTCTGTGCTCATTTTCTTCAACGCAAAATGCCATTGAAATCGACATGTTTCTGCAAAACATTTCAATGGTAATGAAATGCAATTTTCTGATGGGAAAGTTGTTACGTTTGAAATGTTCTAACTGGCCCTACCTGCCAATGCTTGGGGGGATTTTACTGTTATGTATTGCTAGTTTCTTCAGCCGTGTTTAATACCTTTCTTGGAATTACTGCCAATTCACAACCCAAATGTGGAAAACTGTAACATAATGAAATTCACCCCAACTATGCCCTATGAACTCAATCAGTTAGTCTGGTCCCCAGTGAGCCACAGCTGAAAGATTCAGGCTATATGCAGGTGGTGGAAGGCAGTACCTCTAGCATCGTACATCAGAATACACCTAAAATGTGCATTTTACGGCAGTGATGCGTACCCCGTCATACTTTTTTATCCAAATATTTCTTTGCAAACTTGCCTTTGTAATGGAAGCTTATAGAAGATTCTGAATCACGTACATGTGCATCCTCTTTTAAAAGCCAGTATTTCACTAACGAGCAATAGTACCGACTCATTTACTAAGCTATGGGGAAGTGGCAAGGTAATACTTACACTCTGCAGTGGGGGTTTATTGGTAGAGGTGGCACAAGGAAGTTTGCTCTATTGCTGCCTGTGTTGTGCCTAATTTACTTCTTTACCTAATGATTAAGGGCTTGGAGAACAAACCCTATGAGGAAAGACTAAGGTGTCTGGGACTGTTCAGCCTGGGGAAGAGAAGACTGAGGGGGGACTTGGTGGCTAACAGTCAGTATGTAGGGATGAATATCGGGAGCTGGGAGAAAAACTGTTCACTAGGGTGCCCCAGGGGAGGACAGAGAGCAATGGCAATAAACTGTTAGAGGATGGTTTCAGATTGGATATAAGGAAGAACTTCTTTACGGTAAGGGTGACCAAATCTGGAATAGACTTCCAAGGTGGTGGTGCAGTCCCCAACCCTGGAAGTCTTCAAGAGGAGACTGGACAGACACCTTGCTGGGATCATTTGATCTCAGCAGTATTCCTGCCCAGAGTAGGGGGTTGGATTTGATGATCTTTCAAGGTCGCTTCTAGCCCTTAATTTCTATGATAATTTGTGATGGGAGAACTTGAGTCTTCAGGGCCGTCAGTCTAGGGTTCTCTCTCATGTTCCCTTCCAGATCTCTTGTTGTGACCCTGTGGCCTGCGCCCCCATCCCTCCTTTTAATTTCCTTGTTACATACAAACACTTATCTTGGGTCCTGTGGTATTCTGCCCTTTGAGCAAGGAAGGAGGCTCCTGTTGCTTGGGTCATTACTGGATTGAAATTGGCACACACCCTATATGCACTTGCAGCTAACACACAAGGGTTATGAAAGATTAAAGGCCCTGTGTTTTCCTTCTGTGCCACATGAAAAGAATTTGAAGACTCTCAGTGGCTGCTTTGTAGTGTCACAGTAAAGTAGCAAAGCCGAGGCAAGTCAATTCTGAGATGGAGGGCTTATGATTTATTTTTGTGCTCTCCTCCCATCCTTCATCTTAGGGAGCATGGCTAACAGCTCTGATTCACCACTGCGTCATGCTCTGTGAGATGCATGGACAGAGGTTGTTGCCTGAATACCAACTGTTACAGAAACACAGGGGCTAAGGACAGAAATTACACATAAACTGGTACAAGTGATCGGAAACTGGTTCAAATCTGTAACACAATGAAGTTCAGTGCACATAAACCGCTTTCAAAGTGTCCGAAACTTGTTTAACATAAACCTGGATGGATGTAGTATCAGACTGAATTGATTTAGGTTAAATCAGTTTATTGAACTTCTGTCCCAGATCCCCTCCAGATTCAAGTTAACTCACAGCCCCCAGCATCCCAGGATGCTTTGCACCTCCCCGACAAACCCCACCTCGCAGGGTGGGCAGGCTAGCCTTGGTCCAAGACATCTGCTTGAGTCAAGCAGAGAGCTGTGCTTTAGCGCCCTCCGGCTTTTGGCCTGGGCTACTGCAGGCGTGTGGCTGCATTTCCAGAATCAAAAACGAATGTCTGTTCACTTGCTTATCAGTTTAATCTATATAGCAAAGATTGAATCGATTCAGCCTCAGGCTTTTTGCCTGTCTGTACTTAGCCAGGAGAGTTCAGGATGCACCTCAGACCAGAAATGTAAGCTCTTCTTCTGGTTTCTAGTGGTATCTGAAGTGAAATTCCACTCCGGGTGTGAATGCCATCACCTTTGCATGCCTTGGGTGTTGTAATGTGACACTTTGCAGACTGCAAGTTTTGCATCCATTTGGGCGCTTTCTGTTTTTTTTTTCTCTCTCTCTCTCTCTCTTTAATCTTTGAAGTCCTATGTTATTGGCTCTGGTATTTTGTGGGTAGCTGTGTGAGCTGGATCAGTTGGAGGAAGAATAGGATCAGCAGTGCTTAATTAACCCTTCCAGTGCCTAGGTCCAGGTGACCACTGGCTGAACAGGATGCAGCACATGAGGGCAGATTTTAGAGCTCTTTTAACATGCTCTCATGCAGAGCTGTATTGTAGTGGTACAGTCCCCCTTTGGTAGCTATGTGGATGCAGCTTGCCAATCCCCAAGCTATAAAATGCTTTTGGATTGCTGAGTCTATCTCTCAACTTTTCACAGCAATCCCCAGAGCAGCTGTGCAAAGCCCGCACTCCTCAGGGTCTGCTTCTATTCCCATTCTTGGCTTATTCCATTCCTTGTTCTAAATAGTTCTGCCTCACACAAGAAAGGGTAGGGGTTATATCCTGCTGCACCATGCCAGAGAGTCAGCAGCTTCTCCTTTGTTCTGTAGCCTGCTGGTTACACTACCTTTGTCTGTCTGTACTAGCACTACCCCATCCTGAATGGACATGGCAGTGGAAAGCTCTGTAGTTAGCCTTGCTGGGGATAGCAGCAGAGCCAGAGGTGGTATAAGCTTTTGTGGCAATTTTACGTGCAGATCAGTGTATTAATTGCAATCTGTGCATGGATGTGTGATGCGGTACTGATGTCTGAGGGCACTGCGCTGCAGTTCCAGTTCCCTCTGCTGGACCAAGCTGGGTGCAAACCTACTCTTATAAACTTCCCCTGTAACTTTTGATTGGAATCTAGGCTGGGATTTGAACTTCAAAGCTTGAGCTCAGCACTTTTTATTTAAAAGAAACTTTCCAAGTAGATTATTAAACAAAATTAATCCCCTCTGTGTCCTTTTATAGATTCAAACTGACGGCATTTTACAACTGTGTGGCCAATCTGAAACATTCTTTCTTTTTTTTTTCCAAGAAAGCAATTCTTTTAGCAAAAAAGGAAATCTAGCTGGTGATTAAATGGATTCTACTGTTTCCCTTTGTGTTCAGCATTTGCTGTTTCTGTTAGGTCATCAGCTACCATGAAACCAACATGTAGCTTACAGACTGATTGCAGCAGCTGCTTGAAGCCCGGCTCAACCTCAAAAACCAAACCAGGATAAAAAAGCCCTTATGCAGATATACTTAGTTTAATTTACCCAATATATCTGTAATGGAAGGTTGTGCTGCAGAGGAGCATAAAAGTATAGGATTTAATCTGGGTCAAAAAATAAAAGCAGGGAAAGAAGTGCTGTTTTAGTCAATGGTAACTATCCTGGGTTGAATTCATTACCGTATAATCCTGTGCAGTATATTTTGGTTCCTAGACATCCTGGAGGGAGAAGCATAAAGGAGCTTACGTCTTTTTGCTTTAGTTTTGTTAAGCTTTTTGAATTGACTTGTGTGGTTTCACTTAGTGTAGCACTTGGTGTATTTAGAGCATGAAAGGTGGTTGACTGAGCATGACTTGCGAGATCAGAGCAAACTGTGTTTTTCTAGTTTTTAGAAAAATCCATAATAAAGAAACAAAACCATCTGGTTTTAGGATATAGGGTAACCCAGCTAGGGGAGAAAAACCCTCTTTCTTAGTTTCTGATGCTGCTGTGCACTAGATTGAGATGGAATTTATTTCCTAAGCACAGCAGCTAGTAGTAAATGAATCAGAGATTACAACAGTGATTTGGGCATATGGGTAGGTAAGTACATCTGCATCCTTACCTACCTACATGGCCAGATTACTGTAGTAGTCTGTTTATCCTAACAGAAGACATCTTGTAATGTCTTTATTCCAGCTATTCCCTTTGAAATAGCAAGGTGCAAAGGGAACTGATATACACAGAACTGAGGTCATGTAGGAAGTCTCTGGCAGAGTAGGGAATTGGACTCACAGACTCATGTCCCATAACCACTGCATCATTCTTCCCCTTCTGTCCCCCCACTTCCATTACGTAAGTGCAGAAAGGGAAGTGGATGCCCTCCGTTTGCTCAACTGTGGGGTACGGGAGGGAGTCAGACACTGCTCCGTGGTGTGATAGGAGGAGCAAAAAGACTTTGGCTCTTCTTCTGGTTCCTCTGCAGGGCTTTCATGCCAGCTGTTGGACAGGGGTCACATAGATGGCTTATTCAGTTCTTGGAATAGTCCAGCTTTCCTGGGTTTTCTGGCCTGTGTCACTCTACTTTTGCAAGCCCCAGCTGAGGATGTCCCAGAGGCAGGAGAAACAGGCTGGAGGACTCTTTGTACAAGGTACTTCACATCAGCTAAGGAGCCCACAGGGGCTCATCCAGAGCCACACTGAATTAGAATTGCCCTTGGGTTGGTGGGGGTTTGGGGTCTGAATTCAGGAAGAGCATATGGGCTTTAGAGCCACCTGCCAGGTTTGTGATGCCTCAGCTGCGTTTTGAGGCCCAGCTAAGAACCAATCACACTGTGGCTGGTTAATATGGGTAATTCTTTCTGTCGTGATAATGCCGAGCTTGTTGGTGGTGGCAGTGCCTCAATGTGAGGATGACAGTCTTCCAGGAGTCAGGGAAGTCCTCGTGAGTCCAGAGATGACTGAAGAGGCCAGTCCCAGGTCTGCATGTTCGACTGCAGCCATGGCATACCGTTCCAAAGGAAGGAGTGGATCCTGGTACTTTCCCTTTGTCTCTCTTGCCTATTTGCCTCCATAGTGAGGCGAATTTGCTCAAAATACCTTGTCGTACTTCATGGCACCACTGGGGGCAACTCAGTGCTCAGGTCTCCCAGGTATTGACGTTAATATTGCATTTCTTCAGATTAGCCTTCAAAATGTCTCTTCATTTGACAACCTCTGGAGTGGCGACCACTGGTGAGTTGGTGGTCTAGGACCTGTTTCGGGGGCTGGTTCTCAGGCATCCTTATGACATATCCTGCCCAGCAGAGCTGGTGCCATATATGCATGGCTTCCTGGCTGGTGGTGTTTGCTTGAGCCTGAACACTGTCATTTGTTCTTCTGTCTTCCATTTGATATGGAGGATCTTCTGAAGACATCGCTGATGGTTCAAAAGATTTCTTGAAAGCCTTATGCCTGGATCTCACAGTGCAGATTGGGGTCCCAGGGTGCTAGGTGCTGTACAAACACTGAGTAAGAGATGGTGCTTACAGTTTAAAGATACAATATGGGAGGGATTTTCCAAAAGGGCTTCACCTTCAGCAGGGACCCCTGAAAGATCTGGGACCTGCTGGATGCTGATGCTGTAGGTGCTGGGACCTAAGTTTTCTTGGAAATCCTGCCCTTAGAAACTAGCATGAGTCTGTAGCTCATCCTGGTCTGGCTGCTTTATAGGGTGAGCTCACTGTGACTGTAACTCTCTCCTCATAGTGAAGGTTTCTGTAATTTTCTTGGCCCTGAATGTTTTTTGGATGTTTCATGTGCTTTTCATTATTTGTTGTTTATTCATCAACTTGAAACACATTGATATTGTTAAGCTGTTCGTGGCAGAAAATGTTCAGATGAACAAATATTTTGCGAGTTGTGCGGCAATCAGAAAATCTCCCAGCAGAGGTGCTGATTTAACTCTTTCTTTGCTTTTTTTTTTTTTCAGTCTCTCTTTGCGTCTCATGTACTGACTTACTGTTTTCTAGCATGGGGTCAGCTGATAGTGCAGCTGTTGCCATTTCACTGGGAAATTTCTAGTGGTCACTAACAGTTGGTGATTTATATTGTACGTCATCAAAATATCCCACCTGTTGCCTCAACTTAACGCATCCAGATGCTAAACAGCTCTGATGATCTGATATTCTGCTCCTGTTCTGGGCTAGGCTGTTTGTCCCTTACGCTCATGGAGGAGCAGTTACTTCCAAAGTGTTGCCATGCAGGTAGATGAGGACTGTTTTGTCTGAATCTTCTGTGTGAGTAAGGAGTGACTGACCCTATGGGAGGTGGTTTTTTAAAACAACATTGGGGTTAAGTACAGACAGACAAAAAGCCTGAGGCTGAATCAATTCAATCTTTGTGGGTTAGTTTAAGCTGCAGTGGTTGAACTGATAAGCAAGTGAACAGACATTCATTTTTGATTCTGGAAATGCAGCCACCTGCCTGCAGTGACCCAGGCCAGAAGCTACAGCGCACCACCCTGTTCAGCTGGAGCGGACAGCTTGGGCCAAGGCTAGCCCACCCACCCTGCGAGAGGGAGTTTGCAGGGAGGTGCAAAGCATCCTGGGATGCTTGGAGACTGTGAGTTAACTTGAATCTGGGGGGAATCTGGGACAGAAGTTCAATAAACTGTTTTAACCTAAATCAGGTTTGTCTGATGCTACATCCATCCAGATTCATCTTAAATCAGTTTCAGCCAATTCGAAAGTGGTTTATGTGCACTGACCTTCTGTTGTGTTACAGATTTGATCCAGTGATTTCTGTCCCTAGTTTATAAAATCAAGGTGAAGCTTACGCCCCCCGGTTTGGACTATATATAGGTTGAAATCCATGGCAAACTTTGGGCTCAGTTGTGTTGAGTCCTCCAGCTGATGTTTGGGGCACTTTGAAGTCTAATTCCCCTCAATTTTTAATGGGACTCACGTTCTGAAGCTACTGAGTCCCTGTATCAGTGAGTGGAGCGATACATAAAGACTTTTGAATATATGCAGCTTGAATACAGACTTAAGTTTAAAGCTATGAATAGTCCCATTGACTTCAGTGAGACTACTCACATGCTTAAATCTAAGTGCGTGCTGACAGCTTTTGCTGCATCTGACCCTTAGAACGAACTGTTCCTCTACAATAAGCCCCACGCGCCTTTGCTGCAGTTACAGTGTTTGTAATGGTGTAACCAGTGGCAGGAGTTGGCCTCACTGGTGTGCTTAGTTGCCACTGAAGGTGCTTTCAAGAGACCTGCTTGAATCCATTGCAAGTTCCTGCTGGGTGTGCATCGCAACAGCGAGTTATTCATATTGTCCCTCCCAGGACGGGGCTCTGGGAAGCCCAACTCATAAATGCATAGACCCCGGTATCCTGTGGTTTTGCTGGGAGTATACATCACAGCCAAAGCCTGGTCAGTTGGACACTACTTCTTCCTATGTCTTCAGTGCTGCATTAGTAGGATTTTTTTTGTTTAAAATAAATTGGTTAATTTTGTATTAAAGTTTTTTGTATTTATCCAGCTGTCAGAGGACAGGATCACAATGTGAATAACGACTAATTAAGTAGCTGATATGTCATTTGTCAATATTAGCACTGCATTGTCTGGTGACAGCTGCTACCCATCCAGGCTCCACTGTGGATGAGGTAGATGGTGGATGTAACATTGCCACCTACTGGCCATCTAGCAGTAACATATTAAAACATCTTGTTACTGATCTTAAAGAGCTTCTAATTAGTGCTACAAGGAAATTATACACATTGCACTCAGTGCTCATTCCTGTGGTTGCACATTTTACCTGCTCTGTGTACTTCCTAGTGACCTGCTTGCACAGTCATAGACTTCTCCAAATCTTTTTATGCCCATAATCAAATATTAACTCTTTTAAGTTAGGCTCGCCTGGTGCCTGTCAGTCTGTCTCACTCACATATCTTCAGTTGTCTTATGATGGGGAAATTCAGTTAGTTTCAATCCCTGTCTTTAAGAAGAATGCATTGCTTTAACAAAATCAATTTAAAAATCAATCCGGTGAGCCCAGCGCAAGTCTCTAATGTATATGCACACAAATCCTTGTGTAAATCAGTTCAGCTTGCATCAGAGAGTCAATGAGCTAGGCTAAGCTGATATAAGAACGGGTTAAAATGGGTTAAGGGTATGTATATGAGGGTTTTGTTTAAATGGAATGATTTTTAAATTGAGTTAGACAGTGGGGCATTTTTCTAGCTTAGGCAAGACTATTTGTGCAAGTTTTGGGGGTTCAGTCCTAGGATCACGTGGTGACCCGTCTGTGCTTGAGATTGTGTGTGGCTGGGAATGGATAGGGTGTGTACTCTGATGTACCGAACACCTTATTAGTGTTCATGTGAATAGGTCTTGGAAGGAGATGTGCTTGGGTACCATCAAAGATACAGTGTGTCAGGGAATCAGGCCCCTCTAGGCCACTATGTCCCAGGCCTGAATGACTTTGAGATGGAGGAAAAACAAAAAAACAAACAACCCCCCTGATTCTCACCACCCTTGATTTTATATACAAGGCCACTGAAGAGATAGCTGTCCATATATATTTTCACACATATATCTGCTAATCTAAAGGTCCCTGTGAAAACATTAGCACTTCAGAATGTATGTGAATTTATGACATTCCCCAAAGGATTTTGGTCCCATAAATTTTAAATGTTGGCAGGCTGGGACAAAAATAATCCTGTTTCCATATGTTTCATGGTGTATAAAGAGAGAATGTGCATATTTTCCTCGTATCAGCACAATGAAAATTCAAACCACGAAAATAATGCTTTCCACTTGAAGAACCGCAAAAATATAGAGCGAATGAAAATGTATTTGGCATCTTTTGTTCATATCGGGCTGGTTTAGTGTTTGTTAATTTGTCCTTCATATCCTGAGCAAGGATTAGAAACAAGTGAACAGTGCGAGAGAAGGTGAAGCAATCAATTTTATGTTGCATGCATACATCATTTTTTATTATTATATCACGGTAGCGCTCAGGAAACCCAACCAAAATTGGGACACCATTGGGTTAGTCTCTGTACAAGCACTCACAATGATATATACCCTGCCCTGAACAGCTTATGATCCAAATTGACAAGATAAATGATGGAAGGAGAAAAGGAGGCCCAGAGAGGGGCAGTGACTGTAACAGGGAACCCCTCCCCTGTTACTAGGGAGGTCAGAGCGGGTAGGAGACCCGGGGCCAGGGAAGGCAGTCAGGAGCAGTGGCCCAGGTGGGCTGAACCCCAGACTAATCAGGCCAGGTGGCTAATGGAGCAATGAGCTGCACCTGGTCACTGGGAGCAGAGGACCCAGTAATATGGCTGGAAGGAGACTTGTCTTAAGGGATTTAAGCCCAGTCTCTGACCATGCAGGGGGCAGTCCCTGCCTGCAGCAGGGAGAGGAGCTCTCGGCAGTGAACGGGTATTGGAGACAGACATCATCTAAGCCACCCAGAGGAGCTGGGGAGAAGGCTTCCATGAAGGTAGGACCTGGGGGCAATATTAATCCTGAGGAAAGACACTATTTTGTTTTACGAAGCAGCTGGCTTGTGGTTTTATTCTGTTTGAACTTGACTCCGGAGGACAGAGCTGTGAACAGGGGTGCCAGGGTGCGCTTCCCTGCTATAGGGGTCAGAAGCTAACCCCAAACCAAGAGACAGAGAGGGGAAGTGCTGAGGGAAGGCAAAACCACAGCTGAGGGGGCAGGCCTGGCCGGAAGGACCAGACTACTTGCACGGCTGCTACTGGCCCAAGGACTCCTCCCCCCCGACAACACACAACATCCAAGTCATGGCAGGGGGGAGGGGAAGAGGGACCAGGAAGGAACAGACAAGCGGGGCAGACCCCTACGAGTCCTACAGTGACATACAAAAGATCTCAGAGCAGACCTGAGGCAAGCCTTGGAATAGACTCCAAGGGGAAAACCCTGCCTTCGCTGAGGTTGACAGCAAAATCCCTCTTGGCTTTAATGGGGCCAGGACTTCACCTGGGGTCTCCCAGTCTAGCACTTTAGGGGTGCACAAAGATAACAAGTATATCAGACTCATTTCTAGGCATCGCAGTATTGAGTCTTGAAACACGATCTTGCTGACAGGTCTAATTTTTCAGTAATGGCAGATGGGAGCTGCATGCCAAATACACCTGCACTAAGCTGTGCCTTCATCCTTGCACGTCTGGCTACGAGCATGTGCAAACTGATGCACTGCAAACAGTTCACTGCACAGCCAAGGACTCATGCAAATGCTGGTGCCCTGGGCCTCAGAATTCACTCACTTTTTTATGAGACATTTTAGGATTACAACATTCATACAACATTCATAGATCAATATCTAAATTTGATAGACATTTGATTGTTTCAGGGGTGGTTGCATGGATTGATATTAGATCACTGTTAAATGATCTAATTGGGCAATCGTTCACAATGTGTTGCACTGTCTGAAAAATTGAACCACAATCGCAACCTTTGAATCGCATTCTTTGATTCTCCATTTATGGAGTAGGTGTCCATGTTTTCCATGAAGTGTCCGGATGCAATTCGGGAAGGACCAAATCTTTCTCAGTAGGTCAAATCCAGGCTGGGGGATTGTAGGGTCACTAATGATGTATTTCTGCAGCAGGTTGGCTTCCCTCCATTGTTCTTCAGTGCTCCTGTTATCCTCGTAGAGCTTCTTGGCATATTTCCAGAAGGGTTTTTCTAGATTTGAGCCTATCCGGTGGTGGCGTAGGGATGTCCCTATTGATTGGGAGGTTTGGGTTACCAATGGCCTTATGGTATTCCTTCATGTATGCGGCATCATGACAGAGGTGTGGGGGAGCAATGTTTGCTAGGACTGCAAGCCATGGCAGTGGCGTACTTTTTACTCACTAACATGTGGCAAGGAAGGATACATGAGAAGCCTGTAACCTACAAATGAAAACTTGGAGAAAATGGAAACTAGGGAGCTAGAAGTCCATTCAGTGTGGCAGTACTGAGCATTTGATAAGGGGTGGAGTGGGTTTGCCATCCCCTGAAGCCTGCAAACCAGCATTGGAGATCTTTGTAGAAGAGATGCTCTAAATCTATTGTGAGACACTGTGCTTGGTGCAGGAATTACTGGGTGAAACTTTACCATCCAGCTTCCCTTCTTCCTTCCCCGTCTCTTGCTCTGGAACACCTGCTCCATCTCAAAAGGTCATAACTATGCATGCTGTCTTCATATTTTGCTTTTTCCAGCTTCTGGCTCACACACAGACTTGAATACTTTCCTCTGGCATTGCCCCTTCAGCTCCCCTTTCTGAAAGCCTTCCACTTCAGTCGCTCCTTCCTCTGGATCAACCCACAGTGCAGCTATTTGTTCACCCAGCTGCTTTCAGCCCTTCCCATTTAATACTTCCCTGGCTCTGTCCTCTTTGTGCCTCCTTTCCCCTCACTAAACACCTACCCCCTTCTCGTTTTTGGTGGGGGTCCCACAAGATCCTAGGGCCTCACAGAAGCTAACCATTCTTTCACTATTAATCCAACAAAATGATTTACAAATGATTCCTTTTGATATGAACAATTTCTTAGTTTTCATATGCCTATGGATATGGGTATCTCTTTAAGAGCAGCCTGCTTGATCCTTTCTTGTGTTCCTTTACACCATTCAAGCCCTTTTGAAATATTTAGTGTTTTCCAGGGATTAAACGGTAGGGTTTTGTTTGAGTCTGTTTTCACCGTTGTTAAAGCTCTCACTGGCAGAGGTGCCCCAGACCTCACTCAGTCGAGTAGAGTCTGTCCCATTTTCTGTGCATCACACTTCT
>NW_005841910.1:1845417-1854109 GCF_000455745.1 Alligator sinensis | reverse complement strand
AGAGTGTCGTGTACAATGGCACTGGAAAGGAGGCTGAGCAGCTAGTTGCTGGACGTGCACGCACAGTTATGCCAAATGGCTCATCCCTGGTAGCCCTTAAAAAATTTAGCAACAGGACATTTTTGACCACTCCAGAAAGGCTGGGTTCCCAGAACTGCAGCTTTCAGCATTTATATAACATGAGGTAACATCCTCAGAGCTAGTGCCATCTTAGACACTATAATCTTGTTTGGTTTAGACTTTCATATTTTCTAGCTTATTTATGGTAGAAAATACATAATTACTCCATGGGCCTCTGTTAACTGAGACGTCCATTCTGGAAGGGACTAAACTTTATCTCTATTGTATTCTGTTCTGTTTAGGTTCAGATATTGTATAGCAGTGGGGGAGCTATTCAAATTGATGACACCCAAAAATGGTCTCTGAAACATGACCCATTAGTTTGTAACACTCGTTATACCCTCTCCTCCTCATGAATGTCCTCGCTGCAGGGAGGCATTGTGCTGCCTCACACCATTGAGAATTCCCATTCTTGAGGGACCTTTCATGTAGCCTTTAGACTCATAGACAATGAGGGTGGGAAGGGACCTCAGGAGGTCACATCTAGTCCAACCCCTGCTCAAAGCAGGACCAGCCCCAACTACATCATCCCAGTCAAGACTTTGTCTAGCTGGGTCTTTAAAACCCCCAAGGATGGAGAGTCCAAGACCTCTTCGGGTAATGTGCTCCAGTGCTATGTTTGGTCCTTTTTGTACCTCCTCAGTGGCACAAACATATAATATGCATTTCAATTTTGTGTATGTGCATGCATATAGGCACATAGGCCTCCGCAGCACACCTCATTAGCTCTTGTACCCGAGGACTAGCAAGGGCCACACTGAATGTGTAGCAGAGCTCTTTGTGACAAGGCTTGGCTTTGATTGGCAAAAGCTTGGGCCTGCTCTCAAGCAAAAAAACAGCGAAAGATGAATGTGCCTTAATATTTGCTGTACAGGCAGTTATGACCAAACAGTCTCCGAGGGCTTCCCTCCGGCTCCTCTACAGATTTAAAATTCAAATCACTTGGACAGCCCTTTGTGCTGTTATTTGTCCAGTAACCTCAAAACCCCCAATTCATGTCTATTCAGCTTCAAAATTACGAAGGACAGAACAGAGAGAAAAATTGAAACAACATTGAAGGGGGTTGTTACAGGCTGTGAGCAGTGCCAGGAGATTTGTTGTTAACTGTCCTCAGCTCACCTCCAGGCATGACAGTTGTAGGCAGGGACACAATTTTGCTGGTGTGTGTGGGCGCTCTCAGGCCAAGTCCTGGTCAGCTCTTCCCCCCACCCCTTTGTTACAGTGGGGGAACAGGGAAGACGCATGGAAGATCACTTTCCCCCTCCCTCTAGTCCTCACATCTCTGCAGCTATGAGATGATGGTTTTCAGTCTTTTAGAGCTTGATCTAGCTATGTGGTGACTTGCTGAACCTACTGGCAGCATTGTAGCTATCCTCCAGGGTTGGGGCTGACTGAGCTGGAGATGGTGTCTGGTCCAGCCTGTCTCCATCAGTGCTCAGGTGCTATATGCACATTCCAGATAGTGTCACATTATGATTTAGCCTGTAAATATCACCAGCATTAGTTTTCCGCTGTGGCTGGAATAAAGCAATGGCTATTTTTCCTTCCAGCTCCTTTGTGTTTCTGGCTTACCCATTTGAGGGCTACTGCTGTTGCATTCAACACTTTTGCTCTCACTGAAGTTGCAGTTTCATTTGGAGCAGAATTAGGCCATCAGTGGGCACATCTACATGTGCATTAATACATTGTAATTATACTGCATTAAGCTAGTAGCTGTAATAGGTACTAACTTAATGCTCTGTAATCAGTGCTACTGCACAGTAGCGCCAGCACATGTCTTTTAGGTGACACTAATGCGCAGTAGGCTAATTGTACTGTGCATTAGCACATTAGCATGGCTTTTGTTGTGACATGGAAATGTGCAGTAGAATTAGTCTACTGAGTTTCTAGTGTCTTGTGAAGATGTGCCCAGAAAGTACTTTTAAAATTCCTTCTTCAATGGAGATTCACAAAGTGAAATAGAAAATGAGTAAACCATTAGGGTTGTGCAAAGCTTCAGTCCCTGATTTGATTCAGTGGAGATTCGGCCTGATTCGGTGGCCAAATTTCCAAATCTGAACCAAATCAGGAAACTCGCCTTTAATCTCTCTGAATTGAATCGGAACCCTCGAATCGATTTGGAAAGATTGAGACATAGACACAGCTTTAAATGTTTTTTCTGCATACCTCTAGGTAGCAGGTGGCTCGTGAATGCTGTGATGCTGGGGTGCATGGAGCATCCCAAAGAAGCGCAGGGGGCTCCCTAGCGCGCTTGGCAGTGGACCTGGAAGTGGACCAGAAGCACTTCCCGTCCACTTCCAGGTCCACTGGGGATTGCACTGGGGGGCACCCTGCACCTCTCTGGCTCGGTGAGACCTGGAAGTGGACCAGTACTTCTGGTCCAATCCTGGGTTCACCACTGGGCATGTGGAAGGCCCCCCCCCACACTCCTGTGGGATACTCCATGCACCCCAGCATTGCAGTGTTCACGAGCCACACTGGTATGTCGAGGTATGTAGAAAAAAACATTTAAAGCTGTGTCTGTGTCCAAATTGCTGATTCTCTGAATCAGCATCGAATCTTCAGGTTCAGATTCAGCCGAATCAAATCAGGCACAGTGATCCGAATCAACAAATCGAATCACTGTCCTTGATTCGGGCCGAATCCAAATCGAATAGGGCCCGCTTCACACACCCCTATAAACCATGACATGAGTCCAGTTGAAGATATTACTCACAAGTCCTTGACTGCTTGCATATTTTCTAGATCATCACAGCTACAGTATCACTCCAATACTACCAGAATTATTTAGATCATCTAAATCCCACTTTCAAGAATGACTGAAACTTTTAAGAGCCTAGCACTCTTTTGGATGGCTCTGTGCAGTGCTGGGGAGAGATGCCATGCTTGTGCTCAATGAACCAGCTCGGGTATTATCAACACTACCCCAGCATTAGCATGGTACTCTACCCAGGCTAATGAAAACTTTGCTCTAAATCTGGATTGGATCTGGGTCTCCTGAGTTCCAGGCTAGGTAATATATCTAATTTTAGCTTTAAAATAGTAAGCAATTTGGACACATATTACAATGTTCTGGAAAAAAAAGAAATGCATCAGTTAATGATGATGGTCATGAGGTTCACCACCTGGTGCCAGAAATTGTTCAGAGGTATTGGCTGGAAATTTCCTTATTGTTCTCCATTTTGATTTATTTCCAGGGTTGAGTTTTTTTTCCTCCAGAGAGAGGAATTATAATTTATTCCTCTTCTCAGTTTTACATTCAGGGCCAAACTTTCTAACATGGTCTCTAAATTTATGCCAACAGATTGAGAAGCTACTTTAACCATGCAGTTTACACACGAAAAAACAAAACCTCACAGTTAGGGACACTTCAAAATGTTGTATTTTGGAGAAAAAGGAACTTAATTGAGAGAACAGTGAAGAAAAGTTTTCAGAAGCAGTCTTCAAACTTGAATGGGATTTTTTGTCTGCCCAAGGTTGTGAGTAGGCTTACTCAAAATTTTCTGAATTTTGAAATTTCAGTAGGGAAAAATAAGGCATATGGTTTTGATTAGATCCATAAATTAGCTGGTAATGCTCCTGTTTCCAGACAGGATGATTTATGGGATTTTCCCACACAATGTCATATGCAAATGACAAGTGTGTAATATTATAGTGGCATGTAGAGTGCAAAATATGTGCAGCACTGATTAGTAAAGTTAGCTATGTATGTTTATAAGTAACAGTCACCCAGTTACATGTGTCACAGCATGAACTGCAAAGGGTAGATGCACCACATCAAAAAATCCACAGGCTGAGAAGTATTGGCTGTAAAAAAAAATCTGAGAATAATGAATAATGACCAGGTTGGAAAATTTGTGATCTGTTAAAAGACTAGTTGCAAAGGGTCCAGTTCAGGCCTTTTTCTTTTTGTCATGTAAAACCATACTGCATGAGTCATTCCACAGAAGCCAAGCAGCTTTCCTAGCCCCAAACAATGCAGGGTTACCTCGACAGAAGCACACAGGCAATCAAAGTGAGAGGTAGAAATTAAGCATCTAAATCCACAACTGTTATCCCATTAGCTATTCCCATTAGCACCTAAATTTAGGTTACAGTGGGCATGTCTACATGAGACATTTGCTGTGGCACTGACTAACGAGCTCCGCAGTAAAGTTTCAGCGTCTAAATGTGTGACCCTATTGGCCGCAGTAAACTAATAATGCCACTGTAGGTTAATGCATGTAAACACAAGTACTATTCTACAGCAGTGTTATTTAGTGCTCTGCAACGCATGTGTAGATGCTAATGAGGCTGCCTGGGGCATGCAGGTGATTCAGTGTGGGGCTGCCGTCTAACTAGCCCTGCACCGGAGCAACCTTGTGCCCCAGCCAGCCCTTCCACAGCATGTTGAGCCGTGTCGTAGCAGCTGGGCCAGCAGCCCTCTTGCCAGCGGGTGGTGCTCCACCCTGGCTCAACATGCTGCAGTCCCAGGCACACATGTAAACGTGGCTCCTGGGAGCAATAAACTCTGGCACGAATTGTGCTGGAGTTTGTGTTGCACTAATATCACGAGTAGATGTTCCCAGTGTCCCTTTCTCTCTATCTCTGGCCCCTGGATCTTGATTTCTTTTGTCAAAAGTGGAATAACTTCAGAACTGTAGTGAGGTGAGGAGTTCCCACAATGGAAGAGCTTATAATTTAGTGCTTAAACATCCTCCTGGGAGGTAGGAGACAGGGGTTGCACCTCCACCAGGGAGGGGAAGGAACTGAACCTGCATATCTCACTTCCCGAGTGTGTGTTTGAGCCTGCACCCCTAATGTAGGAGGGACAGAGGACTTCCTTCAGACATGTTTGAAAAGAAATGTGTGATCAGTGTCTATTCTGGACTGAGTTTAGGTGTCTAATACCAGGAGAGGTTTCAGAGCTGCCTGCTGGGAGATGGGCAGGACTTACCCGCCTGTCATCAGCATTTCCTATGGGTATAGTTAGGTGGTTTCGACTCTGCTTCTCCTCCCAGCAAATCCCCATAATTCTCCCCCATGCATTGTGTAGAGAGCCTAAATGCCTCATGCAGGGCAGTGGATTCCCCTGTGGGGCCCATTACCGGAGAGCTGAGCCATGGGTCACCTGGTGTCACAGTGCCTATGGCCACTTGTGGTTCAGCTCTCACTGTCTGTGACAGAGCCCTTGTGCCTCTTGATATATCGCACTCACCCTTGTTTGCATCATTGTATGCAAGGGCATTGCATTTTCATTGGCCTTTGGTGCAAAAGTGTAAAGAGGTGAAGCTTGGAGCCTGTCAATAGGCTGTGATTAATGATTATTTCATTATGATACGGTTGGTGTCATGACGCTGGTTTGGTTGATAGTAGCTCAGGCCCTGATTCAGAAAAGCACCTGAACTGTGCAAGGCCCTGGCTGGGATGATATAGTTGAAGATGGTTCTGCTTTGAGCAGGGGGTTGGCTTAGATGACCTCCTGAAGTCCCTTCCAACCCTCATTTTCAATGATTCTATGTTTAAACTTGGAGTTTAGTGGATTTCTGAATAGGAATGCATCCCTGAATAAAGACCATGGTAATCTATTTTGTGTAGGATGCAGCATAGGTCTCCACCTGCCTTTACATCTGTTGCAACTCTGGTCGGATTCCTTGAAGTCCTTTAGTAGGAAGAGCAGGCTGCAGTTTTCTTGGTTGTCTCCGTCCAGTTTCCATTCTGATGCATGCCTCTGCTTTTTAGTTCTGTGGATAGTGAACCGTCCCCATAATCCACACCCCGCCCCGCACTTTATTTTGTTTGTTAAAACACTTTACTTTGCAAAATGAGCAAATCTGCTTGAGTTAGGAATCACATAATGATGAGTCTACTCCCAGGGTGAATGAAGTTAGATACCTTTTGTCTACTCTAGGGTTCAGTCTCTGTGCTGCCAAAGACAGTGTCAACTGAGGCTGTGTATTGTTCGTGGATAGCAAAGTAATCTAGCAGACATACACTTCTTATATTTCTCTTTACTATGATTGAACAGCTTACACTCCAAACGTTTAAAAAGAGGTACATATTACCACTTTGCTTCACAAGTTATTTTATATTTTGCACCTTGCATTGAGTCAATTAGTATATCAGATCTAACTTTTTGCCAGTCTCTGATTCTGAAATTTTTAATGCAATTCTACTTATTTTTTTCTATGTGAGAATTAGAGAAGATGTGAATCTCTTTTGAACTTTTGGAGTGTAAGATGTTCAATCATTATATAACGTTGTATCTTGCAGCTAATGTATGAACAAGGGGAACAAATTAATATGGGTGGTACCCCCATATTTATTTATCCTATATTCTATGTCAGTGGTCAGTCATGTGCCATTGGCATAGAATATAGGATAAATAGTCTATGTCAATAGCACATGATTCTCCCGTGTGTTGGGAATTTATGTGTTCATATGCTGAAAATCCAGGCAAATGCTCTTGGGTGAATGCTGTCACCCCCAGATTATTTTATAAAAGGGTAACCCCACTGCCTCTTTGTCTTCCTGTGTTGCATAGAGATCAATCCAAGGGGCAAACTCTTGAGTGCCTATCAGGAAAGATATGCACTTTCCTGCATAGCTTTTAAATGCTGACTGGGTTTAGGGATTGGTTAGATACTGTACTTCTTAGCACTGTGAAGACATAGGCACCTCAGCTGCCTCCAGCACCAGGCAGCAACTACACAAGGACTTTAAGGATCCAAATTTCACATCTAGGCATCTAATGTACCTAAATCTTTTTTCTGAATCTCCCCCAGCTTCTCATGGGCTTGAACCAACTCCTGCTGACGTCAAAGGGAAATCCTGGAAGTTGGAACAGATACTTACATGCTGTTTGAAGCTCTTGCTTAGGCTGTACATTGAAACCAGCACAGCAATCACTTGGTTCGGGGCTGTTGCATCAGGTCCTTTTGAATTGGCTTGAAGTTTTTGTCTTTAACTCCATTTTAACGTATAGCACTTCTAGTATGATGGCGGAGCTCCTCTTCTGCCATTTTTAGTATTCCCTTTTCTTAACAACACAAAACATTAGGTCATCATGGTCTGATGTGATGCACACGTACATATATAATGTAGTTGTAAGCATATATGTGTAGACTTGTCAATGATGGCACTTGTAGCAGTATCACAAGACACTTGCATTTATACAAGCAAGTTCATTTACTGATTGATGACAGCTTTCAAAACAGCTCTCTCTCCTGTGCATTGCATTTGCATTGTATTCATTTCTTATATAAAATGGGATTCTCTCAGGTCAGTCTCTGTTTCATGTTCCTTTATCAGTGTGGGTTGCAGTCAATTACTTGTGCAAAAAGATTGAGGACCTAATTATTGGTATGATGACATACAGTAGAGGCACTGCTCCCATTAAAACCTGATGAAGCCTTTCTGTTAATTTTCTCTCTGTGCCAAGGAAAGGCACAGAGGGTAGACCTCTGATGAATAAAGCATATTTCCTTACTTAGCTCTTTTCCCTAACTAGCTCAAGTTTTAGGAATAACATTGGTCAGCCAATAAAAACACTTCTTTGATAGTGGTGTGGAATTTAAGATAAAAAACAGCTGGGGACATTTTTCTTAGACAAAAGGAAACAACTTTGAACTCTATAGACAATGTAGTTTAAACCCAAACAGATGTGGTTTAATCTTGTTTTTGATCCTCTTGTAGATTTTCTTTTAAAATGCGTGCATGTGTGTCGAAATGATGACTTTCAGATGTCTTGACATAATTTGTCTCTGTTAAGAGTATCACCTTGGTGCATAGCAGCATAGATCATGTATGCCAAATACTTACAGCCCTGAATGCAAACTGAAGGGTTCCAAGTAGAATTTATGTCGCTCTTTTGGCACTACATGGCAACTGTGTGAGAGATGCAATACACTCGTAATACGGCATGATCTCAACAACGAGAGCCTCAGATGTGTTTTGTTTTTTTTTTTTTTTGGTCAATAAATCATTTTAACATGAGAGTCTTAGACATAAATATCCACATAGGTCTGAGGGAGAGAAGACTACATTGGAATTCCTCAAAATAACAGACACATTTGATCCCAGCACAATCCCATCTTCATGCGGGTAATCACATCTGGTGTTTTCATATGTTAATTTTTTTCCCCCCTGTACATTACCAAAAGTGGAAATAAACACTGAAACAGACTTCCTTTCAATAGCTAATCCTCTTCACTTATGGAATAAATGCTCTAGTGACACTGTATATCAGCACGTGTTCAAATCAACTTCAAACTTCAAAGGTTTGTGTAATCATGACTTACTTCTTCCCGATGGGCAAATCAAAGGGTTGAATACAGAAGGGTTGGCTACAGATAGCAATATCACACAGATGTGTAACGCCCTCCATCTCTTCACTGCACATCAATGAGGCGGTTTGAAAGGGGAAAGAGCTGTGTGGGAGTGACACCGGAGACAGAGTATTTGAGATAACCTATCCTATGTTGGGCAGAGTAATCAGAAGAAATAATGGGGTGGTGGTGGGAGGGAGGGGGTCTGATGCTTCCCTCTGCTTGGACCGATAGAAGTGAACCAGAACAAATGGAACCAGATTGAG
>NW_005841910.1:1831185-1845386 GCF_000455745.1 Alligator sinensis | reverse complement strand
TCGGAGGAGCAGGAGCTCCCTATCATTATCGTTGATACCAAGTCATGTGAATTTATCACGAGTCTGCTGATAGCGGGCCCCAGATACTGAGGGGTCTGACTCCCATTGAAAGCAGTAGGAGTTGGGTGGCAAATGACCTGATCCTTAGTGTGCTTTTCTTAAAATCCCAGCTGCAGGAGTTAAGAGGATGCCTGAGAATCTCAGGAAAAAAAAGGAAATTTCTAGCCTTCAACATTGTAAGGAACACCTTCAAAACACAGAGCAAGCACATCCTGCAGGCTCTGAAATGCAAAGGCAAAGACAATAGTTGGCTGAATGTCATTTAGGTTTCAATATTCAGTTCAGTATTTGGCTGAAAATCATTCGGCTGTTATTAATTTCTCATGGTTTGGGGGAATGGACTCATGACTTTTGAGCAGGGGGTTGGCACTACTGCATGCTCCTTTAATCCAGTGAGCCCAACCCCTCATTATGCTGCAGTTCTTTGCTGTAAGTGTCAGGCACAACGAGTTCCAGTCCAGTACCATAGCTAGCATGTGTTCTTGCTCGTTATCCTACAGCCAAATTGTGTGGGCGGAGTTGTGAGATTAGCCAGACTTTTCCTGCTTACACTCGCCCATGAAGGTTGTGTTCAGTCTCTCCTCCAATACTGTCACTCCACTCACAACAGTCTGGATTTGTCTCTTTTTTTAAACCTGCAGATAAAGTAATCGCATGATTCCTTGTGAGATTAAAAGCATATCTTGTCATAAAGTACACACTGGCTTTTTAAGCTGTCGTTGGCTTAACAGAGAGCAGGAAACTATTAGCAACTCGTTCTCAGGGTCTGATGGAAGAATGACTAATGCTTCTGTGAACCTTTTAGTTTTTGGAGCTTGTCTGTAATTATATCTTTCATTTATTTTTCCACGGGCACCTCCTACTGTCCCACTTCCTCCTAAATCTTAAGGTTGGTCCCATATTGTAACAGTTGTAGTTATGATTTCTTTATGGATTTGGTTCTTCTCTACAACCAGCTCATTTCTGAATGAGCACAAAACCTGGAAGCTGCCAAGCCATTTTTCATATGCAGGTTTTATTATCAGTGGAGACCCTGGTGCTGGTTGCTGTACACGGGTATTAGCAAGAGACTGCTAAGTAATGAGCTGGTAGTCTTGGACAAGACACATGCTGGTTATATGCATCTACTTCCTTCTGGATTAATTATGATTAGTATAACAGGTTGAGCTCCATCCAGCATAAATGGACAGAGCACAACATGGAGAAACCTGGCGGAGTGCATTTCAAGCTTAACAAAGTATTCCTTTAGTTATTTCCTTAATAAAAAAGGGTCCTGGATATGACCATAAACTGCATCCAACTGGAGGGCCTGGTAGCAACATGGTCGGGTAGCTCCTATAAAATACCACAATGTTGCAGCCTCCAGGGTAAGGTGCTTCCAAACCCTAGCCCCATTGCCTGTGGGTACTCGTTGATTGGAGAAAGGCTAAGGGACATCACTCTGACAGAAACTTGCCCCTGTGGAGACATTAGGCAGTCAGCAGCAGTTATTATCTGTTGCTCTCTGGCAGAAGCTATAGCCATCAGGGCACTAGATGTCTGAGCTTGATCTGGCCTTTGGATTGTCTCGGTGGTCTACAGTGGGATGGTAGATCTTGGGCAGGCTCCACTCCTCCATTCTCTCGCCTAGGCCTATGTGTCAAAGGTCTTGGTGACTAGATCTCCTACATGTACACCATGATCCAGAGGATCGATGATGATTGCCTACTAGTAAGTTGCAGTAGATATTCCAGGTAAGGCTTGATTCTGTATTGCATGTGTGAGGTTACAAAACATCCCTATCTGCTACACTAGGTACAGACATTCAAAAAAGCCCAAGGTGGAATGAATCCAAGTGAAGCGGTTTTCTGTAAGGGACATAGATCAGTAGTGAACACAACACATGTATGCCTTTTGGTTGGGGGTGCAAATCTTAGACCAGGTTCCTTCCTTTTAAAACCAGTCTGTGTGTGCTGAACTTCTGTTCTGTTACAGGTAGAGACTGGTTTTATGTGCTGAACTTCTGTTCTGTTATGGGTATAGACCAGTTTCCAATGGCTTATACTGGTAAAAGTGTAATGTCTATATCTGGCCTTAGTGGAATAAAGAGGATCCTGCTTAGTAATTATGTATGTCCATGGGCCTAGCCATCCTCTGCTCTTCCTGCAGCCTGTACTCCAAGTGTACAAAGAGCTCAAGACTTCACTTAGCTTTTAATCTCCAACCTATACCCATACTGGGACACACCCTGGGAGCCTCCGGTGGGTTTTATATAGTGTCCTTCAAACACAGCACAAAGCTGACATGGACCCAGGGAACAAGATGCAGAACAAATGTTGACATCAACCATGGAAGAAGCAATGTGCTTGCTGGGGCATCTCTGTTTGCAGCAGAGCTCCTGCATTTCCTCATACGGCTCAAGTCTGAAATGTTGCTTTTGCCCCATCTCTGTGACGGCACACGAGTGGTGATTGATGTGCAGAGGGAACCGGGGGCAGTGATGAATGACAAGAGAAGTAATTTACAGAGTGGAAGTTTGGGAAACCTGCAGTCACTGTTCCTCTCAATAATTTGCATATTTGGAGCAAAGGGGGCAATGCTTATTTATAAGCTGAGCAGTAAATTATTAACTGCAGCCTATTAGCTTCACCTGGATGATGATGGGTGGGTTGCTTCTATTAGAAAACAACAGATGTATTTGCAGCTAACTTTATTTCAAAACCTCGCACCATTTTAGTGCAGGGTTTAAAAGAATCCTAGGCCAAGTACAGACATTCAAAAAGCCCAGGCCGAATTGATCAAAGTTGTGCAGTTTTCTGTAAGAGGCCAATTTCTGTCCTATTATGGATATAGACCGGTTTCTGATCACTTACACAGGTAAAAGTGTAATGTCTGTACTTGGCCCTAGAGTATGCATATTGGGCCCAATTACACATTTTTCCATTGTAACTTGGAATGTTTTTGGTGGTTTTGCTACTGACACTTGACTGCTTTGCGCAGAAAATGTTTCCTTTATGCAAAGTGTTTTCAGACAAAATGTTTCCACTTCTGGATTTCTAAATTTGAACGGGAATTTTCTGAGGGAATGTTTTTGATCAGATCTAGTACCTATGCCTTTACACGTGTCTGTATAATCAAATGACACATTATGCTCAGCCTATGACCACATGAGGAAAGCCATGTTTGTAATTGTTCAGTCATGCTCCTTTTGAAGTCAGTGGCTAAATGTCCCATTTACACTGGTAAGAATATGACTGGATAACTATCTTTCAGTGGAGAGGACAGACTCCAAATGACAGAACAACTAAAATTGTTAAAGATTTTGGTTTAATCACAATCTTTTTATTATATCGACCATGTGAGTTTTCAAAGAAGTGCAACTAAATGGAATATTTTAGGGTTAGTAAAGGCCATTTTTAGGTTAGAAGGGGGGAAAAAAAGAAATGTTGAAAAAGGGCAGAAATTTCAAATTAAGTTAGGTCTTTAATTATCTGAATGTCAAAACATCTCTCTCTTTTTTCAAACTTTTCAGAACCATTTTCCTTATTTCAGTAATGTAATGGTTATTCAGTTTTCCAGAATAAACTTGTAGAGGTGTAAGAGTAGGGACTTACAAAAGAAACCACAGTTTCTTGAAGATGTGCAGTACTGAAGATTATAATGGTTTTATGAATAGTTTTATTTTCTCATGTAATTATGATTATTTTGTGTGTGTTGCAGTAGGTGCAGGAAGCCTCAAACAGGAGGCTAGGGAAGGCCCCGTTCTTTTACTAGGCGCTGCACACATACACGAACTATGAGTGTTTTCCATTTCTTGGGAATGCACAATGCCAGTACATGGCAGGTACGTATGTGAAATAATGATAGATGTGGCAACATTAAGTAATGGTGAACCAAAGAAACCATTTGGACTATATTGTGGATAGAAAAAAAACAAAAGCAAAATTGAATTAAAGACCAACTAAAAACAGGTTTATAATTTGCTTTTCGAAATATGAACTGCATAATGACTTTCAGATGCTTCTATTGTGTTCATTTTGAATATCACCTTTCAGAGATTCACCCAGCTTCCTTACTTGCAGATGTAAGGAATAATGCAGTGAATTTTTCTGGGGTTTTAACTAAGGGCTAAGTGAGGTGAATATATATATATATTGGACAACGAGTTACACTGATGCTGGAATACTTTCTAATACTGAGATAGCAAAGTAGTGTGTGAGACATCAGCGATGGGACTAAAAATCAGTTGGCCTAATGATTTCCTGGTAACAAGTATTCATCTTCCATTCAGCTCTTTGGCTTTAATTAAGCTGTTATTGCTTCCAGCTTGATAACCTGACCCACTGTGGCATGTTCTTCATGATGAAAGGAGCATGGTGAATTGAGTTTCACCAGCTGAAAGTTTATTTTACAAACCCCCCCATCCTGTCCAGCCACAAATCAAAGAGCTCCACGGCTCTAATTCAAACATTGTAGCATGATATTGCTGATCAGCGTGGACAGGAATATCTTTAAGCCACTCTACTAGTAATCCCAGTCTTTGAGGGTCTCATGACTCATCTCTACAAGCTTTTCTTCGTTGAAACCTCTCAGTTCCCAGACAGGTCCACCAGTTGTAACGCAGATGGGAATGCTAGTGTAGAGCAGCTGCTGTGCTTTATAAACACCATGCTGTCTCACTCTGTTCTGGGCTGATTAAACAACTTAAGGGGGAAATACCAGTTTCTAAACTACAATACCGCTCTTGGCCTAGTTGCCATCATTGTGACTGTACCGTGCAGTAATGGCGTGGAATTTTACGAGCCTTGGCATAGTTTCTTAGTGTTTTTGTAAAACTCTCTCTCTTTGGATATAAATCTTGTCCTCATCCCCACCCCCACCTTCCCAATGTAAATGCTGTAATAATCAAACTAAGTCAACTCCCCTTTGACTACTGTTGATCAGCACTGTAGATTGTAACTAGCTAAAAGTCACACACAACTGTGCTCTCTTATTCAACTAGAATGAGGCTGGTTTTATCGAATAGCCAGAATTCCAGCTTCATCCTCTTCCCAATTATTTCATTTTTGAAGCATGTGAGCCTAAAAAGCAAACCACCTCACCAGCTGTTGTTTACGAACTACTGCATCCTAGAGATGCTTCCTAGGAAATAATTACAAGTGTTGTGCTGTTTCAATATGGTGGAAGCCATCTGTAGAAGGCTGGGCTGTAGTGACACAGGGTTACTTATAATCTGTATACACCCACAGGAAGCCTGATTCAGATCATCCTTGTGCTAATGTCACTTTTATTGAATTATTCTTGATTGACATTAGTGTAATTCAGAGAGGAATCGGTTCCAATGACGTACATTTTATCATGCTTAGTTATGGGTATGGTTGTATCCTGTATTTGGTCAGAGCAACGGTCTTGGAGCTTGCCTGTGGCACAAAGCACAGCAGGGATGATAGGGAATACCTCCATGGAGGGGGATTCCTGGGTGGTGCAAAACTGGCAGAGCTTATTTTAGCCACTTCCTTGTGACCCCCTACCCCAAATCTGGGGATGTATTGAGCTCTTACGTGGGTAGGAAGGAGAATTGTCCAGCTAGCATAACGATTCCTACTGGGCACGTCTATACGTGTGCCCGACTGTGCAGTTGTTACTGCACAGTAGGGCCGTGTGAAGCTTCAGTTGCTGATTTGATTCAGAGGAGGTTCAGCCTGATTTGGTGGCCAAATCTCTGAATCCGAGTCAAATCAGGAGATCCATTAATCTCTCTGAATTGAATCAGAAGCCTTTGATTTGATTTGGAGAGATTCACCGATTCGGAAATAGACACAGGTTAAAATGCTTTTTCTACATACCTCAAGGTACCAGGCGGCTTGTGAACACTGAGATCCTGGGGTGGATGGAGCATCCCGTGGGAGCAAGGAGGGAATCCCCAGCGCACTCGGTGACGGACCCGGAAGTGGACCAGAAGGACTTCCAGTCCACTTTTGGGTCCACTGCCGAGCACGCGGGAGGCTGCACCCTGCACTCCTGTGGGACGCTCCATCTGCTCCGTCTCAGCATTCATGTCGTGCCTGGTACCTTGAGGTATGTAGAAAAAACATACACAGTCGTGTCTATGGCCGAATTGCTGATTCTGTGAATCAGCATCAAATCTTCAGTTTTGCATTCGGTAGAATTGAATCGGGACAGTGATCCGAATCAACGAATTGAAACACTGTCCCCCGAATTGGGCTGAATCTGAATCCGAATCGAATACGGCCTGCTTTGTACACCCCTACTGCACAGTCATTTAGTGCTTGCTAGCAAAGCAAGTACTAAATGACTGTGCAGTAACTGCCAGTAATACGCAGTCCTGGCACTGTACAAGTCGTTTCCAACTACTGCACCGTAACAATGAGCCTTTTATACCAACAGCTTATTGGGAATACTATATTATTGGAATGGCATGCTCTCAAAATGAGGACAAACATTTAGAAGTCCAGAAGCAACCTTTTCTACATCTCAAAGTCAGATTACAGTAGCACAGATCTCTAAACTCAGAGAAACCATTAGTGATGGTGATATACAAGGCTGTATAATCAGAGAGCAAGTCTGATATATAGCGATGAGACGAGTGCTGAGTTTTTACATGGTACCTCCACTCTGTTACATTTCCTGCTGTCTTTAAACAGTTGGTTTCCCATTTCTTTCATGATGCTTGGGATAGATGTATGTGGTAAAAATGCTAATAGGACTTGAGACGCACAGTATGGCTCTGAATCAGCCAACTGTTTCTTAAGTTCAAAGAGGTTTGGCTCTTGGTGGAATTTTTAAATGCACCTAAAAGGCTTTGGGACCATATTCACACAGGCATTTTTTTATATGTCACCCGTAGTATTTTGGAGTGGGCCCATCTTTTAAAAGCACAGTTGGGATTCTTATTCTGCCACCTCATATGGCTTGTGCAGGGTGCTGACTTGGCCCAGGGACCCTGCTTCTGTCTGCTATTCCAGTCATCAGCGTTCAGTCCGTTTGCTTCACAGGCATTGTAGCTAAGTACATGAAGTAAGACATTTTCCTACTCTTTAACATTTAATATTCTGTTGACCCAGCAAATTATCAAGAAAAATGTCATGCTCTGGAAATGTTTACCGCAGAAAGTAAAGCTGCTAAACTATATTTCTTCACTTTTACTGGCTAACATATGACACACTTAATGTTATGTTAAGCAAAGGGAGGCCAAGTAATTACGTGTTGTCATGGAGATAACATTTGTGGAAGTCCTAATAATATTATGGGATAACTGGCTTCATAATATGGTCTCTCTTTTAAGGAAACATTAGTATTTAATTCCATGTTAGAATTTATTTGCATTTGACCATCTTGCCTGAATACTTGGGCATTTTTTAGGATGCACCTACCTTGGATGCAGAAATTACCCCGATGCAGGTAATTATCCACCTACCTTAGATGCAGAAATTACCCAGCTGCAGCTGTGGAGACACTTTCCTGTATATATGGGCATAAACCCAGTTCTACCTGTATACTGTGATATATGTGTAACTTTCTAAGCCAAGTACACACAGTATTTCTGCCCTTTGGGCAAATATTCTGTTTGCAATGTGGTAATGGCAAGAGATCCAGGAAGAAGACTCATTGTGCTTTATACTGTACATATGCTGCCTAAGTGTCTGTAGTCTGCCTAAAGGACGTATTCTCTATAGTTTGGTGATAGAAGAAATGTTCACGTTTAGTTATCATAGTACCTACTAGCTTTTCTAGTGCCTACTAATAGTGCATGTTTTTAATGTCCACCAGCACTTGGTACGTGGGTCCCATATTATTTCCACATAAGATACACTGCTTCAGAGCTTTTAAAGGTACAACAAGGTCTCCAGCCCCTTTTGTTTTTCAAGAAGTATTTTAAAATTCTCGTGACTCTGATCATCACTTGTTATTATTGGTATTATAGAAGTGTCTAGAAGCTCAAAATGAGACTGGGTCCTACCATGCTACAAACCAATAGGAAAAGACAGTCACTGCTCTGAGCAGCTTAGAGTCTCAAAGGAGAAAGCAAAAAGAGGGTGTAAGGGAAAACATAAGCACAGAGGTATGACATGACTTGCCCAAGATCAAACAGTAGATCAATGGCAGAGCTGGGAACAATACACAGGGGTGATATGGCTGGAACAGGAGAAAAAGGGCTCTAAAGGCCCCAGATCCATAGTGAGAGGATTTCCATCTTGGAGGATCTGTGCAATATCACTACAGTGATGCCATCTGAACTTGGCCCACCTTGAACTTGGGTGTAGAGGTCTGCAGGGAATGGGGCCACACTGGGCTGAAGAGATTCCAGAACTGCCGTGGGCCAAAACAGGGGTGCTCAGCTCCTGGCCCATGGGGCAGATCTGGTCCCCAGCCCTGTCATCTGGCCTGCAGGGCTCCCCATGTTAGATGGGGTTCACAGGGCAGTGCAAGGCCTGATCCTGGCACATGGGGCTGGATGGAGGCAACGTAGGGCCAGACCGAAGCAGTGCAGAGCCCTGGTCCCCTGATCCTTGCACATGGGGCCTTGGGTCCCTAATCCAGCATGCAGGGGTGGGCAGGGGCAGCATGGGGCTCTGATCCTGGCACAGAGGGGCAGGGCAGGGACAAATCTCAGGGCACAGGGGCCCACAAAGGTCGTGTGGGCCTGATCCAGGCATCTGGGACCAATCCTGGCATGTAGAGTCTGATCTGGCCCAAGTACTGGCCCTGTCTCACTTATTTGGACCAAGGGGCTGCAATAGCTGCCACCATTGGCCTACAAATAGCAAAAGAGGCTGCCATGATTAGATAACTTTTGCATCCTCCTCTCCTCCCCCCAATTGCACTAGGTACTGTGGAACAGGATCAGGAGTGTGTGCAAGAGTGGTTTAAAGCCACATTAGCTCCACCTTTCCTTCGGCCATGCCCTCTGTGCTGAGTTGCAGCACAGAACTTCACCCCTGGGGGCAGAGCTCCATCCACTGGACCGTGCTGCCTCTGAACTTTGGGTCGGTTCAGTCTCTTTGATAATATAGTCCAATCTAAACATTACATGTAAGTATTTGTCTGCATTTAAAAGCCAAGAGTTCTGGGTGATGCTGGTGGATGCAGGGGAGGTGTAGGAGTACCCAGGGACGAGTCCGTAACAGTTCCAAATTTATAAAGGAAGCAAAAGATTTTGCTTAGTCTCCAAACTCAAAGCAACCATCTCTGTACTATTTGGAGTCTTGGCTTGTGTGCAGGGCCTGTGTGGGAATCCTAATTTATGTTGAAGGAACAGCAAATCATATTAATTAAGTTTAGACCATGAACTTGGGGAGGCACTCCTCCACCCTGAAATCTTCTATTACTCTTGTAATTAGTAAGCATAATTAGTAAGTCTATGTACATTGGAAGGGAAACTGCTTTGGTCTACGTTCTGGGAAGGATTAAGCTGAAAACCAAAACACCATCATGTTTTGACTAATTGCTATCGAAACTTTTCAGCAAAATGTCAAAACTTTCAGCTAGGCCACATCAAAAAATTCCAATGTAGAAAGTATATAGCTTATATTTAAAACAATAATCAGATCGATGGATCTAAGGGGAAAAGAGAGAGCCATATGCAATTACCAGGACCCCAGAAAGTGAAATTGAAGTGCTGTATATTAAAAAGCTATGCAGATTGTATCTGAAGATATTTTATGCAAAGGCCTGAAAGCTGGGAGGGGAAATATGGTGCAGTGGATGTTCAGGGTAAAGTGGATTTTGTGGGTCAGTCAGGAGAGAAGAAGATAAATGTGATCCCACTGTTGTCAATGAATACGTTACCTGGAACTTAAACAGGTGCGGTACTAGGCACAGAGTTTGTTCTCAAGTCACTTGAAGAGAAGACTCCCACTATTTTCAGTGGGTTTTTGTCATGGACCAAGCCAATCACAGTTTACTGTAGGTATAGCTCTGTAATGTTGGTTCCTCTGGTACTATGCAGAATGTGAGCAAAAGTTATGTCAGCAGTTCTCTGCAGTGTTAGTAGCATCACATATAGTAAATCAGCCAATCCGGTCATTGGCACTGACCTCAATGATAATTTCTCAAAGGAAATCAAATCAAATCAGTATTTGTTTGGGGAGCAGGGGAGCAGATGAGGGAGAACTCAAAGCCAAAGCATTTTAGCTTGAGGTAGAAGAGGAGAATACAGTGTCCTGGATTAATTTGATTTGCGGAGGGATCCTATAGTGTGATATAGAGAGGAGACTAATGAATGGAGTGATAAGCATCTACTCCTGCCATCTTTGTTTCAAGAAGCTGGATTGAGGGGACATTCAGCCTGGTTCTCTCTGCCTTGGACTTTGCAAAAATACAAGAGAAGATGCAAAGTAGACGTCAAGTTTCATGCCCACATTTCACAGGACACAGTGACTATGCATGGTGCTGGGCAGAGGAATCCAGCATCTGCCCCTCAGGGTGAAGTTACACGTTACACTTAGACCACACTAAAGTTGCGCACTGTTAAGCCACATCAGTTAGAACATGCTGTGAGCAGGTGCATGTTAAGGGTGAATGCTATTTCTTGCCTGTGCAGCACTGACTTGCCGCTAGAGGGCTGGCGAGCAGAGGTATGGCTAGGAGCCAGGACTCTAGGGAGGATGGGGGCTGGGGGCAGTGCATCCTGGGATGTTAAAAGACTGCAAATTTCTCATTTTGTGTTTGCGGAGCAGACTAACATGCACTAGATAGTATAGCCCAGAGTTAACCCTTGCCTGAAACGATGTAACTCTGAGACACTCAGAAGGCACTAAACATGAGTTAATAAAGTTTAAATATGTTCT
Source organism: Alligator sinensis (assembly GCF_000455745.1). NCBI lineage: Eukaryota > Metazoa > Chordata > Crocodylia > Alligatoridae > Alligator > Alligator sinensis. The sequence continues at coordinate 1,834,536 of NW_005841910.1, read as the reverse complement.
AAGTACCCTTAGTGTGGTCTAAATTGGCGCATCTACACGTCACCCTGCGGCGACGGAGCAATGTGCTATATCGCTGTATGGTGCGCTATGGTGATGTAGCGGTCAGGTGGGTCTACATGTGATCGCCAGCTACATTGCTGTAGCAGCATGGTGCCCTGGTATAGCGCACCGCTACAGTAACATAGTGGCAAAATCTAACCATGCGCCACACGCACAGTGCAGTAGCTGCCCATACTGCACCGTGCTTTAGTACTTCCTTTTGGAAGTGCTAAAGCAGCGTGGAAGTACTAAAGCACTGTGCCATAGCAGCGTTGTTGTACGGCAATGTGTAGATGTGCCCAATGGAACGTGTAACTTCACCCCGTCACTTGCATCTTCTGCTCCCAGGGAGATGAACATTAGAGGTGTACAAAACGGGCCCTATTTGATTTGGATTCATATTGGGCCCGAATCAGGGACAGTGATTTGATTTGTTGATTCGGATCACTGTCCCTGATTCGACTTGGCCGAATCCGAATCTGAAGATTTGATGCTGATTCAGAGAATCAGTGATTCGGCCATAGACACAGCTTTAAATGTTTTTTCTGCATATCTTGAGGGTACCAGGCATGGCTCATGAATGCTGCAATGCTGGGATGGATGGAGCGTCCTACAGGATTGTGGGGGGCCTCCTCATGCTCAGCAGCAAACCTGGAAGTAGACCAGAAGTACTTCCAGACCACTTCCAGATCTGCCCGGGAGCGTGCCCCCTGTCCCGTCCCCCCCCCCCCCCCCCCGGCTCCGCGATTGGCTGTGGGGGGATCCTTGGCTCCCCGCAAGACCCAGGAGGCACCACTTTACTCCCTGTCTAAATTTTGAGAGGATTAGAGTTGAATCTCTGCTATCCTTAACACTTTAATGAACTCCAGTTCACCACAGCAATGGACGCAGTAAATCCTGAGAATTAGTTATCCAGCAGTGGTAGAGAATCATGATTACTCTAAGATCTTGTGGTCATCACTTCTTTGTAGGAATGATCTGAGTCTTTTTTTTTCTTGTTGTCTGGGGATGGGAATGTAGATTAAACAGCTTTAAAGTTGAGTTAGCAAATATTTTTTCAGTTCTTTGTTTGTTAAGACCAGCTAAAGCATTTGCAAAATGTCCAATGCTAAACAATATTGGATTAGTGAACATTATAAAAAGATGGATGAGAGGGGCTGGTGCTGCGCTTAAGCCACTTGCCTAGCACTGAAGAGCCTGGGATTTCATTTCCAGGTTCTGCCACAGGCTTCTTATCCCGGCTGCCAGGTGATTTCTGTTTTTTTAACTAATGACTGTCTAATGTAAACTGCATAGTGAATCTTGGTAGCAAGCACTGGGCTCAGTGCTACAGCTCAGTGCTAAACACCTGCCATGCTACAGAAGTATAAATAATAATAATTGATACCAGTACTCTTGCTCAAGGCCCAGTCTTCTGAGCACCTGCACACACTTGGAACTTCTCCCTGGGTGGAAGTGTAGATAGAAAACAGAGGGAAGTTTGCTATTGTATAGTTGACTTTGTAACCTGTTGGAAGAACCACACAAGACAACAGAACTCGCTTCTAATCATATAACAAAGAGCTTAATTGGAAGGAGTAGAAGGAAGTTATTTTTAATTTGCTTGTGGGTTGGAGACTGGAAAAGGTATTTAAACACGTTTTGCTGTTGCGTGCAAACCTCTGGGATATGTTTTCTCGGTTCTTTGATCACAAGCTTTAAAAAAATATATATTTTTTTGGTATCTGGCGTGAGGTCTCATATCTTTATTTTAATTTGCACATGTTTTGTGTTAGTAACGAGCAAAAGTCAAAGCATGACCAAAGGAATTTGTCATATTATTGTGATTCTGACACACGTGGGCCAGGCTGCGGCTCAGTCAGAGATGGGGTGGTTGACTTGTCAGATAATACAGTTCATGCACACACGTCTTATCGAAAGCAAGTTAAACTCCGCGTCGCTTTGCAGGTGGATTAAGGAATGTAATAGCATTCCCGTGCTGAAAGCAATAAAGTGGCCATTAGCAAAAGCATGTTTGGATGGTTTCAGTGAGCTGCTCTCTTGATCTTGGTGCATTTTGTTTTTATAGCTCATGGGAGCAGGGAATAAGATTACTTTAGATATTGGCCGGAACTTGCACTCAGGTTTGCTTCGGGAAAGAGGCACCTTTGTAAAAACAACAGGTGTATCTAGATCATTTTGGTCATGGTATCTTCAAAGGAATAGACTTCTAGGCAGAGAGAGAACCAAATGACAAACCCTGACTGCTTAAATTGTTTTTTTTTTTTTAAATTGTGTGCCTTGTTTATAGATTGTGTCCAGTATTACTTTTCAAATTAGGGACTAGCTGTATGTTTTATCTGATGCAGATAAGAAAACAGTATCTGGAGCTTCAAAGTATTAGCAAAATATATCATTGGAGCTGTACATTGCAATTAATTGCAAAATTAGAGTACTGTCCTTAGGTGACTGGAAAGTTCATCAGGAAATGTAATATTCAAGGAAGAAGTGGGCAAAATTATACATTAAAAAAAAATGTCAGCATATTTTCCATCTGACATGGACTGCCTTATACTCCATGCATTTTACTTTTAAATCAGCAGACTTAGAAAAGAAACAATTTTATTCAAGCAGATATTTATCTTAATTTTTTTCTAGGTGTATTATAGTCATCAATTTAGCTCAAAGGAACATGGAAAGACTTTAAGAAAGTTGTTTAAATGAAAAGAACAGACATTATCCACGAGAAGTCTTTTCTCCTCTATAGAAGACTTGGGGGACCAAGAGGCCTGTCTATTTTGTAGAAACACGTGATCAGCATCATACGATGAGCCTTGCAGTATGACTTGAAGGTTGTTTTCCTTTGGGCATGTGAAAATGGGAGGGAGTAGGTGGGAATTATAAGTGGAGAGCTGTTGCAGGGTGAAGGAAAGCCGATCTTTTATAGTCCTTGTTTTGCATGTAGTAGGTTTCATTGAATTTTACTGCTGCTGTTAATTACCGTCAAATATTAATTTAGTTGTAGTGTTTAAATTATGCCTATGGTTTTTTAGCTGGAGCACTGGTCTAAATAAATATTCATGCTCTAAAAATCCATGGGGGCAGCTTTTTCCAAGTGAGCATTATTAAAGCCTATATATATTATTGCAGACCATGATAGACCGGGCATATGACTTGCCATGGGGAAAAATGAGAACTGTTAAAAAATTTTACATTTCTATCCTCTGAGCAGTTGCAGTATTTCAACAAGTGTTTTTGCTCCCCTCCAAAAAAAAAAAATGTTGAATATCAAAGTTGTTCATAGAATGAAACTTCTGTATGATTCGAGACAGA
>NW_005841910.1:1811012-1831175 GCF_000455745.1 Alligator sinensis | reverse complement strand
CTCTCCCTCCCCTGCCGTAATGCTTCATGGGGGTAGATATTCACGTGTCACATGACCTCTCTGCAGCTTGCTTCCACCTAGACTACATATCCATGATGGACTCTAGTCAGGGGATTCCCAGAATGCACCACACTGGCTCAGAGAGGGCAGACTTTAGGATGAGGAATATCGCCTTGTTCCATTTGCTTGACTCTGGATCATGGCCTTTAGCAATACAGTCCACAATTGCTGTAGAGAAGCCATGAAAGGGAACAAGGTAAGTCTCAAAAAAGGTCACACCCATGGATAGGATAACTGCAACTCGGGAGATAAGTTAACTTCTGTAAAGGTACCATATTGACTGGTCTTGGTTCCCTCACTGAGGGACAAGCTGCTATTCCAGCTCTGAAAGCTTTTTGAGCCATTTAAGCACTGGAAGTTCAGCCGTATTATGAGACCTCCTTGGCTTCCTCTCATTTACTGTGTGCTAGACTACAGCACAAACAGAGTCCATGACTGAAGACCTTAACTGACTATTTACACAACTGTTTATAGAATTGCTGCAATAGCTGCCATCCTTTGTCATACAGATTCACTTCCATTGCTTTCCCCCAAATGCTTCTCTCCTGCATTTATTATTGCTGCTGCATCCAAATTCCACGTAGGTTGCTATAGGCATCACCCCCAGTTTCTCTGCTGCTCTCATCCTACTTCTTTCCCCATCCTGAACACATGTAGGAATGAAAGGGGTTAACGGTAGCAGTGTGCAACAGCACCATAGCTTCAGATTCATCACTGCCTCATTTCAGTTGGACATATATTAATTTTAATGTCTGTGGGTATGTGAGTTTTGCCATAGACCATAATGGCGACAAGCTCCAAGGCGGTGCGTTACCCGTTAATGAGTCTGAAAAATAGTATGGAGGGAAGCTCTGGGCAAGTTCCATGGTAGACTAAAATATATCTCATTTAAAGTAACATTATCTCTAAAATAGGCTGGTTGGTTAAACTTAGGCCCATTGGAGAAACTGTTGTGCTGACACACACATTTGAGTTGTCGTCTGATTTCCTATCCAAGCTCAGCAGGACTCTATGCCAGTGGAGTGCGGCAAGAAACTTTTGGAAGAGGAAACTAGGAGTTTAAACTAATATTTTTAGACATCATGTAAAAGAAAGCTGGACTTGTTAATAGGTTGATTGTGCAAGCCAAACACAGCTAAAATTCCAGCATATTGCAGACATTGTTTAGCAGTTACTCTTAAAAAGGTGCTACATTAAACACTTGAGTGCAATAATTCATCTCAATAAGGTACTTTTTCTTTATCTGAAAACTGTGGGTTATTGTAACTGTTATCATATAAAATGACATGATTCATAGTGTCCCTGAGTCTTATACAAAGTTTGAATTTTGGTGGCTGGGCCTCAAACGTATGTATACCAGCGCATATTTTCCTACCGGGCTCAATGTTATAACAGATTCGACATAAAGTTGTGAAGGTGCTCATGTATTAATGCCCTCCATTTTGGGAAAGGGTGCTGTTAGTACTGAGGAGGCTGGGGTGGAGGGGCAGGCTTAGTCCTAGTCCTAATCTTTGGCTCCATGTGCCTGGACCACAAATCCTATTTTGGCAGAGGGGTAGCAGGCAGCCTGTCAGAGAAGCCAAAGAGCCTATTCAGAGTTAGGCAGGCTTAGGTATGGGACCCAAACACCACGGTCAGGTGGGAGTTCAGCTGGGAGAGCTCCACCAGACTTCTTTGACACGCTTGTTAGCAAATACAGAGAGCCATGATCATGGGAAAGCTCACTGGAGCTCTTTCTCCAGCTGTTCAAGAAACAGGAATTTTCATAATGGAAATCTGAGTCTTTAAATTAAAATGACAGGACCTTGGACCATCTCAGTAGAGACACAGGTGTCGTGCTATACCTCACATTTTGAAAGGATGTTACTTAACTCTACATGCTTATGAAACAACTTCATGGTCTCAATATCATTTTTTTTCAGGTTTTATGCAGGTTCTTTTAAAAAGAGCTCTCCCTTCTCCCACTGTCACCTGGAGAACTGTTTTGGTTTTTTTGTCCCTCCTTCCCCCCGCCCAAAGCAGGGTTTTCACTCTGATACCATCCTGTATATACACACTAAAGAGACCATGAAGAGGTATGTGAACACTTATTCTCCTGCCAATACAGGCTGTGGTATATGTAGCTATGGAAATCAAAAGGCTCTGTATTGTCTTGGGTCTTTCCTCTCAAACTGAACCCATGGCATGGTTACAAGTAACTGTTTCTCCATCTCCAATCACAAGAAATCTTAAGTTTATCTCCCATATAATTCAGAGTTTTGATATGGGTCCACCAACAAGTCCTTCCAAGGTAGCAGAGGATATGAATATATAGAACATTAGATAGTCCCAGGGCATAGTACTGTTAACCAAGGGTGAATGAACTTACCTCTCAATGAAAACCAAGGGGTCTTTAAAAGGAGGCATGATAACTACCTAGCTGGGGTCATATGAGCTTAAATTTACCAGGGGTCATATGAGCCCAGTATTCATTCCTGCCCAGGGCAGGGGGTCGGACTTGATGATCTGCTCAGGTCCCTTCTGACCCTAACAACTATGAACCTATGAAAACTTGCATTTACCGCAGGCTACCAGTATGATATCTGCATACTCTCTGCTGACACTATAAGTTCAGGCCCTAGCTTGCCATATAGTAATTTGTTCATGAATCCACTTGCAAACATGTTCTGAGACTAGAGTTACATATACATAGCACACATTATAAGTGAACTACTGTGAGAAAACCATGCCACCTGCCGGTAACAGAGGGATTGTGCGTTGCTCACTGAATGCCTTACAATAGTAAAATAGCTGAATTACAGATTACATTTAATGTCTGGGTGATCTAATTATACATGCATAATTTTGTCTCACATCGCTCACCAGCGCTAATCAAATGTACCAGATATTTATTAATTGAGGCATTGTAACAGCTTGCTTTTGATTAGACATAGGGGACAGACCAACTCCTTAGTGGAGCACAATCTACTGTGCTTTGCAGAACACAATGTGCACATTACCTGTGTGTGGTTAGAGTTAGGCCAGGCTTCCTGAGGCTATGGAGTGCTAACCAGCTGAGCAGTAGGTACCCCTGAGTACTAATCTGGAATATTGCTGCATGGCTGAAAGAGAAGAAAGGAGCCTCTCTGTATGGCAGCAGGTTATGATTTTGCCCCTGCTAGCAAAGAGCAGGGGATATTTTGACACTTAGGTCAGTGAACCTACACTGATTTACACCAGCTGAGAATCCGGCTGTGTAAATATCTCCACAAAGTGCTTAATCTGGTACTTCTCTCTCTTCAGATTCCAACATAAAATGCAATATTATTGCCAGGACCTCAGCTGCTTTTCAAATTGAAATTGCCTACAAATAAACTTTGCAAAACAATGAAGAGAAACGCAGGTGGGAAACCATCCAAGGAGACCAAAACAAGCATAGGAAGAATAGCATATGTTGCTAATTGCCCGCCATTCTGATTTCTAAAGTAATTTTTCATCCACAAGTCATGTGGTCAAATGTGCCTTCAAATCAGGAATATACATTCTAGCCTGTGGGCATGTTTAACCCAGGGATTTGATATTGTGTCAGCATTGCTACAGGTCTTCCATTTATAATCACTGTTCTTGAGAGCAGGGAATGCTGTTTGAGTTGGATAGCTGATCATAAATCATAATTGCATCAAGATGATCTTCAGTAGCTCCCTGGACTCAATTTCCACATGAAATTGGCAGGGGAAAGAAGATGCAGAATAATTATCTGGTATTAATTATGTCAAAGATGTTTTGGATTCTCCTCCTCGCAGAAGACTCAATTCTCAGCATCCCCAGAGTAATGCTGGAGTGGGGCAAGGGAGGCAAAGGGACTAGAGGAGGTAAGGGGGGATTAGGTGACTTTCTGCCATCTTTCTTGTTGACCCATTCAGAGTCTAAACCTGTGCCTTATACACGGTAGACCGGTCCTGAAGAAGCTCTAACTTCTATAGAACTCTAATGGCTCCCAAGGGTGTCCTGAGTTGCATTCATTATTGTGCTCCAGCCCCACTTGCTTCTGGCTTCGTTGTCATCCAAAAATATGAACTCCCCATTGAAAATGTTTATCCACAGGGGACCAAACAGGCTCTCAAAAATCAAGCTCCGAAGCCAAGTAGCCAACCCTGCACAGTCCACTCCAGAGTTTGTCGGCATCACCGGGTGTAGATACGGCTAAAGATACATTTTTTTTTTAATGTGTGGGCTAGAGGATGCTTACAAAACCAAGAAATGAGAAGGAAATTATTATTGTTTTTTAAAAATGGAGTATTTTCCCTCTCATAGTTTGTATATCTCTGTGTAGTATTAAGCATTGTTTTATATTTACTGCTAGAGGGATGGATCCAAAGCTTCTCAAAACAGATCAGGGTTTATTCTGTCACATTTCCCCACAGTATCTTATTACGTGGATTGCTGTTGTGTCTAGGAACCTCAGTTACAGACGAGCGCTAGGCAACATACGAACACAGATCTTAAAAGACAGTCCATTGCTCATAGCAAGTGGTATCTTCTTCAGTAAGTAGCTTGATTGCTTTAGTGGAGCAATTGACCTATTAAGGAAGATATCATTTTCCTCACCTGCAAATAAATACTATATTGTGCCATGATTTATAATTTAAGTATCTGAGAAAATATCAATATTAGTTAATAAATCCCCATGTGTTTCAGTAGGTGCAGAACCACATTTAACAGTATGGAGCTCACTGGCTTTAAGAGCGATCCCCAGCTCTATTGTGCATTGTAAACGTTTCGTTTCTGCTACTTTTTCTGTGCGCTATAAATTCTTGCGTTCATATTTTATTCATTCAGTATAAAAATGATCATATAAGCACTGCCAGTGCACCACCTGTTTCCAGGAAGGATGGGCATTCCATAACAGATGCTTTTACTAAAAAATTTATGGCATGGCTGTATTGGGGGAAGAAGCAGATTTTAAGTCTTTGTGCTTTTTTTGCGGTAAGGACTCATCACATCCTGTACAGAAACTCTGGATTTAATTAAGGAGAGCTCATATCTCAATGGAGTTGATGCTATTGCAGGAGATACCAGAGAATGATAATAACCATTGTTTTGGCAAATGATTTTCATAACGTGTTGCGGAAGCGTTCTGTAATTCATTAATGATCTGATATGCAAACAATATTATGCTCTTATAAAATATCTGCTTTCACTACTATTGTCCTTAAATATAATAGGCAGAGAGATGGGCAGGTGTATATTTAGAGAGCCATTGGGGCTACAGGCTTGCATAACCCAAAAAGGGTGCTTGAAATACTATGCCTTGGAGGTAGGTGCTTACTGAAGTTTCTCATAGTGCAGGGGTGGGCAGCCTCTGTGCCTGGCATACAGCAGATTGGGGAGGGGATAGGCAGCACTGTGGCAGAGGGGGCGGAGAGGAGAAAGCAAAACAACAAATCAGGCAGGGAGCCCAGGGCAGGAAACAAAGCAGAGCAGCAGATTGGGCATGGAGCACAGGCCAGGGAGCAGAAAGCAGAGCTGCAGATTGGACAGGGAGCACAGGGCAGGGAGTAGAAAGCAGAGCTACAGATTGGGTAGGAGGAGGGGATGGGAGTGGCCCTTGGGGAATTTGTGGCACAGCTGCTAAAAAGGTTGGTCCTTAGCAGGTGCATCTACATGAGACACGTACTGCACATTAGCCTAATAACACTGTGCAGTAGCGTGTCATGGCAAAAACCGTGCTAATAGCCTACTGCACAGTGTTATTAGGTTAATGCACAATAAGCATCACTAAATAACCACGTGCTGTGTGGTGACTCGAGGTACTGTGCATTTAGTTAGTGCTTTATTAAGGAAGTACTAAACTAAATGCACAGTATCAAAGATGCATTAATGAATGTGTACATGCGCCCAGTGTCCCAGTGCCCAGTTTACTCCCCATAAGCTGGTGTTACCTCCTCCCTGCTTCATTTGTGGTCTCACTTCTTGGCAGCTATGGTCGGGCTGGAATCAGAAGTATAAATAGTCCCCGTGCTTCTCGGAGTATAAAAGACCCAATCCCAAGCTTGGGAAGCCAATGGGAGTCTCTCTGTTCTTTTCAAATGCACTTCAGAACAAGTCCCAGGGTTACTTTTGTGTGTGGTGCCAAGGGACCATAGCAGCCTGGGTCTGTTGTATTCTTTTTCAGGTGCCAAAAAATAGTGACATAAATACAAAAAAAAAAAAAAAAAAAAAGGAAAGAAAAGGAAGCCAAGCCTCAGTATATCCCTCCCTGGTGTGACTCCAATTTATCACAGCAATGCAGTGTTCGGGATAGCCCCCATGAGGGGTGCAGTTCTCAAAGAGTTACAATGAACACCAGTGGTTGCCTTGTTCTAAAGTAGGGCAATGTGCAATGTTTATTATATTTGCTTGAGAGTGACTCGCATTGGAGTGAAAATCATATACAGCTTGGCCCCTGGAGGGCACCAACAGCCAACATTACATTTTTACAGCCCACCTTTCAGCTATTTCCACTAGCACGGAGCACAGCAAGGATGGCAAATATATCCCCTTGTATAGAATAATAATTGAACCTGCCTTGCCTTGCATAATTTGCACATTCAAAAGACCAATTTCTTAGTGTAATTGAAAACCACTACATTTCAGGCTTATTCACTGAATCAATATTTCCAGTTAGAATTCAAATTAATCTATATACCTTTAAACAAGATAAAGAGGGCGTAGTTATATTTACTCAGCCTTTTAACAATCAGATTCAGAGTAGCTATGTGTGATTTCAGCACCCCCCCCAAACCTTCACACACTCATGCACAAAGGACAGTAAAGGCCTCACTTATGGCATAAAGGAAATTCATCTCTTAAGGTTAGAAATCTGGACTGACAGATCAGTGCTCCAACCCAATGCCCAATCTACCCTAGAAAGGGAAAATAGAAATCAAGGAAAGAAGATATGACAGACCCCAATACCAGCCCTTCAGACACATCAGTCTATATACACTCCCCTGTGGTTGTGATATAAGCTTTAGGCAAGACTCGTCTTTCATTGATGCCAATGGAACTTGATTGGGTTACGTCCGCTCCTCTGTAAAAGTAAATGCAGCAGCAAAACCCTCCCCCTGAATGTGCCCACAGACCTCCTCTGTGCAGGTTGTCTGGCATCTGTGCATGTCAATGGATAATTGTGCATCCAAATGCCAGGTTTGCATGTACAGAAGTACATGGCAAACTCCCTCCTGTATACCGGCCACTTAGGGATATGGAACCGTATACACTGTAGAGGCTACTCTAGCACCATATTTTTGCATTCCCTAGTGGAGGAAAACAGCCATAGGTGCACAATCTCTTTAACCTCACTAAGGGGTGGTTAAAGGATGATTTGACTATCATCTCAAAGTGCCTGCACTGGGAAGGGCAGGTTGATCAGAGGAAGCTCTGACAGTCTAGCAGACAAAGGTATAACCAGAACCAAGGAATAGAAATGGGTAACAATGGCTCTTTCCTGTTAAGAATCTGCACCTTGCATCTAGTCTGCGTGGGTCCAGAACCCAGACTGTGCTGGGGAACTGGCCCTGACCAGCGCAGCTTCAGGTTGAAGGAATTGCAAGGGAGTCATCTCCATTTTGGCTGATCTAAATGTTCTTTGGTTGCAGATGAGCAACAAATCTCAGAGCAAGGTAGGGAGTAGGCCTGTGCGAAGCGGCTAGTATTCACTTCAGATTCAGATTTGGCCGATTTGGGGGACAGTGATTCGATTCGGTGATTCGAACCACTATCCCGATTCAATTCTGCTGAATCTGATTCAGAGATTCAGCTGCTGCCGAGTCTCTGAATCAGCCAGGCCCATGCCCCTCAGCCCGGCAATGGCTGCCCTGCCCGCCCCAGCTCCTGGCACTTGGAAAAAAAACAACCCTGATTCAGTGGGTGCTGCCATGGGGGTGGAGAGGGTGATTCCCACTGCTCTGGATGAGCCCCACAACCCACCCTCGCTCCCCCAGCTCCACAACAAGTGCCCCACCCAGGCCAGCTCTGGCCCTTTAAGAAAATAAAACAAACCTGAAACCCCCCCCAGACTCACCGCTTCTGCTAGGGGAGGGGGGCGCGATCCCCGCTGTCCCCTACTGCCCTGGGCCACGTGGGGGGCTCTGCATGAGCCCCTGAAGCCCCGAGGCCACTGCAGGAGCGGTGAGCACAGGAGCTTTTCTTTCAAGTACTGAGTTGGGCCAGGCTGGGGCAGCCATGGCGGGACTGGGGGAGCAGGGGGGGTGGCAGGGGTCCCTCTATGGTCCCCTCACTCAGCCCCCAGTCCCCTGCCCCTGCTTACCAGTTCTGAGTTGGGCTGCTGCTCTCTGCTGCAGCCACCAGGGACTGCCCGAATCATCAAAGCTCTCTGAATCTTTCCCGAAGATTCAGAGAGCTTTGAATTGATTCAGACTTTTGAATTGGTCCCCTGATTCAATTTGGATTTGGAAATTCAGCCACCGAATTGGGCTGAATCTCCTCCGAATTGAATCACTGCCCCAGTAGGAAGCATTCACACAGCCCCAGTAGGAAGCATTTGACTTGAGGCCTATGCTGTAGCAATGGGCATGCCTGTAATAAGCAGTGAACCCTGGGCAAACCATTCTCCCTTTGACATCCACCAGCATCTCAGGGTGGGCACACCTCCTTTCTGTTCTTTTCACAGTCCAGTAAAACTTAGCTGTGATGCTCTAGCAACCCCGTCTTCCGGTCTAGTCTAGATCAGTTTCTTTTCCCCTGGGCCAAATTATGCTCATTTCCTCCCCTTATGTGTCTAGTTGCCCTGAACTTCCATTTTGACCCTGCCTCTGTTTCCCTTGCCTAATGAGTATTAAATTACATCATTAGTGTCTCAGAGGATTTAGGAGCTCACCCTGTGAAGAGGATCCCCCTCCTCTCCAGTTTTCTAAAACAAGAAGTTAACTTTTCAAAGATTACTGGGAATGTCCTGAGTCCCCAGAGCATGTAGAGGTGCAAGAGCTAGCTCTTACACTAGCCTTGCAATGGTATGTCACAGCTTAGGGAGAAAAGGAAGGAGGCATGGAAGGAGTTGCCTCCAGCAATCCTTCTTACAATGGATAATTCTGTGGGCTACTCCTGACTGGTGCAGGATAGAGTGGTTTTCAGGCTGCTTTAGACCCGAGCTGTGGCTGGGGCCAGGCACAGGTCCCCACCCACTCTGCTGAGCTCCACATAAACTGAATGGAAAATACAACCTGTCTGAATGTATTCCCCTTGAAGGATTTGCCATTGCATTTGCTGAGTCAAATCCCTCCCCTCTCCTCTTCCCTCCCCATGTTAGTAAGGGGCTTTCTTCTGGATGGCAGCCTACATACGTATTTCAGTGTCAGGCTGGAATGTTTCCAAAGGAGATATTCTGCTTTATTGCCTAATTAATAATACATCTCTTTAAAAAATCAATGCATATTTAACTGATAAGCTAGAGCTGTTTCAAAAGGGCTACTTCAGACCATGAGCTACCTATGTAATACAGTGCTTGCTCTGTTATGAAAATCCTAAACACTAGGAGGCTTAAAGCACAAACTGTGTTGTCTTTTGGGTATGCAACATGCTTTTAAGATACTGGCATGGTTTGTGCAGCAGATTTTCTTGGCAGCTTTTTTCTTAAAGAAAAAGGGTAGAAGATATGAAGTGAAGTGCTTTAGTGATCTGAGCGAATTAGCAGAGGTACAAATCCTGCTGATCTCCCTCTTGGGGGGGGGGGGCAGGTCTTGAGTCAGTACCATCTCTCTGCACCATAAAGCTGCTGCAAATTTTATATCATTTGAGAATAAAGCGTGGCATAGGGCTGTGATGTGGAGTGGTGATCAGGTGTATCTAGGATTTAAGTGCATCTGGAAGGGTCATTAGGGTAATGAAGCTGGCAGGTGGGTGTCACTTGCTACAGACATCTTTAGCCAACGTTTTGACACTACATCCCTCTTTCTTGTAAGACCATGAGGTAAGGAGTGAGTTTAAAGTCTGAGATTCTTGTATTTGCCAGTTCAGCTGAAACTCTTCGACAGCAATTAATTGCATACCTGCATCCTGTATATATGGGCTGCTGTCTTATTGTTATTAGGGCAAACTGATTTTTGTTAATCTTCTCTCCAGTCCCCAGTTGTTCTCATTAGGAGCTGGGTGGTTGTCGTGCAATGCCCATGTCTTTTCTACCAGGGCAGGCCAATGATAACTGAAACTAGGGAAGCAAAAGGGATCTGTATTAGCTTGCTCAGGGCTGGGACTCATCGCAGGTTACAGATCGTGTCCTATAATATTCAAAACTGTACACTGCAGCCTTCACTAAGGAATATCCTGTGGTCTTATTGAAGTTAAGTCCTATGGTTTAGTACTACAGGAACTGACACAAGTCGAACAGGGTCTTCAGCAGCCCAGGAGAAGATATATTTTCTGGCTAGTGAGTCCAAGTATCTGTTTTTGTCTGATTAACTGAGTGGTCATGTAAAGGTCATTCCTGATCTAATCTAAAGCCGGTATCCTACCTGCTAGATCTCTAAAGCTGTAAAGCCTGGCAGCATATTTCTTTATTTTTTTTCCTACCAGATCAGAGGAGTTTGGGACAGTTCTCTTTTTTTTTTTTGCATTGCAGATGGCAGTGTCAGAAGCAAGCTAAAGTGCTGTTGTAGAAGAATGAGGACAGAGTTATCAAAAACCTGATGCAGAGAAAACCTCAAGTTCCCATAGCTATGGTAAGAGTAAATTTATCTGTACTGCAGTGCAGCATTTGATCGAGGAACAGGACACCAGTCTGCTTTACACACATTATAAAAATGATAGTTTCTTGCTCAAAGAGCTTGAAGTCTCAGGTCTGGTCTACAGGTTCTTCCAGCAAAACCTTGAGTGAATCTCAACTAAAAGCTCCTTTGTGGTGGCAGCCCCTTCCAGCTGGTAGGGTCACATCATCTGTCCCAGGTAGAGTATGGTATAGACCTTTGGCCAGCCGGTACTTTCCAGAGTGCACGCTGGCAGTAGAGATGGTGCAGTGGGGCTGCGCAGATCCGCACAAGCCCATGGGATGCACATGTGCTTTGGTGGCAGAACAGCGATGGTTGTCTCTCGTCACCAGTACCTCTCCCAGTCTAACCAGGTAAGTGTAGATTGAGCCTTAAAACTGGAGGAGACAATGCTTTTCAGAATTCAGCAATGAACACTGCACACTGTGCTATCCAGAAGTAACAGGAGTATAGCCCTTAGCTGCTTGGATGTGAATGCCTGTGTAACGGGGTGGTGCGGCTCATCACCGTTGAAGGTGATGTGGTAAATGAGGATTGAGGGAATGGCATGCCACAAGGCTAGGCTTGGGGTTTCAAGTTCCCCCCGATCAGAAGCACACGAGAGGAGGATGAAGCAGGTCCCCAGCTAGAGCCCCCAAATAAAACTTATTTTTACTTACTGCCCAGTTTGAGGAAGACTTACCATCTCTCGTTTTCTAGAAAGATGACTTCATTAACAGGAGGGCTAGAGGTATGCAAAACAGATTTAAGTCGTAATAGATCCCTAGAGCAACTGTGAAGTCAAGAGTTAACAAGTTTTGTTTAGGAGCAGAGGGACGGGATCTGTGCTTAAACCTGGCACAGGAATCCAGACTTTTACATACTCTAGACTACAGCATAAGGCTGGTGCAGCTTTGTGTAATAGGAAGCACAGCATCACTCCTCTACCTTTTCTTTGGCTTTTCCTCATTCTCCTTTATGCCAGGCTGGGCTCTGTGAAGATGGCAGACAGCCCAGCTATACAGCACACGGGAGTACCAGTTCCTAGGGATCTAGCTCCATCACTGTCTACCCTTGCAGAACACAACTGCTTAAGTCTGCGATAAAGAGGTTCTTCTACACTGCCTATGTAGACGAGCTCGTTTCAAGCATAATGTATAGTCCAAGCTCATGTTCCCCTTGTGAATATTGAAAATGTGGTGTATATTACAAAGCATAGATAACACAGATTTCGGAAATATTCAAGGAAGTCTTTCTTCCTAGCATCCAAGAGACTTATTACCAGAGCTCAAATTGCACATGTTCGTGAACACAGGTGTTCAAAATGTAGCCAGGACAAGAATCACTGGGAATGTAGCTACTTGAAAGTCATTTCCAGCTTTTCTAAAATTACTTTTCCCCGACAAATCACTCCTACAAGTAGAGATACTTTTTTATTGCAAGGACACTAAATCTTCTTACTACTATGAACTGGATCTTAGAAGGGCTGAAAATTCTATTTATCACAAGCCTAGTTCACAGGAGCCTTCTGGCTACATTAAGGTAAAAACCAAGGTAGTCAGCCGGGCTTTACAGAAGAACACTTTTGCATCCTTGCCAATAAATGTGCTAGAAGTGATCTTGCATTTAAAGCAGCAGTTCCCAAACTGTGGCTCGCGACCCCAAACGGGGTTGCAACATTAGCAGATGGGTCATGGGGGTGAGGGGCTGTGGGTTGGGAATGAGGGGGCCATGCAGAGAAAATGGGGTCACGCTCAGAAAAGGTTTGGGAAGCGCTGATTTAAAGTATTCGAAAGGGCGGTTAAGCTCATTATTTGCTGCCTGGAAAACTTCAGGTGATAATCGAACTGTGTTAAAGTTGAAACCTTAAATGCATTTGCAAAAATAAAATATTTCAGACAGATGTCTTAAAAGACTTAAAGGTCACTGCGTTTCAAGAGTGCTTATTAAGCAATGCCACTTTGCACATTTTCACTGCATGCAGCCTGCAACCCTTCAGGTCTGTTTTCTAAGCTGAATCATGGAAATTAGTCTGTTGTACGTCTGCATGGGTAGATTCTTAGTCACTTGAGACTGCTATCTACAACACTAATGATGCATGTAGCATGAGTACAATTTCTTTGCAGCCCTCGATCTTGATTTCATTCAGCTATCTAGCTATTACTTGGGCCAAGAGTGGACATTTTCTTGCATCATAATCCCTTAAGAATGAAGGGATGTGGACCTGGAAGGGACCTCTTGGGTCGCTGAGACCAGTTTCTTGCTACTCAAGACAACTACATCATATCAAGCTTCATCTAAAAACTAGCCAGTTTCTTTGCCGCCTCTGCTTCTGTGAGAATCCCTTTTCATAACCTCTTTTGTCTGGTGTTAGAAAACTAATATGTAACCTAAATGTTTTCATAACCAGGTTATACCCATTTATTCTTGTGCCAGCGTTGTCATCTAGTTTAAATAGCTCTCTCCCCTCCCTGGAGTGTACCCCTTTAATGTACTTAGAGGAAGCAATCATATTCTCTCTGACCTTTATTTTGCTAGGACAAATAAGCCAAGGTCTTTTTGCTTACTGTAATACAGTGTATTTAAATATACTAGATCCCTGACAGATGTTACACTTAAGATGTAATTAACCAGTTAATTGTGTCTTAAGTAGTAACCTGGCCACGTTTTCATCTAATTAATAGTGAGGTAAAACTGGGAATAAGTCACAAAGTGATTACGCAAAATATGTATAATAACTTTGTGGCTGGTTCTCATCTTGCCTTAAATTGAATGTGTTGCCAGGCCAATCAACTGCTCCGATGTGCTCTTGATTCTGGGAGCCCCGATCAGCAAACTGGCTTGCTATCTGCTGGTGCGGGGGGGGCCTGGGATCATGATCTGGGGCTCCCCCTGCACTGGTAATATGGTTCAATTAGGATCTGAACTCCAATCCCACCATCGTTCCTCCTGCCATGCTTGTATAGTGTGGCATGAGGCACGGTTGTTGGGATCACAGCTCAGAGCCCATCACACCTTTAAATGAACATCTGCAGGACCACTAGAGTGTGTAATGGGCTAGTGCAGCTTACACTGGGAGAATTTCACTTGTGACTCTTTCAGTCGCTATTTTCCACTAGATTGGGCAAAGCTACCCCATTTTAGTGGTCTGCGTCATCTGTCCGCTGTGTTTGTAGACTTGTGTAATGGTGATTATACTGGTCTAAATGTGTTTGCTTAGTGAGTCTTTGGTTAACTCCCCCCCAAAAAGTAACCTGTCAGAATTAGGAATAATTAGGACATTCACATATGGTGTACCTGGCCACCTTTACCTTTATCTTTTCAGAACCGCACTCATCCTTCAATACCAGTGTTTTAGTCAAGTTTGCTATTCGACCACATTGGCTGTTAGTTAGCACTCATGTTTCAATTACTCACACACGTTGCATATTTCTAAACTGAATTGGAAACAAGCTTTTTGTTGTGGAAGAAATTCAACCATTCTCATTAGCCAAATCTTGTTTATAAAAGCAAATATATGACGTTCACTTTTGTGTTTGTCACGTGTAATTTCAGACAAACTTTCTTTTCCCACAATTCAAATGTGGGCTGAAAATATCATCTTAGATTAGCTTCTAAAAACTGACAGCCAGACGGGATAGATTAGATGTGGGATCCTCTCTGTACAGCAGATTGGTCTTTCGGGAGCGGGACCTCACACTGAGCGAGGCTGAGAAGAAAAGACTCGCTTGCCTGTATTGCAACTGAAGGTCCTGCAGTCTTTTATGAGTCACTAGTAGTGGAAGAGTGCTCATTTTCATCACCCCACAAGAAAACCAGGAGTGTGCACATGCCTGATAGGAGGAACCATGTCAGGTTCTGATTTTTGTCTTGGATAAATATCCAGAAAGCCAGATGCTTATTGATTTTTAAGGAGAAAGCAAGGGCAAATGGAATGAATTCTGAAAGGCTTTTATGGAAACAAATGTAGTCACAGGGCCCATTAGTAAATTTTTCTGCACCGTTTACTCAATAGCAAAAGGAATTGGACATTGAATCCAGTGGAGTGAAATTCACCCATCTCACTAAGTAACTGGAGCTTTTTGAGAAACGGTGCTCTACAGGGCACTCCCATGAGGTGTCTCCCACATGGGGCCACTCTGTCTTGATATCTCTTAGCTACTTCCCATGAAGGGTCCATGGAAGATGGAGGGGCCCTCTCTGATGTGGTTCACTTGTGATTAATGTGCTCCAGAAGCCATAAGACGGAGGGAAACACACTTGCACCCTGAATGGCATCACTGAGCGCACAGCCGGGTGCCTATAAAGTACAGGCATAAAATGGGTGCAAGGCAGTGGAGAATCAGGGCCCCTCTGTGAGATTTTGTAGCTTCTATGTTACCATTCTCTTTATCCAGGATAAAAGTCTGAAATGGGGGCATTTTGCTATGCTTTCTACTTGCAGACTTTGAATTTAATGAATAATTGCTTTTATTTTTAGCCTGAACCAAAACTATAATAACTTCTGAGGTTTATGGGTTGTTTCAATTTTTTATTTTTATAAAAAATATATAAATTGCACTTCCTTTTTTATTATTAAGTTTCTTGTCAAGATTTTATTTAAACCACAGAGAAGAAGATGGATCTTTCCTTTGCAGTTCTGCAAAGTTAGATTTACTTCTTTGACATGCTTCTGTTTGATTGAAAGCTAATCTGTCACTTTTTTTTATTGGCTTCTGGTAAAGCATGTATTTCTTTGTTTCCCTTTTTCATTTTGTATTGTCTCTTGGAAATATGTAACTTCACTTCATCCTGTAAAAAATTATCCTCCTAGAGGAAAAGAAAAGCCTATGACAACTCTTAATCCAATCCAAGGGAAGTTTTATATCTTTAATTAGCTTTTTAGATTACATTCATGTAGTGATTCGAATAAAATGAACAATGTGCAATAATAAAGGTACTCTGGTCATCTATGGCCTTGCTAGGGAGAATGCTAACATCAGAAAGCTTTTTTGCCCAACATCAGTGACAACTAGTTGAACCTGCCCTTCTTTAGAGCTAACTTGCTGCCATAAAATGCATGTATAGGGCTCCCATCATAATTAAATCTCTGTCCAAGGGCAAAATTTGGCTCATGGTTTGTTAGCTCCAAAGGCTGACATTTTAAACAGTGATGCACTCCACTTTCAAATGATATAATTAGTTCCTTCAGTGCTCTAATCCTAGAGTATAGATTTCAAATCTATCAAGGGGGGTTACGAGTTATTATGATTCTTAATATAGTTAAAAACTATCTTCATGCGATGCTTTTATGCTTCACGCTGTAATTGTGACACAAGCTGACTAAAGCAAAAATGACAGTTCATGGGCCTGGCTGGTATTCTTACCTTTCTTAGGTGGATGACCCCAATAAAGTCAGCAGAGCTATGAGCATCATGTCAGGAGAGGCCAACTGGACCTCTGTCTTTAGCTTATTCTATTGTGCCCCAAGGTTTTTCAGTGATTCCAGATGGATGCATGCTATCTACAGGGAACAATCTTGTTAAGAGGTCTGGATTCATGTTCTGACTTCCTGTAACAACCCTGAACCTTTACTTCCCTTCCACTGGGCAGCCCTGGGTGTGCTGGATCTCCAGCAGGCATCTGCCCCTCTGAAATGGGGATCCTTCTTCAAAGCGGTTTTGCTAGGCTGAATGTTTTACCATTGCTCATGTGGTTCTATAGTTGCAGATGGTGGGCACCATTAAAACCTACACATTTACTACCTGCTGTAGTTAAATTGATCATATTAACTGTCTTTTCTATTCAGTGGAGGAATTGTTTCCCCTTTAATGGCTTCCATGCTATCCAAGTGCGATGGCTACTAATATACTAACTTTTGTCTCCTCTTTGGTAATGGAACACCAGTTCAGTGGCTTATGGTGGCCTCACCCTGAGAATACACCAATGGTCAGATCTTTTTCCACCTCTTGGGCACCTAAGCATGATCTTATTCTATCTGCTTAAGTCCCTGAAGAAAATGCTAGCGTGTCTCCTTTTGTGGCACACCGTTATCTTAACCTTAAGACTGAGTAACAAAAAACAGTGCAGGAGAGGAGGACCCACCCACCATGGTTAGCAGTAGTATTTCAGATACTCAAGCAGGAATTGCATTTGATCCCTAGTGAAAGAGTATTTTCCAAGAGAACTAATCTCTTACAGAGGCTCTGTATCACCCTCCTGGTAAGCTATAGCAGCATATTAAAAGAAACTGAGTCCACTGTAGTAACTGGACATGTGTACACAGTAGCCTGATAACACTGCGCAGCAGTGTGCTGGTCAAAAACCGTGCTACTGTGCAGTAAGCATCACTAAAAATCCATGCGCTAGCACTACTGCGCAGTAGCATGAGTCACTGCACGTTGGATTAGTACTTGGTTAACCAAGTACTAAACTTAATGCACAGTAACTAGGGTGCATTAATGAAACATGTAGACGTGTCCACTCTGTATCTTCTTGAGTTATTCTCACTCAGCCTCTGTGGAACAGTTATACCCTTGTGTAGGTTAGAGCAGTCCTCAACCTGGTCCAAATTGTACTGAGGGCCAGACAGAGCCTATAAAAGGCTCAAAGGGAACTACAAATCTACTTTTAATTTCCAACCTATTCTTCTGTCCTGAACACTAGAATGGAGCAATGGGGAACATAGCTGCTGTTCTCTTACTGAACATGTGCTCACAAAATAATAATAGTGTTCTGAAGGAGGCAGAGCAAATGTTGCTTCAATTAGTGACTGATGAACCTGCCAATTAATAACAAAGGATTCTCAAAAGTCTTGCATGGTTCAGTTAGCTTCGGGTATGTGTATCAAGTTCTGCGGTTCATGTTTTCTGGGTTGAAGATACGTGCATATGTATTTTGTTTGAAATTCTGTGTATTCCTGGGTCATGTAGCTGGTGTATTTTTCATCTTTCCTGCCAGCATATCCATAAATTTGATACTGTAGTCCTAATAATGATGAAACATGTGCTCTTTTAAAGTGCTGGCTTTTAAAAAATAGTTGTACACTGTAGTTAAATAATGATTTAATTAATATTTCAGTTATGCTTCTAAAAATAATCTCTTATGATAGATTACGATACAGCGGTAATCACCTGTAAAAACATAGCTCAGATGTCTGCCACCTGAACCACCTAACTGAAAAAAAGTCTGCTTAAACCAGGCATGTCAGTGTAGAAGGCATCAAAGTTGCCGCATAACCTCTACCCTGAAATCAAATGGCTAGATAATGTAACCTTGAAAAGCTGAAAAAATATTTCAGAGCACAGATGCACATTTTGAAATGAAAAGTTGGGTTCAGAAAGCATTTATGACAAAGTTCAACATCCAAGGTTAATGCATCAATGTCGAGGCAATCATGGAGTAAGTGGAAATTTCAGCTTGGAAAATGAAAGGCTAAGGAAATAAAGAAAAGAGGAGAACTGGTCAGAAATGGATGAGAGAAGAACATAAATATTACAACATGAAAAAGAATGCCGACAGTTCAGAGATGTAGCAAGAGGTGAATATTGTGATGGCTAAGAAAATAACTGATGGGTTCACGTTACGGTAGGTATAGCATGGGGCTGGGCTCCACATGTTTTGTGTGGCCTAATTCCAACGTCTTTAATTTGTACTTGGTTTTTATCCATGCACACTACCATCAGATACCAAAATACCCCATAGAAATTTTACCTGCTCAAGGACCTTAGTACTGTACAGGGTAGATACAAGAGGCACAGTAACAAAGACGTGTGTGAATATGTGTGTATATGCACACATTTGATATGCATTTGTGTGTATTAATCAACAGGGATCCTGATTTTCTTTGTTTAAAAATCACAAGTTCTCTAATTAAAAAAAAAACCCCAAATCCATGTTTTTCCATGATTCCCAGCCCCTG
Organism: Alligator sinensis; assembly: GCF_000455745.1. NCBI lineage: Eukaryota > Metazoa > Chordata > Crocodylia > Alligatoridae > Alligator > Alligator sinensis. The sequence continues at coordinate 1,812,494 of NW_005841910.1, read as the reverse complement.
AGGCCAGGGACCCAGGTCTGTAGCCACCTGCCCCCCGCTTCCAGTAGTGGCCAAGCCTCAGCTGCTGCCCATGGGAGGTGGTGGCTGCTGCAGCTGGAGTGGAGCAGAGCCAGATCTCCTTCCTCCATGGGCAGCATGGCTGGAGTGGAGCCCATGGGGGGTTGGGGGGCAGATGTAGGCTGGCAGCTGAGGGCTCAGGGCTCCCCACCCTGTTGCCCTCTCTCTGGGGCCTCTGTGGCCCAGTGGGTGAGACCTGGCATGGCAGGGCAGAGTGGGGAGGGTCAGGTAGGCTTGGTGTCACCGCCAGGAGCCCTATACAGCCATGGCAAGGTGTCCCCTGCCTTTCTGGCAGCAGGGAATCCCTCTTTGTTGCTGGTATGTATAATACTTGGGACACCTAAGAGCTCCCATCATGGACTGCAACTCTATTGTACTAGGTTCTGTACAAATACAGAACAAAAAGCCAGCCCCCACCCCAGAGAGTATACCATCTAAGTATAAGATGAGTGATAAAAGATGGTTAGAAGTGGATGGGAGGATACACATAAAGATGGGATGGTCCTGATTAATGTGACAGGACAGGTGATAGCTCCAGTTTAGCCTGTCAAGATTTTCACAGGCATCTGCCAAAGGAGAGTTTTAAGAAGAGGTTTGAGGAAAAGTGAGGGTATAGTATTGGAGATGCTTGTGGAGGGCCCTTCCCAAGCAGAAAGGCCAGCAAGAGGAAAGGAAAAAGGTGCTTATTTGAAAATTTTGCAAGAGTGATGGAGGCTGCTATCATAGGCTGATCACAAGTTGGAGCTAACCTCTTATACTGAATAAGAGGTGATAGATAGGACTGTGTTAAACTGTGGAAGGCATCTACATATGCATTCACACATGTGCTTTACTGTGGCGTTGGCTAATTAGCTCCAGAATAAAGTGTTACCATCTACGCATGTGATTGTATTTGGGCACAGTAAATTAATTGACTCCACTGTTGGATAGTGCTGTCCAAGAGAAGTACTGTCCTATGGTAGAATCATTAAGTGTGCCAAAATGCATGTGTAGACAGTGACTGGGGCAGGCTGGGGCACGAGAGTGCTACAGTGTGGGGGCTGCCTGCCACCTAGCCCCACACTACAGCACCCTTGTGCCCCTCTGACACTGCCACCTGGAGCCCAAGGCTGACCTTCCAGTCCAGGCATGCTCCACCCCACCTCAATGGGCTGCAATCCCAGGCACAAATCTAAACACTGCACTCAGAAGAAATGAGCTCTTACATGAACTGAGCTGGAGTTTATTGCTCTGCACTAATTGCACATCTGGATGCACCCAGTGAAGATCAGTTGCTTATGTCTGTTGAGATGAGGAAGTGGGAATCATTGGAGTGGTGATGTGATCAATATTACAGGCAGGAAAACGATCTTTTCAGCAGCATCCTGAATCAACGTAGCTACTATAGCAGTCATCTAGAGCAAATACCCGGCCCATACTTGAATG